>NC_059157.1:132367940-132694900 GCF_019923935.1 Bubalus bubalis | reverse complement strand
ACTTAGTGAACCAAGATAAAGCTGCAGAAGCCTCTTCGGTGGTTTCCCAGTCTCCATGTCGAAGAACCCTTCATGTCGCATAGAAAGGGGCTTGTCTCACATGCAAATCTGATCATGTCCCTCTCCCACAGTGGTTCCCCATGGCTTTCAACATGAAGTTCAACTCCTGGCTACTTCTTTGTGCCTCCTCTCTTGCCCCTGTCTCCTCCTCTCTTACCATGGATCCAATGTTTCCTGTCTCTCTGCCACCCATGAACCATTCCCTCTACGCAACAGCTGGACCTCCTTACAGTTTTTAATTATCTCTCCTTCAAAACTCAGCTTTGGATTCACTTGAAGGGCAAGGCTGGGTCAGAACCCTTGCTTTCTGCTCTCCCAGCATCCTGTGCACACTCTGACACCACATGTATTACACTGCACTGATTGATTTACTTGTCTTGCAGATAGATCACAAATCTGTCCTTTCAACTGGTCCATTTTTTCTCCAGCTGTTCAATCCTTTAGCCCATGCCTAGCACAGTTCTTGGGACATAATACATGCTGAATAAATGCTAAGTGAGTAAATCAAGGGTGGGATATGGTGTGGCTCTAGACCCAGATAAAACCATGCTCTGCCCCATGAAAACTACTGCTGAGCCTCCAGGTTGGCAGTTTTGGTGTTTCATTTCTTGTCCCCACCTTTTATTTTTGGGCACTGTCGACACTGCAGAGATGGTTAGATGGTTTTTGTAACTTACAAACATGTATCAGACTTAGCGAGGTTAACTCCTTTGGGAAACTTTATTTGATGAAAATGCCACCTCGTAGAGCTCTCTGTTACTCTCTGTCCCTTGTTGGCACATGAAGACCCTTTCTAAGCCTGGCAGGATGAAGGGAAATGATACCTCTGCATCTCCAGGGTCCTGAAGAATTGCTGCCTCCATGAACAGGATGGTGACTGGCAGGTCCCCTTCCTTCAGCCTTTTTAAGCCTTCTTCAAATGCTCCAGGCCAGTCTTTGAAGGGGTTTTCAGTATGAAAGTAATAACCCTATAACACAGAGAGGGGCCAACACAGATCCATTGATTTAACTCTTCATTGTTACATTCAATCAGTTCTTTCTGAATTTGAATTTAAGTAATTTTATTTATTTAATTAATTTCAATGAAGTTTAAATTGCTATTTTTTTCCTTATTGTGACTGTAGTACATTTTCATGGTGTAAATGTTAGATATTATTTTGTTACTGAATAATATAAAAAGAAACAAAAAGATACCTGTAACGTTGCAACCTAAATATGATCACTGTTAATATTTTGGAGTTTGTTTTCCTTCTGATATTTCTTTTGTTCTTTTTGTTTCAGTCATTTACCCACAAGATTTTAAAAATATTGACTTTTAGGACAAACTTTTGCGGAATGCTGCCATGCAGTCTCTTGAAATGTTAATACCACATACTGTACATCTGTTTATATACAGTTGCCCTTTGGATGTTACTATTGTAACATCTAGGATATTTTTTCACCTTCTACTCACCAAACCAGTTTTTATCCCATTGTGGGGCTGTACCTCTCCATTGAGAATGCATGTTTAAAAGTTATAGATTTTCTTTTGTTGCAAAAATTTAAATAATACAGATTATACAAATAACCTTCTAGTATTTTCTATGAGTATATAAGTTAAACAAGTCCATGCTATAAAAGCAAGGTTGTAGCTTAAGCCCCATTCAATTTTAATTATTAAAATTATTTATATTATGCTAAAAATTAATCAATCTTTTGATGGTCACTCAGGTTAGTTTCAATTTTTATTGTTGTTATCATAAATAAAGCTACAGTGAAAATCTTATGCTCAAATTTTTGACTGCATATGATTATTATCTTTGGATAGACTTCTAGAAGGATTTATTATGCTAAAGGCTACGAACTATTTTGAGCCCTTGATATATGAGGCAGAATTGGTTTTGAGAAAGTATGCCATGATAAACTCTCATCAGAAGTATCAAAGATATTATTTGTTGCAACCTTAGTAGCAGAGGCTATCATAAAAACCAATTTGATAGATAGAAACAAGCTAGTCTGTTGATGATGCTACTAAGGTTTTTAAATACATCAAATGGAGACCTTCATTCTCCCCAGGTGTTTAGAAAGACAAAACTCTTTGTCAGAATCCATAGGGTATGACCAGCTTATATAGTGGTGTTGGGGTGTGGGACCCTGGGAGGGGGATCTCAGGTGCATGGGTTATAGCCCAGAGACTGATGTTGCACATTGGTGTTCTCTCTTCTCACTTACTTTCAATTTCTTTGTGGAAAATTAATGATTTTAATGAGATGGTTGATCTGATTTTATGAGATTGCCTTGCCTACTGTGGTACAGAGAATAGGAAGGAGTAAGACATCTTAATGATTATGTAGATTGTTAATCCCCTAAAATCAGAGACTATTCATCTCAGTCCCCAGTATCTAGGGCTGAGTAAACAGTAAAATTTGTTGGATGGAACCAAATATCATGGAAGTTATTCAGAATTGAATAAAACGGAAAATTCCTCTACCACAAAGAACCATAACATTAACATCTCTCTATATATTTCCCCTGTGTAAGAAAATTCTATCTTTCCATCTCTTTCTGTCTTTCAAGTCACTTAAACTGATTTCTCAGTGTTTTCTTTTTTTTCCAGGCATTTTAAAAAGCATAAATCCTAGAGCAACTGGGGCTTCACAGGGGGATTTAGCTGGCTGTGGACTGTACTCACACATTTTCTGGGGCTCGAGGAATCCCCCTGGTACTTGACCCAGCTGTGTGAAGTGTGTCTTCTCCACTGAATTCTTTGCTAGCAGCATAAAGACTACCAGTGAAATAAAGCCTGAAGCCCCCCTTTTCAACCTCCCACCCATTAATATCACTTCTGTCAGCTTATCGACATGGTTTGAGCATTGTGGGATTAGCCCAGCTCTTGTTCTAACTAACCCTCAATAGTTCAGTGACTGGCCAAGCTCTGGTTGGCTGCCAAACTGTGTTAACACTGATAAAAAATAAGCGTGTTCCATTCCAGATTTGCTGCCTTCACACATTGCATGATTACACTGTTTCCATCTACCAGAATTTCTTCCAGGTCAGATCGATATTAAACAGTCTATTTAATTTTTGGATTTTTTCCGCCACAAAATAATTATCAACTAATTTATAAAAATGTGATCCAAAGAAGATGAGAAAACTGGTCAACATTTGAAAAAAGAGAAATGGTCACCTTCTCACTGGCTGAGATTGTAACCTGGTTCTGGGCTTCCTGGTTCTCCGATATCCAGTTCCTCCGGGCCATTTCTTCCCATTCTGCTTGCATCTTATCCCAAAACTCTGTATCTGACTAGAAGACAGGAGAAATGAAGATAGATGGATTTAAGAACATGCTATATCATTTGGTTTATTTCCAAGAGACAGTTTTTCTCACAGATAAAAATGACTTCTGGGGAGGAATAAAGTGTTCAAATTGGCCACATCCAATGACACTCATGGTTGAAGAGCTTCTGGAGGGCACTCAGCACTCAAGGTGTCAAAGAGTAGTAGCTGTGATTTTTCTCTGGGAGAAACATAGTTACCACCTGAAGAACCAGGATCATATAAAACCAAATTCAGCTAAAAATCCATTATTTGTATAGTTTCAAGTGTGGGTACCTGACACACATTTTGGGAAGGGCAGCCTCTCCTAGAGTTGCTGCTAGGCAATGAGATTGGAATGCAGAAGTAGGAAGTCAAGAGATACCTGGAGTAACAGCCAAGTTTGGCCTTGGAGAACAAAAGGAAGCAAGGCAAAGGCTAACAGAGTTTTGCCAAGAGAATGTGCTAGTCATAGGAAATTCTCTTCCAAGAACAAAAGAGACAACTCTCATGACCATCACTAGATGGTCAGTACTGAAATCAGACTGATTATATTCTTTGCAGCCAACGATGGAGAAGCTCTATACAGTCAGCAAAAATAAGCCACCTGACGGTGGCTCAGGTGATGAGCTCCTTATTATAAAATTCAGACTTAAGCTGAAGAAAGTAGGGAAAACCACAAGGCCCATTCAGGTATGACCTAATTAAATCCCTTATGATTCTACAGTGGAAGTGACAAATAGATTCATGAGATTAGATCTGATACAGTGCCTGAAGAACTATGGACAGAGGTTTGTCACATTGTATGGTAGGCGGTGAGCAAAACCATCCTTAAGAAAAAGAAATGCAAGAAGGCAAAATGGTTGTGTGAGGAAGTTTTACAAATACCTGAGAAAAGAAGAGAAGTGAAATGCAAAGGAGAAAGGGAAAAATATACCCAACTGATTGCAGAGTTCCAGAGAATAGCAAGGAGAGACAAGAAAGCCTTTCTAAGTGAACAATGCAAAGAAATAGAGGAAAACAATAGAATGGGAAAGATTAGAGATCTCTTCAAGAATATTAGACATTCTAAGGGAACATTTAATGGAAAGATGGGCACAATAAAGGACAGAAAAAGTAAGGATCTAACAGAAGCAGAAGATATTAGGAAGAACTGGCAAGAATACACAGAAGAACTATACAAAAAAGGTCTTAATGACCTGGACGGTCATGATGGTGTGGCCACTCACCTAGAGTCAGATATCCTGAAGTGTGAAGTCAAGTGGGCCTTAGGAAGCATCACTACAAACAAAGCTAGTGGAGGTGATGGAATTTCAGCTGAGCTATTTCAAATTCAAAACTTAAAAGATGATGTTGTTAAAGTGCTGCACTCAATATGCCAGCTAATTTGGAAAACTCAGCGATGGCCACAGGACTGGAAAAGGTCAGCTTTCATTCCAATCCCAAAGAAGGACAATGCCAAAGAATGTTCAAACTACCATACAATTTTGCTCATTTCACATGCTAGCTTAAAAGTCCTTCAAGCTAGTTTAAAAATCCTTCAAGCTAGGCTTCAGCAGTGGATGAACCAAGAATTTCAGATGTACAAGCTGAGTTTTGAAGACACAGAGGAGCCAGAGATCAAATTGCCAACACCTGTTGGATCATAGGAAAAAGCAAGAGAATTCCAGAAAAACATCCAATTCTGCTTCATTGACTATACTAAACCCTTAGGGTGGATCACAACAAACTGGAAAATTAAAGAGATGGGACTACCAGATCACCTTACCTACCTCCTGAGAAACCCATAAGCAGGTCAAGAAGCAACAGTTAGAACTGGACATGGAACTGGTTCAAAATTGGGAAAGGAGTAAGTCAAAGCTGTCTATTGTCAGTCTGCTTATTTAAATTCTATGCAGAGTGCATCATGCAAAATGCCAGTCTGGATGAACCACAAGCTGGAATCAAGACTAGTAGGAGAAATATCAATAACCTCAGATATGCAGATGATACCACATTAGTGGCAGAAAGTAAAGAGGAACTAAAGAGCCTCTTGAAGGTGAAAGAGGAGGGTGAAAAAGCTGGCTTAAAACTCAACATTCAAAAAATGAAGATCATGGCATCAAGTCCCATCACTTCATGGCAAGTAAATGGGGAAACAATGGAAACAGTGACAGACTTTATTTTCTTGAGCTCCAAAATCACTGCAGATGGTGACTGCAGCCATGAAATTAAAAGGTGCTTGCTCCTTGGAAGAAAAGCGATGACAAACCTAGACACTGTATTAAAAAACAGAGATGTCACTCTGCTGACAAAGGTCCGTATAGTTGAAGCTATGGTTTTTCCAGAAGTCATGTATGGATGTGAGAGTTGGACCATAAACAAGGCTGAGTGCCGAAGAACTAATGCTTTTGAACTGTGCTGTTGGAGAAGACTCTAGAGAGTCTCTTGGACTGCAAGGAGATCAAACCAGTCAATCCTAAAGAAAATCAACCCTGAATATTCCTTGGAAAAACTGTTGCTGAAGCTCTAATACTTTGGCCAGCCTATTCCGTCAGCCGACTCATTGGAAAAGACCCTGATGCTGGGAAAGACCGAGGGCAAGAGAAGAGGGCAACAGAGGATGAGATGGTTTAATGGCATCATCAACTCAATGGGCATGAGTTTGAGCAAACTCCAGGAGATAGTGAAGGACAGGCAAGCCTGGCATTCTGTAGTCCATGAGTCACAAGTCAGACAAGCCTGAGTCACTGAACAATAACAATGAAGAATTAGAGTAGCTCCTTTGGGACGGGCTGGGCAGTGGCTTGGGAAGCAGCTGACCATAGGCACAGAGAGCAACACTGGTTTATCCTACTCTGTGCCAAGCTCTGTGCTAGGAGAAAACTCAGCCTAGAGGGTTATGGTCAGAAAGCTAGGATTACACAGGTTCTGAACCACAGTCTGGTTTCTAGGCCTGTACTCATCATATTATGGCAAAGGTGTCCTCCTGGTGCTAAAGAATGAAGGAGACTAGCTTTGGGTGTGAACTCGACTGAATCTTCAAGGTCTTCTACAGCAGGATGATTTTTCAAAAAATAACACTGTGTTTTCCTCTTTATAACTTTCCTTTATGTCTTCCCAAGGGGAAACCAGGCCATTTGCTCTCCCTTACTTCAGGGGACTGAAGCAGACATTTTCTGCAAGATCTGTCCCTGGTTGGCTTCTATTTTACCAAGCCTGAAGAGAGTACTTGAGGTGTTCTGGAGGGAGGAAAAGGGGACAAGTATCTTAAAGACCTTAAGGGAGGAGGGGAGATTTCCAGGGACAGGAAAAGAGAAGGAAGGTGGTGGGTTCTGAGATAAGTGGGAAATGATGCTTAGCTTTTAAGGATTTCCCTGAAAAACTGGCCTGACCTCCAAGAGAATGAGACAGGGTGTGCTAGGAACTCAGATCCCCACATGACAGAAAAAGAGATACAAACTGGACTTGGATCAACCCTTTGGGGCTTGGTTGGCTGTTAGCAGTTAGCATGATAGACAGGAAGGTGGAGACTCTGTCCTTGTTTTTTGGCACCACATAAGCATTCCATATTTGGTGACTGAGACTAAGTGACCTGCTTGGAAACCACTATTTTCCTTAAAGAAAACAGTGAAATGGGTACTGCTTGAACATCAGAGTTTGGAACTGAGGTCCAATTTCTTTGCAAATCTCAGTTTCTATGATTCTAAACCTGTGACTTGCTGACATCCCATCAAAGGTTGCTCTTTATCTTTTAATCCTCCCAGTCTCATCCTCTACTCCACCCTCATTCCTGGGTAGTGGTTGTTCAGGGGTGAGACCTCGTCTTCAAAGTTGCTCTAAATGATAATTCAAAGCGTATTTCTTCTGAATATAAACATGCAGGGAAAAAGGGCCAGCCCAGTGTGATTAATCCCAGGCTATTAAGTAAACAGCATTTCTTCTTTACTATGTCCAGAATACTCATTTCTACCACAGATATGGGTTCTGTCCCAACAGTAGAGGCTTTCCCCTCAACAAAGGCTCAGGACAGCAGGCATCTTGGTAATGCATATCTGATATGCTAGAAGTCCACAGAATGGCCACCAGTTATTCAGGTTAAGGTTAGGAATAAAATTCAAAATGGCTCTTTCAATGAGCCTTTCTGGTAGAACACCAAATTGTGTAAACAGAATGATCTCAGTTATATAACAGCTAGATAAAAGACTAGAAGGAAATATCCTGCCATGTTAAAAGTAATCTGTCTTTCATACAGATGGCCAATAAACACATGAAAAATGCGCAACATCACTCATTATTAGAGAAATGCAAATCAAAATTACAATGAGGTATCACCTCACATTGGTCAAAATGACCATCAGCAAAAAAAATATCTACAAACAATACATGCTGGAGACAGTATGGAGAAAAGGGAACCCTCTTGCACTGTTGATGGGAATGTAGATTGGTACAGCCACTATGGAGAACAGTATGGAGATTCCTTAAAAAACTAGGAATAAAACTACCAATGCATGCATGCTAAGTCACTTCAGTCATGTCCAGTTCTGTGTGACCTTATGGACTGTAGCCTGCCAGGCTCTTCTGTCCATGGGATTCTCCAGGCAAGAATACTGGAGTGGGTTGCCATGCTCTTCTCCCGGGGATCTTCCCGACCCAGGGATCAAACCTGGTCTCCTGCATTGCAGGCAGATTCTTTACCATCTGAGCCACCAGGGAAGCCCCCCAAAATACCAAATGACCCAGCAGTTCCATTACTGGGCATATACCATGAGAAAATCATAATTCAAAATGACATATGTATCCCAATGTTCACTGCAGCACTATTTACAATAGCCAGGAAATGGAAGCAACCTAGATGTCTATCAACAGATGACTGGATAAAGAAGTTGTGATATTTTATACACACACACACACACAATGGAATATTACTCAGCCATAAAAAGGAATAAATTTGAGTCAGTTCTAGTGAGGTGGATGAACCTAGAGCCTGTTACACAGAATGAAGTCAGGAAAACAAATATTGTATATTAATGCATATATACAGAATTTAGAAAAATGGTACTGAGGCACCTATCTGCGGGGCAGGAATAGAGATGCAGACATCGAGAACAGACTGGTAGACACAACAGGGGAAGGAGATGGTGGGACAAACTGAGAGAATAGCATTGAAACACATACATTACCACATGTAAAATAGATGGCTAGTGGGAAGTTGCTGTATAACACAGGAAGCTCAAGCTGGTGCTCTATGACAACCCAAAGGGTTAGGATGGAGCAGGGAGTAGGGGGGAGGTGACATATGTATACTTATGACTGATTCACTCTGTTGTATGGCAGAAACCAACACAACATCGTAAAGCAATTATCCTCCAATTAAAAATTAAAAAAAAAGAGTAAACTGTCTTTGAACGAAGGGCTGATGGGTGATGTTTTTTCCTGCCTCCTTATGCTCTTTTGTACTTCCTGAATTTTCTATGAGTATGCATTGCTTTTATAATTTAAGAAAGGTTAAAAAATGATAAAAATTATCTTTCCTTTTTAAAATACCATGAAACCTGCGCTGAAGGTTTCATTTTCATACTGAAGGGGCTCATTTTCTTGAATAGGCTTTTAAAGATGCAGGTTCAGCTTGTCTGACTGGAAACAAACAGAAATCTATCAAGTGAATTTTATAATGTTTACTGACTTTCCCAAGCCCCCTGATGGGTGGTGTGAAGTGCCAATGACTTCAAGTATTTTCTAAGGCAGTTAAGTTTCCCTAGTGAGACTCCTTGGCATCTAAAGCTATTAAAAGTCTTTTGAATGAAAGAATGAGGAAGATTTTGTAAGGTGTACTTCTAAATTACAAAAGTCACCTTTCCTGCAGTTTCAAATTAGAGCAGTAGATGCATAAAATTGCTGTGGAAAGAGAACCTCAGTTGAGGTGGGGCTGTCAGGCCCTAATTTAATGAGGTACACCAGGACTGACTGTTACCACTTAGAATAAGTTCTGCTGACTAATTAAAGTGCACCGCACAGTTTCATTTAATTACAGAAGACTACTTTTAGCACAATCAATTTTCATCCAGTCTCAGAATCCAGACTTCATTCTGGTAACTGCAATTAACACTGATTCTTTTTTTCATTCCTAATCAATTTCAGAGAAACCTGAAACACGTTTGAATTTTAAATATTTTAGACATGACTGAGGGGATTTTATGTATTGATGATTTTGTCAGCTGTTCTGGGATGCTGGTAGATTACTTTTTATACGCTACAGGTAATAAATTATATGCTCACACCAGAAACGAGCTATTGTTTGCAATCCATTTTCATTTTAAAAATAGTTTTCTGATGATAACAGTGGTATTTTACTACAAACTTGGGATATGCAGTATGGTGGTTAAGAACGGAAGCTGTCTCATCATGTTGATTTAGAAACAAATTCTGGCTCTATAGCTGACCTTCTACAGTTCAGTTCAGTTCAGTCGCTCAGTCATGTCCGACTCTTTGTGACCCCATGGACTGCAGCATGCCAGGCCTACTTGTCCATCACCAACTCCCAGAGTTCACTCAGACTCACGTCCATCGAGTCAGTGATGCCATCCAGACATCTCGTCCTCTGTCATCCCCTTCTCCTCCTGCCCCCAATCCCTCCCAGCATCAGAGTCTTTTCCAATGAGTCAACTCTGCATGAAGTGGCCAAAGTACTGGAGTTTCAGCTTTAGCATCATTCCTTCCAAAGAAATCTCAGGGCTGATCTCCTTGCAGTCCAAGGGACTCTCAAGAGTCTTCTCCAACACCACAGTTCTACAAGTCCTGTAATATCTCCAGGTCTCATTTTCCTTATCCTTAAAATGAATATAGACTAGTGGTCTTGGTTAGTCTCTATAAGGACCAAATGAGAAAGTGTATCTGTGGCACAAAGCACATGGTAAATGTTCAGTAAAAGTAGGTGTGCTTACAAGTGCTTTTGTACCTTTGAGAAAAATATAAAGAATGAAACAAAAATCACCCACAATCTCAAAGTTCAAATGCACTTCTGTGAGTATGCTGGTGTTTTAATTTCTGTATATACATATTCTCTCTTAGATGCTTTTCCTCTCTATTTAAGTCTTTCTTTTCTACCCAATTATTCAAAAATAAGAGCAAGGTTAAGAAGACTATTGCAAAAATGGACTGTTACATAGCAATTAAAATAGTACTTATGAAGAATTTATTACAACATGGGATAGGCCTTGAGTTATAATGTTCCTTGTTATGTAGTATGGTCACAATGATAGAAAACAGCAAGTAATGTGTGAGGGAAAAAAAAAATAAGGCTAGAGAAATGTACCTACAGTTCATGGGTTGGAATTATGAGGAATTTGCCCCAAAACCTTTCCTTGCACTTTTTAGCATTTACCATATCTTCTATTGCTAGCATGTGTTATTTTAGTGAAAAAGTAAGATTTTCTTAAAACAGCTTCCATCCAACCTAGATGTCCATCGAGAGATGAGTGGATAAAGAAGTTGTGGTACATATATACAATGGGATATTACTCAGCCATAAAAAGGAATGAATTTGAGTAGGTTGAACAGAGACAGATGAACCTAGAGCCTGTTATACAGAGTGAAGCAAGTCAGAAAAAAACATATATCATATATTAACGCATATATATGGAATCTTGAAAAATGGTAATGATGAACCTATTTGCAGGGCAGGACTAGAGACAAAAACATATAGAATGGACTTGTGGACACAGCAAGGGGAAGAAGAGGGTGGGACAAACTGGGAGATTAGCATTGAAATACATACATTACCATGTGTAAAATAGATAGTGGGAACTTGTATAACACAGGGAGCTGTAGATGGAGATGCTCTAGATGGAGAGGGGTTGGATGAGGGTGTGAAAGGGAGGCTCAAGAGGGAGAGGATATATGTATACTTAAGGCTGATTCACATTGTTGTATGGCAGAAAGCAACACAGCACTGTAAAGCAATTATCCTCCAATTAAAAAAATTTGTATAAAAAATTAACTCAACTCAATAGCAAAAACCAAATAATCAATTAAAAAACAGGCAGAGAATCTGAACAGATATTTTTTTCAGAGAATACATACAGACGGCTAATGTGGAAAGGTGCTCAGCATCACTTATTCAGTGAAATGAAAAATCAAAAACACACTTGTCGGAATGGCTATTATCAAAAGGCAAGAAATAACAAGTGCTGGTGAGGATGTGGGGAAGAGGAAACTATTGGAAATGTAAATCGATGCATCCACTATAAAACTGTATGAAATTTCCTTAAAAAAATTAAAAATAGAACCATTCTGTGCTGTGCTTAGTCACGTCCGACTCTTTGTGACCCCATGGACTGTAGCCTCCCAGGCTCCTCTGTCCATGGGGATTCTCCAGGCAAGAATACTGAAGTGGGTTGCCATGGCCTCCTCCAGGGGATCTTCCTGACTCAGGAATCGAACCAGGGTCTTCTGCATTGCAGGTAGATTCTTTACTAGATGAGCTACCAGGGAAGCCCAGAACTATTCTATAATTCAGAAATTTCACATCTGGGTATTTATCTAAAGGAAATGAAAACACTAACTTGAAAAGATATGTGTACCCCCGTGTTCATTGCAGCACTATTTATAATAGTTAAGATATGGAAACAATTTGTGTCCAAACAGATGAATGAATAATGATGTTCTGGTGTAAACAAACAAACCCCCAAACTTCCATCTTTTCAGTTTCAATTCCTCTGTGATGTTTTCCCCCAAAACCCTACACTAGAGCAATCT
Source organism: Bubalus bubalis (assembly GCF_019923935.1). Taxonomy (NCBI): domain Eukaryota; kingdom Metazoa; phylum Chordata; class Mammalia; order Artiodactyla; family Bovidae; genus Bubalus; species Bubalus bubalis. The sequence goes on along the minus strand of NC_059157.1, from coordinate 132,682,810 downwards.
CTTACCTCACTGAATTCCAATAAGAATATTCTGGATCAGTGGTTTGGAAAAAGAGCGCTGCGTGCTAGAAGCTGCCATTATTGTTGTGAACTTGAGAAGTCATTTACACTTATCTGTACATTATCTTTTGTCATTTGTAAAGTGAGAAGACTGGGTTCATTCTAAAATAACTCAGGTTTCTTTGTCTGTACAGACTGATTCAGAAGAATAAGGAGGGGAGGGAGATCTTAGTCCAGAATCATTATTATTATTACTATTTGGAAGGGGGCTTCTAGTCTGTTCACTGATCTCCAAAAATTGTACTTTAAAATATTTCTCTAAAAGTATACTTGACATTTTCTTTTCACTTTTTTATTGTAAAACTAGCAAAAAAAATTCCTAAGAACTATGATAAAATTAAATAGTAATTAAAATATAAAGAATAAGGAAATAAGCAATTTAACTTAGAACCAGGGAATTTTAAGGGCTAGCAGCATATTATCAGCTCCCATTCACCAGTCTATTTTGGTCATTCTCGAGTTGAAATAGAGTAACTTTCCACTTTGCAGTCAAACATAATTGTCGATTAGAAAGATCCTGGGGTTGTGTCATGAAGGAATTGATTGAGGTGAGATTATGTGTCAATTCTGCCTGTTAAGAGTCTGACTCTTTTTTTGCCTCTTTAGAAATTGATTAACTGTCACTGGATCAAAACTTAAAAGAACCATCAATCAAACATCTCATTCTGCATATACAAAAGAAAAGAAAGTATCCCTTGTAAGGAAGAGAAAGAAAATCACTATGCAAGTTTGGATAAAGTATTTGCCAAGATAAATTTTCATTGAAGTGAAACTGTGTACAGATGAGCTAGGGACCTCATTGTCCTGGATCTCATAGCCCAGGCTGGCGAAGAGTTGCTGAAATGTCCCCACTCACATCACTTGTTGACTTACAGGTAATATTAGTTGAAGATTCCATATGGCTGCCCAAAGAACATATTCAGCCTGAGGCTGCAATTAAAGAGTGCAGCACAGGTGAATTCTAGCAAACATTTAGAGAAGAACAAACGCCTATCCTTCTGAAACTCTTCCAAAAAATTGCAGAGGAAGGAACACTTCCAAACTCACTTTATGAGGCCACCATCACCCTGATACCAAAACCAAATAAAGGTATCACAAAAAAAGAAAATTATAGGCCAATATCACTTATGAAAATAGATGCAAAAATCCTCAACAAAATTCCAGCAAACAGAATTCAACATCACACTAAAAAGCTCACACACTATGATCAAGTCGAGTTTATTCCAGGGATGCAAGGATTCTTCAATACATACAAATCAATCAATGTGATACACCATATTAGCAAATTGAAAGATAAAACCATCTGATAATCTCAATAGATAGAAAGAAAGCTTTTGATAAAATTCAGCACCCATTTATGATAAAAACTCTTTAAAAAATGGGCATAGAGGGAACCTACCTTAACATAATAAAGGCCATAGACAACAAACCCACAGCAAACTATATTCTCAAAGGTGAGAAACTGAAAGCATTCCCTCTAAGATCAGGAACAAGTCAAGGTGCCCACTCTTGCCACTATTATTCAACATAGTTTTGGAAGTCCTAGCTATGGAAATCAGAGAACAAAAAGAAAGAAAAGGAATCCAGATTGGAAAGGAAGAAGTAAAACTCTATTTGCAGGTAACATGATACTGTACATAGAAAACCCTAAAGATACCATCAGAAAACTACAAGAACTAATCAGGGAATTTAGTAGTCACAGGATACAAAATCAGTACACAGAAATCACTTGCATTCCTATATACTAACAATGAAAAATCAGAAAGAGAAATTAAGCAATCAGTCCCATTTACCATTGCAACAAAAAGAATAAAATGCCTATGAATAAATCTACCTAAGGAGACAAAAGAGCTGTATACAGAAACTATAAGAAACTGATGAAAGAAATCAAAGATGACATAAACAAATGGAGAGATGTCCATGCTCCTGGGTTGGAAGAATTAACATTGTGAAAATCATTATACTATCAAATGCAATCTACAGTTTCAATGCAATCCTTATCAAGTTACCAATGACATTTTTCACAGAACTAGAACAAAAAATTTCACAATTTTGGAAACACAAAAGACCTTGAATAGCCAAAGCAATCTTGATAAAGAAGAATGGAGCTGGAGGAATCAACTTACCTGATTTTGGACTATACTACAAAGCTGCAATCATCAAGACAGTATGATACTGGCACAAAAGCAGAAATATAGACCAGTGGAACAAAATAGAAAGCCCAGAGATAAACCCATGATTCTATGGGCAAGTTATCTTTGAAAAAGGAGGTAAGAATATACAATGGGAAAAAGACAGTCCTCAATAAATGGCCCTGGGAGAACTGGAAAACTACGTGTAAAAGAATGAAATTAGAACACTTCCTAATACCATACACAAAGATAAACTCAAAATGGCTTAAAGACCTAAATGTAAGATCAGAAACATAAAACTCTCAGAAGAAAATGTAGGCAGAACACAGTATGACATAAATCATAACAAGATCCTCTATGACCCACCTCCTAGAATAATGGAAATAAAAATAAACATGTGGGGCCTACTTAAACTTAAAAGCTTTAGCACAGCAAAGGAAACTATAAACAAGGTGAAAAGACAGCCCTCAGAATGGGACAAAATAATAGCAAATAAAACCACTGCTGCTGCTGCTGCTGTCGCTTCAGTCGTGTCCGACTCTGTGCGACCCCAGCGATGGCAGCCCACCAGGCTCCCCCGTCACTGGGATTCTCCAGGCAAGAACACTGGAGTGGGTTGCCATTTCCTTCTCCAATGCATGAAAGTGAAAGTGAAGTCGCTCAGGTGCGTCTGACCCTCAGCGACCCCATGGACTGCAGCCTTCAAGGCTCCTCCGTCCATGGGATTTTCCAGGCAAGAGTACTGGAGTGGGGTGCCATTGCCTTCTCCGATAAAACCACTGGCAAAGGATTAATTTCCAAAATATATAAGCAACTCATACAACTCAATACCAGAAAAACAAACAACTCAATCAAAAAGTGGGAAAAAAATCTTTTGGGAAAGATTGAGGGCAGGAGGAGAAGGGGTGAGAGGATGAGATGGTTGGATGGCATCACCGACCCGATGGACATGGGTCATGTGCACTCTGGGAGTTGGTTATGGACAGGGAGGCCTGGCGTGCTGTGGTTCATGGGGTTGCAAAGTTTCAGACACGACTGAGGGACTGAACTAAACAATCCAGCAGTACCACTTGCAGGCATATACCCTGAGGAAACCAAAACTGAAAAAGACACATGTACCCCAATGTTGCAACATTGTTTACAATAGCTAGGACATAGAAGCATCCTAGATGTCCACTGACGGATGAATGGATAAAGAAGCTGTGGTACATTTACATAATGGAATACTACTAAGCCATAAGAAGGAATGCCTTTGAGTCAGTTCTAATGAAGTGGATGAACCCAGAGCCTATTATATAGAGTAAAATTAATCAGAAAGAGAAATATTGTATATTAATGCATATATATGGAATCTAGAAAGATAGTACTGATGAGGCTATTTGCAGGGCAGCAATGGAGATGCAGACTTAGAGAAGAGACTTATGGATAAAGGCAGGAGGAGGAAGGAGAGGGTGAGATGAATGGAGAAAGTACCATGGAAGCATATATACTACCATGTGTAAGTGAAGTAGCTCAGTTGTGTCTGACTCTTTGCGACCCCGTGGACTGTAGCCTACTAGGCTCTTCCCTCCATGGGATTCTCCAGGCAAGAGTACTGGAGTGGGTTGCCATTTACAGATAGCAAATGGTAATTTGCTGTATGACTTAGAGAACACAAACTGGGGCTTTGTAACAACCTAGAAAGGGTGGGAAAGTTGGGAGGTGGGAGGTAGGTTCAAGAGGGAGGGGACATATGTACATCTTTAGCGAATTCATGTTGATGTATGGCAGAAATCAAACCCAATATTGTAAAGCAATTATCCTTCAATTAAAAATAAATAATTAAAAAAGATGTGCAGCACCCTGATCAAACATAGAATTTTTAAAAAATAAATTAAAAAAAATTTCAAGTACAGTTGAATTACAATATTGTGTTAATTTCAGGTGCACAGCAAAATGATTGAGTAATACATACATACATACCTATTTTTTCAGATCCTTTTCCCTTGTAAGTTATTACAAAATATTGAGTAGAGTTCCCTGTGCTATACAGTAGGCCCTTGTTGATTATTTTACATACAGTAGTGTGTACATGTTAATCCCAAATTCCCAATTTATCCCTCCTGCTCTTTTCCCCCTTTGGTAACTATCAGTTTGTTTTCTATGTCTGAGTCTGTTTCTGTTTTATATATAAGATCATTTTCATAATTTTTTAGATTCCACATATAAGTGATATCATGTGATATATGTCTTTTTCTGATGTACTTCACTTAGTATGATAATCTCAGGTCCAAGAGATAGGATAGAATTTTGACTGGTCAAAGTTAGTTTGAGCTCTGGGAACGGCCTTTGGTGTCCCACATAGTGTGAGGGTCCTTGACAAAGTGGAGTCTCTTCAAGAAAGAGTGTTTGAGTGGGAGTGAGCCTGTTTATGAAGCAATTCACCTGGTAAAGCAAGGCTCAGGGGATGCTGAGCACAGAATCTTGTTTTTGCAGATAGCAGAATTAGGGTGAATGAATGGCAGTTCCAAGGGGAAAGATTTTTATCAAACACAACATGAAGTTGCTTGAAAATGTGCTGCTTCTTCTTCAGAGGGATGGGTTCCCTAGCATTGGAAATTTTCAGACACAATGACCAATGTGAGGGGTGCTCTACACATGATTCACAGGTCAGTTTGACCTAATGAACCCTATGGTCTCTTACAAATCCTATGGTCTCTTGCAAGTCTTTGCTTGCAGTGTTATTAATGAATTGACTTCTGGAGTCAAACAGAAATGTACAAAATTAATAAAATCTCTATGAGATAAGAAATGGATCTGCCATGTATGCACCTTTCTCAAGCTAAACAGGATAGGGAAAGAAAACAGACATGCTTTGGCATCAGGTAGAGGGAGGCAACCTATCTCACCTCTTTAATTCAGTTTCCTGGTCTATAAAATGTAAACGGTCTCTTAGAGAGATTGTGTGAATTAAGTGAAGCAATGTATGTAAAGTGCTTAGAATTTGTAACATATAAATACTATGGAATTGGCAATTAATGTTATTTTACATTTGTAAATGAAAACAAATATTTCCCAGGATAAAGAGGATGCTATCCAACAAATTGTAAACTGTGTGGTTCAGAAGTGCTGGAAAACAAAAATATTTGTACTAGCATTCAACAGATTTTCCAGTTGCCTCTGGTTAGACATGCTTCCCTGTATAATGGAGTCGACCATCACTGCCAGTGTTGACAGACACCCGGGCAGACAGCCTGAGGCTCTCACCAAACTACATGCCAGCCTGTTAGCTGCAGAAACATGGGGATGAAAAATTGAAACTGATGGGAAGAAGAACAGATATAGGAGTCTGGAAATAATGGAATAAAAGGCTTGAACAGGGTGTCAGAGGCAACCAAGAGCCATTTCTAACAGAAACTAAAGAGTTTCCCGTTCTTTGGTTTCTATTCTTTTTCACCTGGCAAGTGGCAAAGAGGAATGGAGCATTAAACACAATGAACAAAGCCTGTTGTCCAAATGGGCAGGGGTCATTTCTGAAAGGGCTTTTAGCTTATTCATTTGCAAATGAACGCCCTTGCAGAACCAGAATTTCACATGATCATATCTGTGTTTGTAGCTCCAGTGGTATTTGCATTCATAACAAAGAACTGCTCTTAAGGTGCTCTGAAATGAGATTTGGAGAGTAAGCCCAGGGTTTGTTGCTGCTTTGGGAGTAAGGTTTTGTGAGCCCAGTTACTCAGAGGCTCCTGGCTGCTCTTTGGGCCGCTAACAGCAGGCAACCACAGGGCTGCTCTACCGCAGGCTTTGGGAGATGCAGAGGAGCATGGGGTTTGAGTCTTGTTTCATGTTCCATGTGACAAGTCATGTGATGCACGAAGGGGCAGGTGGATAGTTACAGTGCAAGCCCTGACTGTTAGCTTTTCTTCCTGTAAAGCAAGTGCCTGCCTTAAGCTTTGATTGCCAAGGTATCCACTTCGAAGAGGCACCCACTTCAAAGATGGCACCCTCTTTAACGTTGGCTATCTCAAACAAACACATTGCTGGCTACAAGACTAGATAAAGAGCCAAGCTGTCCATGTCCACCCCTCCTCTCATACCTCCCAGAATCCTTTGTTTTAGAGTTCTTGGTTGATTTTGACAACTGACCATTTGGGAGGATTGTTTTTCCTCTCTTCCTGAGCTTTAAATCCCACTCTTACATTTTAAATTCGCCAATAAAGAGGGAGCCCTCAAAACCTTAGACCCCCACTGTCAGCCCCAATAAAAGGAGAACCCCAGGCCCATGCTTATGTACTTTCTACTGGTGACTCAGCTGTGTACCCTAGGAAAGACATGTAATTTCTAGAAGCTGTAAGTAATAAACCTTTATTTTTCTTGAAAAGTTTCCTGACGGTTATTGTTGAGAACATCTTGCAACCACAGTAAGAACTCCAAGGGCCAGTCCAATGGCAACACTGGTAATTTGATAGGCTGAGGCAGGCACAGAACAACAGTGAATTGCAAGCAATGAGACTCAATTCCAAAGGGATTTCTTCTCCTTTAGCCATGTCTACAAGTGGGGAAAGTTACTGGGAAATTCCCTCCTAGCTTTATAAAGTAAGGTGTGAGACATATTCGCTAAACCAAAACTATATGTTTGTGCTTGCATCATAGTGATACTAAACAAAACACCTAGATGTGGATGTTATTCTCAAGCTCACTGCCCAATGATAAAATAAAAATAGCGGTAACTAATTCAAGAGAAGGTGAACAAATGCTGTAAAAACAAACAAATTACTTGCTCAAAATCACATTATTATTGGTAAATAAAAGATCCAGAATTCGAAGTACTTTATTCTTTCTTTTTAGGGCAGATTGCATCTTCTAAAAATGGCCCCAGTGGTATATCTGGTTTCTCCTACACTCCATTAAGTGGTGGAGTCTATTGCTCTGTCTTTGAACACTTGCCTTGACAAACAGAATACAATGGAAGTGAACTGGTGTGCCTTTCAAGGCTAGATCCTAATAGGTCATACAGCTTCTGCCTGCCTCCCTCTCTTTGCAGTCTCTCACCCTTGGAATCTAGCTGCCATGTTGGAAGCCCAGGCCTAAAAGGCCACCTATAGGTATCTTAGCCATCTACCACACTAAGATCTTGGGTGGCTAATAGTATAAGCCTTCTGACATGTGAGTGGGAATGCTTTCAGATGATTCCAACCCCTTGCCATTGCCACCAGCCTTCAAGACATGTAGTGGAACAAGACATGAGCCATCCTCTCTGAGTTCTACCCAAATACAGATTTTTGAGTAATATTAATATTGTTGTTTTAAGTCACATCTGAATTATATTAAATTCACCCATTCCAGTCCATTTTAGTTCAGTGATTCCTAAAATGTCGATTTTCACTCTTACCATCTCCTGTTTGACCACTTCCAAATTACCTTGATTCATGGACCTAACAATCCAGGTTCCTAGTCAGTATTCTTTACAGCATCGGACTTTACTCTCACCACCAGACACATCCACAACTGGGTGTTGTTTTCACTTTTTCTCAGCCTCTTCATTGCTTCTGGAGCTATTTCTCTGCTCTTCTCTATTCTCTTCTTCCATTGTATGTTGGGCACCTACTGACTGGGGAGTTTACCTTTCAGTGTCCTATCTCTTTGCCTTTTCATACTGTTCATGGGGTTCTCAAGGCAAGAATGCTGAAGTGGTTTTCCATCTATTACTGTGGGCAAGAATTCCCTAGAAGAAATGGAGTAGCCCTCACAGTCAACAAAAGAGCATGAAATGTAGTACTTGGGTGCAGATGGTGACTGCAGCCATGAAATTAAAAGACACTTGCTCCTTGGAAGAAAAGTTATGACCAACCTAGACAGCATATTAAAAAGCAGAGCCATTATTTTGCCAACAAAGGTCCATCTAGTGAAAGCTATGGTTTTTTCCAGTAGTCCTGTATGGATGTGAGTTGGACTATAAAGAAATCTGAGTGCTAAAGAATTGATGCTTTTGAACTGTGGTGTTGGAAAAGACTCTTGAGAGTCCCTTGGACTGCAAGGAGATCCAACCAGTCCATCCTGAAGGAAATTAGTCCTGAGGATGAAATTAGTCCTGAATATTCATTGGAAGGACTGATGCTGAAGCTGAAACTCCAACACTCTGGCCACATGATGCGAATAACTGACTCATTGGAAAAGACCCTGATGCTGGGAAAGATTGAAGGTGGGAGGAGAAGGACATGACAGAGGACGAGATAATTGGATGGCATTATTGACTCAATGGATATGAGTTTGAGTAAACTCCGGGAGTCGGCAATGGACAGGGAGGCCTGGTGTGCTGCAGTCCATGGGGCTGCAAAGAGTCAGACACAACTGAGCAACTGAACTGAACTGACTGACTGACTTGGGTGCACTCTCAAAAATGACAGAATGATCTCTGTTTGTTTCCAAGACAAACCATACAATATCACAGTAATTCAAGTCTATGCCCCAATCACTAATGCCAAAGAAGCTGAAGTTGAACAGTTCTATGAAGACCTACAAGACCTTCTAGAACTAACACCCCAAAAAAGATGTCCTTTTCATTATAGGGAACTGGAATGCAAAAGTAGGAAGTCAAGAAACACCTGGAGTAACAGGCAAATTTGGCCTTGGAGTACAAAACGAAGCAGGGCAAAGATTAACAGAGTTTTGCCACGGGAATGTGCTGGTCAAAGAAAACATCCTCTTCCAACAACACAAAACGACTCTACACATGGACATCATCGGATCGTCAATACCAAAATCAGATTGATTATATTCTTTGCAGCTGAAGATGGAGAAGCTCTATACAGTCAGCAAAAAGAACAGGAGCTGACTGTGGCTCAGATTATGAACTCCTTATTGCCAAATTTAGACTTAAATTGAAGAAAGTAGGGAAAACCAGTAGGCCATTAGGTATGACCTAAATCAAATCCCTTATGATTATACAGTGGAAGTGATAAATAGAGTCAAGGGATTAGATCTGATAGAGTGCCTGAAGAACTATTGTCAGAAGTTTGTAACATTGCACAGGAGGAGGTGATCAAAAACATCCCCAAGAAAAAGAAATGCAAGAAGGCAAAATGGTTGTCTGAGGAGGCCTTACATAGCTGGGAAAAAAAGAGAAGTGAAAGGCAAAGGAGAAAAGGAAAGACATACTCAACAGAATGCAGAGTTATAAGGAATAGCAAAGAGAGATAAGAAAGACTTCTTAAGTGAACAATGCAAAGAAATAGAAGAAAACAATAGCATGGGAAAGACTAGATCTCTTCAAGAGAACTAGATACCAAGGGAACATTTCATGCAAAGATGGGCACAATAAAGGGCAGAAACGGTATGGACTAACAGAAGCAGAAGATATTAAGAAGAGGTGGCAAGAACACAGAAGAACTATAGAAAAAAGATCTTAATGACCCAGATAATCACGATGGTATGATCACTCACCTAGAGCCAGACATCTTGGAGTGTGAAGTCAAGTGGGCCTTAGGAAGCATCACTATGAACAAAGCTAGTAGAGGTGATGGAATTCCAGCTGAGTTATTTCAAATCCTAAAAGATGATGCTGTGAAAGAGCTCCACTCAACATGCCAGCAAATTTGAAAAACTCAGCAGTGGCCACAGGACCGGAAGAGGTCAGTTTGCGTTCCAATCCCAAAGAAAGGCAATGCTAAAGAATGCTCAAATTACCCCACAACTGCACTCATCTCACACAGTAGCAAAGTAACACTCAAAATTCTCCAAGCCAGGCTTCAACAGTTCGTGAGCCAAGAACTTCCAGATGTTCAAGCTGGATTTAGAAAAGGCAGAGGAACCAGAGATCAAATTGCAAATATCTGTTGGATCACAGAAAAAGCAAGATAATTCCATAAAAATATCTACTTTGCTTCATTTACTATGCAAAAGCCTTTGACTTGTAGATCACAACAAACTGTGGAAAATTCTTAAAGAGATGGTAATACCAGATCACCTTACCTGCCACCTGAGAAACTGGTTTGCAGGCCAAGAAGCACTAGTTAGCACTGGACATGGAACAATGCAATGGTTCAAAATTGGGAAAGGAGTACATCAAGGGTGTATATTGTCACTGTTTATTTAACTTGTATGCAGAATACATCATGAGAAATGCCAGGCTGGATGAAGCACAAGCTGGAATCAAGATTGCCAGGATAATTATTAATAACCGTAGATAGGCAGATGACACCACCCTTGTAGCAGAAAGTGAATAGGAACTAAAGAGCTTCTTGATGAAGGTGAAAGAGGAGAGTGAAAAAGCTGGCTTAAAACTCAACATTCAAAAAAATGAAAATCATGGCATCTGGTCCCATAACTTCATGGCAAATAGATGGGGAAACAATGGAAACAGTGAAAGACATTATTTTCTTGAGCTCCAAAATCACTGCAGATGGTAACTGCAGCCATGAAATTAAAAGATAATTGCTCCTTGGAAGAAACTCTGTGACAAACCTAGATAGCATATTAAAAAGCAGAGACATTACTTTGCTGACAAAAGACAGTCTAGTCAAAGCTACGGTTTTTCCAGTAGTCACGTATGGATATGAGAGTTGGACCATAAAGAAGGCTGAACACCGAAGCGTTGATGCTTTTGGACTGTGGTGTTGGAGAATACTCTTGAGAGTCCCTTGGACTACAAGGAGATCAAACCAGTCAATCCTAAAGGGAATCATTGTATTTTTATTGGAAGGTGTATTTGTACATGCTTTTCTGGAATTCTCTTGCTTTTTCTATAATACAACAGATACTGATAATTTGATTTTCACTGGAAGGACAATGAATATTCTTTGGAAGGACTGATGCTGAAGCTGAAGCTCCAATACTTTTGCTCCTATGTGAAGAGCTGACTCATTAGAAATGACCCTGATACTGGAAAAGACTGAAGGCAGGAGCAGAAGGGGATGACAGAGGAAGTGATGGTTGGAGGGCATCACAGACTCAATGGACATGAGTTTCAGCAAGCTCCAGGAAGTGGTAAAGGACAGGGCAGCCTGGCATGTTGCAGTCCATGGGGTTGCAAAGATTCGGACATGACTGAGTGACTGAATAACAAAAGTCACAGTGCGGGAGAAATGTATCAGACAGCCAGAATAACTGGATACTTTAGGTCAGAGGACTGGAGCAGGAAGGAGGACTTGGTGTAGACAAGGGACCTTAGGACTGTGCTTCCCTGAAGGGTTGTGCAGGCTAATGTGTGGTAGCATTGTCTCAAAAAGTGTTTTAGGATCAAAGAGTTCTGTGGTAAAATGAGCTTGAGAAACTTTAGGTTAAATCAGAGGTTGCAAATGGGTCGCCTATAGGCCAGGCCTAGCCAAGAGTCATATTTACTCCCCCCTCATCCTAGATGTGAAATTTCACATCAAAACTTGGATTTCAGGAAAGTGGTCCAGATAGCAGAATAGAAAGACCCTGAGCTCACCTCCTCCCCCAAGCATATAAAAATCGTAATTATCTGCAGGACAACTATTGACAAAATAGAACCTACTAGGAAAGATTTACAACTAAAGACATAAAGAAGGACTACAACAAGATAGGTAGGAGGGGTATACTCTCAATACAGTCAAATCCCATATGCCCCAGGTGGGTGAACCACAAACTGCAGAAAAATTATTTTGCAGCGGTTTTCCCTCAGGAATGAGAGTTTGAGCCCCATGTCAGGCCTCTAGCCTGGGAGTCCAGCACCAGGAAGACAAGCCCCCAAAGCATGAGGCTATGAAGCCAGTGGGGCTTAACTGCAGGAGCCCCACAGGACTGGAGGAAAAAGAGACTTCACTCTTGAAGGGCTCACACAAAATCTCATGTGCACCAGGACCTAGGACATAATGGCTGAAAACTTCCCTAACTTGGGAAAGGAAACAGCCTTCTAAGTCCAGGAAACTCAGAGTCCCATAGAGGATAAACCCAGAGAGAACACACCAAGACACACTGTAATCAAAATTACAATAATTAAAGATAAGGGAAGAATATTAAATGCAGCAAGAGAAAAGCTACAAATAACACACAAGGAAAGTCCCATCAGGCTACCAGCTGATTTTTCAGCAGAAACTCTGCAGGCCAGAAAGGAGTGGCATGATATATTTAAAGAGATGAAAGGGTAATACCTACAACCAAGAATATTCTACCCAGCAAGGCTCTCATTCAGATTTTTTTTTTTAAATTTTATTTTTAAACTTTACATAACTGTATTAGTTTTGCCAAATATCAAAATGAATCCGCCACAGGTATACATGTGTTCCCCATCCTGAACCCTCCTCCCTCCTCCCTCCCCATTCCATCCCTCTGGGTTGTCCCAGTGCACCAGCCCCAAGCATCCAGTATCGTGCATCGAACCTGGACTGGCAACTCATTTCATACATGATATTTTACATGTTTCAATGCCATTCTCCCAAATCTTCCCACCCTCTCCCTCTCCCACAGAGTCCATAAGACTGTTCTATACATCAGTGTCTCTTTTGCTGTCTCGTACACAGGGTTATTGTTACCATCTTTCTAAATTCCATATATATGCGTTAGTATACTGTATTGGTGTTTTTCTTTCTGGCTTACTTCACTCTGTATAATAGGCTCCAGTTTCATCCACCTCATTAGAACTGATTCAAATGTATTCTTTTAATGGCTGAGTAATACTCCATTGTGTATATGTACCACAGCTTTCTTATCCATTCATCTGCTGATGGACATCTAGGTTGCTTCCATGTCCTGGCTATTATAAACAGTGCTGCGATGAACATTGGGGTACTCGTGTCTCTTTCCCTTCTGGTTTCCTCAGTGTGTATGCCCAGCAGTGGGATTGCTGGATCATAAGGCAGGTCTATTTCCAGCTTTTTAAGGAATCTCCACACTGTTCTCCATAGTGGCTGTACTAGTTTGCATTCCCACCAACAGTGTAAGAGGGTTCCCTTTTCTCCACACCCTCTCCAGAATTTATTGCTTGTAGACTTTTGGATCGCAGCCATTCTGACTGGTGTGAAATGGTACCTCATAGTGATTTTGATTTGCATTTCTCTGATAATGAGTGATGTTGAGCATCTTTTCATGTGTTTGTTAGCCATCTGTATGTCTTCTTTGGATTAAAGATCTAAACGTAAGACCAGAAACTATAAAACTCCTAGAGGAGAACATAGGCAAAACACTCTCTGACATACATCACAGCAGGATCCTCTATGACCCACCTCCCAGAATATTGGAAATAAAAGCAAAAATAAACAAATGGGACCTAATTAACCTTAAAAGCTTCTGCACATCAAAGGAAACTATTAGCAAGGTGAAAAGACAGCCTTCAGCATGGGAGAAAATAATAGCAAATGAAGCAACTGACAAACAACTAATCTCGAGAATATACAAGCAACTCCTACAGCTCAACTCCAGAAAAATAAATGACCCAATCAAAAAATGGGCCAAAGAACTAAATAGACATTTCTCTCATTCAGATTTTACAGAAAAATCAAAAGCTTTATAGACAAGCAAAAGCTAAATGAATTCAGCGCCACCAAACCAGTTTTACAACAAACGTTAAAAGAACTTCTCTACATGAAAAAGAAAAATTCTCAACTAGAAACAAGAAAACTATGAAATGAAAAATTTCACTGGAAAAAGGCAAACACACAATAAAAGGAAGAAAATCACCCACACATAAAGCTAGCAGGGAGGTTAAAAGACAAAAGTATTAAAATCATCTATATCCAGAATAAGCAGTTAAGGGATACACAAAACAATTAGATGCAAAATCAGTATCAGAAACAGTAATCATGAGGGGAGGAGAATACAAATGCTGCTACTGCTAAGTCGCTTCAGTCATGTCTGACTCTGTGCAACCCCAGAGATGGCAGCCCACCAGGCTCCTCCATCCCTGGGATTCTTCAGGCAAGAACACTGGAGTGGGCTGCCATTTCCTTCTCCAATGCATGAAAGTGAAAAGTGAAAGTAAAGTCACTCAATCGTGTCCATCTCCTAGCGACCCCATGGACTGCAGCCTACAAGGCTCCTCCGCTCATGGGATTTTCCAGGTAAGAGTACTGGAGTGGGGTGCCATTGCCTTCTCCAAAAGTGAAGTTGCTCAGTCGTGTCCAACTCTTTGCGACCCCATGGACTGTAGCCTACCAGGCTCCTCTCTCCATGGGATTCTCCAGGCAAGAGTACTGGAGTGGGTTGCCATTTCCTTCTCCAGGGGATCTTCCCAACCCAGGGATCGAACCTGGGTCTCCTGCATTGTAGGCAGACGCTTTAACCTCTGAGCCACCAGGGAAGCCCTGGGAATACAAATGCAGGTTTTAAAAATGCATTTGAAATTAAGAGATCAGCAACAATACGGTCGTGTGTGTGTGTGTATATATATATACGACTGTTCAACCACCTCATGGTAACTGAAAACAAAAAACCATAATAGACATACACACAAAAGAGAAAAAGGAATCCAAATGTAACACTAAGGATAGGCATCAAAGAAAACAAAAGAGGAAAAATCTGTAAAATAATCCAAAATAATTTTTAAAATGGCAATAAGAACATAAATATCAATAATTATCTTAAAAGTAAACTGACTAATGCTCCAACCAAAAAACCGAATGGCTGAATACACAAACAAGTTATATATACATATAAATAAAAAATATATATGTGTGTATATATATACATATATTGCTCACAAAAGACTCACTTGAGATCCAGAGACAGACAGACTGAAAGTGAGAGCATGGAAAAAGGTATTCCATGCAAATGGATATCAAAAGAAAGCCAGAGTAGCAATATTTATATCAGACAAACAGACTTTAAAATAAAGATGGCTATAAGAGTCAAAGAGGGACATTACATAATAATCAAGGGATCAATCCAAGATATAACAATTGTAAACATATATGCATTCAACACAGGCGCACTTCCATATTTATGGCAAATAGTAATAGATATGGAAGGAGAAATTGACAGTAACACAATAATAGTAGGAGACTTTAACACCCCCTTTACATCAATGGACAAATCATCCAGCGAGAAAATCAATAGGGAAACACAGGTCTTAATGATACATTAGATCAAATACACTTAACTGATATTTATAGAGCATTCCATTCAAAAACAGCAGAATACACATTCTTTTCAAGTGCACATGGAACATTCTCCAGGATAGATCATATGCCAAGCCACAAAACAAGCCATAGTAAATTTCAGAAAACTGAAATCATATCAAGGCTCTTTTCCAATCACAACACTATGAGACTATAAAAAAATGGCAAAAAACACAAATACATGGAGGCTAAACAATGTATTACTAAGCAACCAATGTATCCCTGAAGAAATAAAGGAGAAAATAAAAAATACTAGAGACTAATGAAAACAAAAACCTATGTGACACAGTAAAAGCAGTTCCAAGATGGAAGTTTATAGCAATATAAGCTTACCTCAGGAAATAAGAAAAATAATCTACTATTATACCTAAAGGAGGGCTTCCCTTATAGCTCCAATGGGAAGACTCTGCCTGCAATGCAGGAGACCCCAGGTTCAATTCCTGCATTGGGAAGATCTTCTGGTGAAGGGATAGGCTACCCACTCCAGTATTATTGGGCTTCTCTTGTGGCTCAGCTGGTAAAGAATCCACCTGCAATGCAGGAGACTTGGGTTCAATCCCTAGGTTGGGAATCCCTGGAGAAGGGAAAGGCTACCCACTCCAATATTCTGGCCTAGAGAATTCCAGGGACTGAATAGAGATTCCATGGACAAATGAAAACAAAAACGTATGTGACACAGTAAAAGCAGTTCCAATGGAAGTCTATAGCAATACAAGCTTACTTCAGGAAATAATAAAAATCTCAAGTAATCTACTACTATACCTAAAGGAATTGGAGAAGGAACTGGCAACCCACTCCAGTATGCTTGCCTGGAAAATCCCATGGACAGAGGACCTTGGTGGGCTACTGTCTGATAGTGGGGTTGCAAAAGAGTTTAACACGACTTAGTGACTGAACAACAACCACACCTAAAGGAACTAGAGAAAAGAAGAACAATTAAAATACAAAGTTAGGAAAAGGAAAGAAATCACAAAGATCAGAGCAGAAATAGATGAAATAGAGACTAACAACAGAAAAAAGTCAATGAAACTAAAAGTTAGTTCTTTTTTTTCCCTTGTGCCTTAAAAAAAAACAACTTTTTATTTCATAATTGGGGTACAGCTGATTAACAATGTTGTGATAGTTGTGGGTGAACATAATAGCTAGTTCTTCAAAAAGAAAAGTAAAATTGACCATCCTTTAGTGAAATTCATCAAGAAAAAAGAGAGACCAAATCAATAAAATCAGAAATGAAAAAGGAGAAGTTACAACTGATGTCACAGAAATAATCAGTTGGCTAAAAAGTTAGTTCAAGTTTTCTGTAACATCAGATGGAAAAATCTCAATGAACTTTTTCATCAGCCCAATAATAAGCATCATAATAGATTACTTAGGGCAGCTAAGCCAATAAAATGGATAACCCAGAAGAAACAAATTTTCAGAAAAGCACAATCTTTCAAGACTGAACCAGGAAAAAATAGAAAATATGACCAGACCAACTCCAAATACTGAAATTGAATCAGTAATTAAGAAACTCCCAACAACAAAAATCCTGGACCAGATGGTTTCACAGGTGAATTTTACCAAACATTTAGAGAAGACTTAACACCGAAATTTCTGGAACTATTCCCAAAAATTGCAGAAAAAGGAACACTTCTAAATTCATTCTATGGGGCCACCATCACCCTGACAAAGCTATCACAACCAAAGATATCACAAAAAAAGAAAATTACAGGCTAATGTCACTGATGAATATAGATGCAAAAATCCTCAACAAAAGACTAGCAAACTGACTCTGAACAATACATTAAAAGTATCATTCACCATTATCAAGTGGGATTTATCCCAAGGATGCAAGAATTTTTCAATATCTACAAATTGATCAATATGATACACATTAACAAACTGAAGAATAAAAGCCATATGATCATCTCAATAGATACAGAAAAAGTTTTTGATGAAGTTCAACACCCATTCATGATAAACTCTCCAGAAGGTAGGCATAGAGGGAACATGCCTCAAGAAAATAAAGACCATATATGGCAAATCCACAGTTAACAACATGTTCTACAGTGAAAAGCTGAAATCATTTCTTCTAAGATCAGGAATAGGGTTTCCCAGGTGGTTCAGATGTAAAGAATCTGCGTGCAACACAGGAGATGTGGGTTTGAACCCTTGGTTGGGAAAATGCCCCGGAGAAGGGAATGGCAACCCACGACAGTATTCTTGCCTGGAAATCCCATGGACTGTGAAGCTTGGTGGTCTACAGTCCACGGGGTCACAATGAGTCAGACACAACTTAGCAACTGAGCACACATGCCCACATGCAAGATCAGGAATTATTCAACATAGTTTTGGAAGTCCTAGTCATAGCAACCAGAGAAGAAAATGAAATAAGAGAAATTCAAACTTCAAAAGAAGTCAATCTGTCACTGTTTTCAGATGACATGATACTATACAGGCTGCTGCTGCTACTTAGTCGCTTCAGTGGAGTCCAACTCTGTGCGACCCTATGGACTGTAGCCTGCCAGGCTCCTCTGTCCAAGGAATTCTCCAGACAAGAGTACTGGAGTGGGTTGCCATGCCCTCCTCGATACTATACAAAGACAATCCTAAAAACACCACCAGAAGACTATGAGATCTTATCAATGAATTTGATAAAATTGTAGGTACAAAATTAACATACAAAAATCTGTTGCATTTCTATACATTAATGATGAACTATCAGAAAGAGGAATTAAGGAAACAATTCCATTTACCATTGCATCAGAAAGATTAAAATACCTAGGAATAAAAGTACCTAAAGAGGCAATAGACTTGTACTCAGAAAACTAGAAGATGTTGATGAAGGAAATTGAAGACAACACACAGATGGAAAGATATACCATGTACTTGGATTGGAAAAATTGGTATTGTTAAAATACTCAACACAATCCATAGATTCAATGCAATCTTTATCAAATTACCAATGGCATTTTTTACAGAATTAGAACAAATAAATTTAAAATTTGTATGGAAAAATCAAAGATCCCAAATAGCCAAAGCAATCTTGAGAAAGAACAGAACTGGAGAAATAACACTCCTTGACTTCAGACTATACTACAAAGCTACAGTAAACAAAACTGTCTACTAGCACAAAAACAGACACATGGAACTAGGATAGAGAGCCCAGAAATAAACCCACACATTTATGGTCAATTAATCTGTGAGAAAGACGTCAAGAATGTACAGTGGAGAGAATATAGTGTGTAGTGCTGGGAAAACTGGACAGCCACATGTAAAAGAATGAAATTAGGACATTTTCTAACCCCACACAAAAATAAGGTCCAAATGGACTAAGACCAAAACTTAAGACCAGATACCATAAAACTCCTAGAAGAAAACATAGGCAGAACCATTGACATAAATCACAGCAATAGTTTTTTTAGATCCATCTTCTAAAGTAACAGAACAAAAAGCAAAAAAACAAATGGGACCTAAGCAACTTATAAGCTTTTGCATTACAAAGGAAACCATACACAAAATGAAAAGACAACCTACAGACAAGGAGAAAATATTTGTGAACAATGCAACTGACAAGGACTTAATCTTCACAATATACAAACAGCTTATACATCTTAATATATAAACAAACAATTCAATCAAAAAATGGGCAGATGCCCTAAATAGACATTTATGCAAAGAAGACATCCAGATGATCAACATGCACATGAAAAAAAATGCTCAACATCACTAATTACTAGAGATATGTGAAAAAAAGCAACCAAAAAAAAATCTGTAATGAGATATTACCTCACATTGGTCAGAAAGGCCATCATCAGAAAGTCTATAAATAATAAATGCTGGAGAGGGTGCGGAGAAACGGGAACCCTCCTACACACTTGGTGGGAAATTAAATTGGTGCAGTCATTAAGGAGAAAAGTATGGAGGTTTCTTAAAAAACTACAAAAATAGAGTTACCATGTGATCTAGTAATCTCATTCCTGAGTATACATGCAGAAAAGACAAAACTCTAATTAGAAAAGATACATGCACCCCAACGTTCATAGTAGTACTATTTACAATAGCCAAGACATGAAAGAAACCTAAATGTTCATCAACAGAGGAATAGAAGAAAAAGATGTGGTATATTTTCTCTCTCTCTCTCTCTCTCACACACACACACACACACAATGGAATACTGCTGCTGCTGCTAAGTCGCTTCTGTTGTGTCTGACTCTGCGACCTCATAGACGGCAGCCCACCAGGCTCCGCCATCCCTGGGATTTTCCAGGCATGAGTACTGGAGTTGGTTGCCATTGCCTTCTCTGCAATGGAATACTAATTACCCATAAAAAAGAATGAAATATTGCCATTTGCAGTAACCCGAAAGGACCTAGAGATTATTATACTAAGTGAAGTCAGTCAGAGAAAAACAAATATCATGTGATATTACTTATATGTGGAATCTAAAAAAAAAGATACAAATGTACTTACTTACCAGATAATGTACTCAGAGACACAGAAAACTAACTTATGATTTCTAAAGGGGAAAGAGGGGCAGGGATAAATTAGGAATTTGGGATTAATAGATACATACTGCTACTGCTAAGTTGCCTCAGTTGTGTCCGACTCTGTGCGACCCCATAGACAGCAGCCCACCAGGCTCCCCCGTCCCTGGGATTCTCCAGGCAAGAACACTGGAGTGGGTTTCCATTTCCTTCTACAGTGCATGAAAGTGAAAAGTGAAAGTGAAGTTGCTCAGTCGTGTCTGACTCTTCGCGACCCCATGGACTGCAGCCCACCAGGCTCCTCCATCCATGGGATTTTCCAGGCAAGAGTACTGGAGTAGGGTGCCATCGCCTTCTCCGCTTCACATGCTAATGATCATTTAAACTCTCTAAGAGGGAAATAGATGGGGAAACAGTGGAAACAGTGTCAGACTTTATTTTTTGGGCTCCAAAATCACTGCAGATGGTGACTGCAGTCATGAAATTAAAAGACGCTTACTCCTTGGAAGGAAAGTTATGACCAACCTAGATAGCATATTCAAAAGCAGAGACGTTACTTTGCCAAAAAAGGTTCGTCTAGTCAAGGATATGGTTTTTCCAGTGGTCATGTATGGATGTGCGAGTTGGACTGTGAAGAAGGCTGAGTGCCGAAGAATTGATGCTTTTGAACTGTGGTGTTGGAGAAGACTCCTGAGAGTCCCTTGGACTGCAAGGAGATCCAACCAGTCCATTCTGAAGGAGATCAGCCCTGAGATTTCTTTGGAAGGAATGATGCTAAAGCTGAAACTCCAGTACTTTGGCCACCTCATGTGAAGAGTTGACTCATTGGAAAAGACTCTGATGCTGGGAGGGATTGAGGGCAAGAGGAGAAGGGGACGACAGAGGATGTGATGGCTGGATGGCATCACTGACTCGATGGACGTGAGTCTGAGTGAACTCCAGGAGTTGGTGATGGACAGGGAGGCCTGCCGTGCTGCGATTCATGGGGTCACAAAGAGTCAGACATGACTGAGCGACTGATCTGATCTGATCTGATCTGATCTGAAGAGGGTTAATACAAGCAGTGAGCCCTAAACATAATTACCTTGAAACTCTGCATGTGTGTGTGGTGTTAGGGTTTTCCAGAACATAGTTGTGAAAATGCTGATACAGAGACCCAGAGCATGAGCATCTGAAACAGTGCTCATTGGTGGGATTAATTTGGTGTATCCTGAGAAGCTATCAGGGAAAGGAATTTACCACATATTGTTTTTATGTGATTGTTTCCAGTGGAGACTCATCTCCAATTAGCCAGCAGGTTCTCTGATTCTCACATATGCTGTGTGAAATCAGAATTACTCAAGATTTTGTTGCTGCAGTTCCAGAAATGAAACCCAAAATGTGGAGGGAAGAATTAAAATAATTTCTATATGTTTTTGAGGAGACAGCTTATTTGATGCATTTATCACTTCAATACTAACTAGTTATTTAAAATGTCATTTGAAACTATGCATAATTCTGTATACAGATTGGACAAAGACTGGAAGAAACATGAAAAAATGGAGATAGTTAATTTATTAGTACAGTGGGATGTCTGGGTAGTTCCTGACTTTCCTCCCCCAATCTTTTGGTTTTCCTTATTGTTGTTGCCTTTAACCACAATAAGAGAAAATCTTTGTTAAAGGAATAATTTTCTGGTGACCAACAATTTTTAAATTCTGTGGTTGACTCAGGGTCTGTAAGACATGCAAACATTCTCTAGGTTTGGAATAGCAATTAAAAGCAGGAGTTTTGGAGTTAGATGTGGTCAGAATCCCAATTCTACCACTGAATTGTGGTGTGACCTTGAGTACCTCACTGAATCTCTCTTTGTCTGTTACCCACATTGAAATGGGAATAACACTTGCTGGATAGGATTGCTGTGAGCCCTGCGTGACATGATGAATGTAAAACACTGAGTGCAGAACATAGAGCTCATGCCAGGCTGCACTTCAAACTACAACTACAGCAACCTTAGGATGGCTGGACATGTCAACTGTTCCTTCCCTCCAATCCTTCCTTGGCTACAGGGCAAGGCCACCAGTGGGGCTGGTTTAGGAGCAGTTTCCTTAGTAACAATTTTTCCTGGTGGTAAAGAATTTAATTAGCTATACTTAATATACTGCCTTTAATGGTGAAAATCACCATCTCTCCCATCCTGTCAGGATATTTAAGGGAAAAATAAAAAACAGTCTGTCTTTTTTTTTTTTTTTTTTGCTTTACCTTGTTCTTTTTTTTTTTTTTTTTTTAATAGTTTATTTGGCTGCACTGGGTCTTAGCTGCAGCATGTAGGATCTTTTTTTCTAGTTGTGGCATGCAAACTGTTTAATTGTGACACGTGGGATCTAGTTCCCTAACCAGGAATCAAACCCAGGACCCCTGCATTGGGAGCACAAAGTCTTAGCTACTGGACTACCAGGGAAGTCCTAAATTGTTTGTTTTTATCCCCTGGGATGTTTGTTTTTCCTGGTAAGGCTACTCCTTTATTCTCTCCCCATGTGAATCCCACCCGTGCTGGCTCAGGCAAGCTTCAGGCAGGAGACTTTGGCCACACTAACAGCATGTTCACTGCTGCACACAGAAACGCACTCTGACTTCCTATAGTCTTACCGTTATTTTTAAAGCAAAGTATTATTATTCTCCCTCCTCCTCATGGGAGGATAATTCCCCTTTGGGACAGGAATCCTGCCTTTTGACTCAAGATGGGAAAGGTGACTCTCTGCTCTGATTGCTCAGCTCCTGCAAGAATGGTTAATCCATGATTGCCTTTTCAGGCCGGACACATGGACACACACTAGAGGTGACAACTACCTCCTGGCTCTTCCAGGTCTCCAAAGAGTGGGCCTGGGCAGGACAGTGGGATTTAGAAGGGTCCCAGAGACAGGCACACATGGGGAAAAAGTTATTCCCTTTTCATTTTTCTCTCAAAGCTTCTGATCAACTTAAGGATAAAAGAGTATCATTTTGACAGGAAAAGGCAGATTAAAAATTCACTCATAACTGTACTGATCATATTGCACTGATATTTTGCTTTTCTCACTTCTCCTTTTGACTACTGTGATTGTTACAATGCTTGACAGAGTCTAGATCCAGTTTGTTATCCTATGAGGATAATGGGAAGGAAAATGGCAGAAGCTGCTTTCTTTGAAATCAAACTGGCAAAGCAAAGATTTTGAAGAAGGAGCTCCCCTGCCCTAGATCATGGGGTGGTGCTGTTACGTGGTGAGGGGACTGTGCTCAGGCCCCTGAGCTAATGTCCAGCTGTTTACAGCTACTGTGGACTGGGCAGTTTGCCATAAGCACTGGTGCCTTAAAAAAAAATTCCAGATGGTCAAAATTACCACACATTCTCCTTGTGTACTGATTTATTGGCCTGTGAGGATAAATTTGGATAGAACTGGAGAAATATTTTCTCTGCCAAGGATACTAGGCATTGGACTTTGTGGCAGCAGCAGCCTCATTCCAAGTGTCAAAGCACAGGAGAGAAACCAGTAAAATGCCACGCCAGAGACTCTCTAGGCCGAGGAGAAAGTCTGCCACTGGAGCACTCTTTCCTACAGAACCAACAGAGGAGGTTATGGATGGAGTGACATTCCTTGATGGGCAGTTTTTAGACTGTCTGGCAAGACTTGTTGGACTTTAACAAACGATAATGCTTGCATTGTTCTCAGGAGCTATTACCTAATTAGGAACACATTTTGAAAGGTTAGGCACAATATTTTAAAAAGGAAATACCATTTTAATACAAGATAGAATTGCTTTTCTAATATCTTTATATAAAATGGATTATTTTTCATAGAGAACCCCTTCCATTGAGGTAATTCACAAGATTTGAGGAGCGGCATCTTCTCAGAGTAATTTATTGTATCAGTTCAGTTGCTCAGTCGTGTCCGACTCTTTGTGACCCCATGAATCGCAGCACGCCAGGCCTCCCTGTCCATCACCAACTCCCGGAGTTCACTCAGACTCATGTCCATCAAATCAGTGATGCCATCCAGCCATCTCATCCTCTGTCGTCCCCTTCTCCTCAATGTTTCCCAGCATCAGGGTCTTTTCAAATGAGTCAGCTGTTCGCATCAGGTGGCCAAAGTATTGGAGTTTCAACTTTAACACCAGTCCTTCCAATGAACACCCAGGACTGATCTCCTTTAGGACGGACTGGCTTATTATATACTTACACATTTACTTCACTCAGTCAGCAAAACTTGTGACAAGCCTACCCTGAAACAGGCAATGTTCTAGTCAATAGGGTACAGTGGTGGACAGGGGACATGTGGATCCTGCAACTGTGAGTAGTCTGGTGGGGCTCAGATAAATGAAACACAGTGCTGAAGATGAGGGAGGGAAGGTGTTCTAGGAATAAAGAGGTTGGGAAATAGATGGGTAAACAGTGGAAACAGTTTCAGACTTTATTTTTAGGGCTCCAAAATCATTGCAGATGGTGACTGCAGCCATGAAATTAAAAGACGCTTACTCCTTGGAAGGAAAGTTATGACCAACTTAGATAACATATTGAAAAGTAGAGACATTACTTTGCCAACAAAGGTCCGTCTAGTCAAGGCTATGGTTTTTCCAGTGGTCATGTATGGATGTGAGAGTTGAACTGTGAAGAAAGCTGAGTGCCAAAGAATTGATGCTTTTGAACTGTGGTGTTGGAGAAGACTCCTGAGAGTCCCTTGGACTGCAAGGAGATCCAACCAGTCCATTCTAGAGGAGATCAGTCCTGGGTGTTCTTTGGAAGGACTGATGCTGAAGCTGAAACTCCAGTACTTTGGCCACCTCATGCGAAGAGTTGACTCATTGGAAAAGACTCTGATGCTGGGAGGGATTGGGGGCAGGAGGAGAAGGGGACAACAGAGGATGAGATGGCTGGATGGCATCACTGACTCGATGGACGTGAGTCTGAGTGAATTCCGGGAATTGGTGATGGACAGGGAGGCCTGGTGTGCTGCGATTCATGGGGTCGCAAAGAGTCAGACACGACTGAGCAACTGAACTGAACTGAACCCAACCTAGACTTGAGGGATCTCCCTGGAAGCCATGAAAGCCCATTGAGACCCTCAGAGTGAACAGAATTTAGCCAGGTAATGAGGTGAGGAAAGAATATTTCTGGTGGGAGAAATAGCACGTGCAAAGGCTAGGAAGATTACTAGATTACTAGAAGATGGCCTCTTCTAGGAAGTGACAACATACTATGGTGCTGTGTAGACATCAAGGTGGACGACAGAGTTGAAGATGTAAAGGCAAGAATGGCCCCCATCATAAAGGACCTTATTAAGATAGGTCCATGAGTTTGAACTTTATTTTGTAAGTGGGAAGTCATTAATCAGATCTGTGTTTTAGAAAGATTATTTGGCTGAAACGATGAGGATGGAATAACGGGAGCATTCCATTCTCCACTCTGGAGCCAAGGAGACCAGTCACAAGGCTATGAGAGATGTCTGAGAGAGTCATTTCCTAGGCAGGTTGATAGGGAGTCTAGGGGTTCCCAAGGAGAGAGGGGTCTGGAATTCTCAAGGAGGAAGAAAGGACAAACTTTTTTCTTTCTGCACATTCCTTAGGATTATATAACAATAATGTATCCTGCCTAAGGACAGTCTTTGGATTAAACCTTCTGGCTAATTCTGTTATCTTAAAATGTAAATTATGGGAGGTCTTTACAACCTCCAGACATTCTTTGGCGTATGTAACTTCATTGTTAACACTAGCAAGCAGGTACTCTTTCTGCCCCTTTCTGATGCCTATGTCAGAAGCTTTCTCTATCTCCTTTATACTTTAATAAAACTTTATTACACAAAAGCTCTGAGTGATCAAGCCTCGTCTCTGGCCCCGGATTGAATTCTTCTCCTCCGGGGGCCAAGAATCCCGGTGTATGCGCGTAATTCAACAACAACCTTTCATGTCTATATAAGAAAATGATGGTGATGACAGTATGTTGGCAGTGGAGGTAGAGAAAAGGATATATTTGAGAGATATTTAGTAGAATCAACAAGACTAGGTTTTTGATTAGATGTTGGAGGAGAGATAGATGTATATAAGTGAGAGACAGAGAGGCAGACAGAGACAGAAGGAGACAGAAAGATACGAGGTTTTTCGCTTGAGGGATTCTATTCCTTAGAGAGCAGAAAATGTGAACTGGGGTTACAGTGAAGAGCTCGGATCTGCTGTGCAGTTTAAGGTGTCTTTGGTATGATGGAGCACAGAAGCTGAGTAGGATGTGGGCTATATGGATTTGGTCTTAGGAGGACAGTCAGAGGCAGAAATGTGGATTTTGGAGTCAGCACTTGAGTGGTGAGTGATGAGTGGTGACTGGAATCACAGGAAGGGATTCTAGTGAGAGGTGTCAGGAGAGAACAGGCTGCCTGGGGCTGCACTCAGAACATCAGCAGCAAGGAATAGGCAGAGGATGAAGAACTCACTTGAGAGGGAGAGAAAATCTGGGTTTAGAAAATCCAAAAGAAGAGAACCCTTAAAGAGGAAGTGTTTAACAATGTCAAATGTTGCAGCGAGGTTAAATTAGGCCGAAGAACGTCTATGAGCATGGACAGTAATGGAGATGTGATGTTGTCCAGAGCAACATCCATGGAATAGGGGTGGAAGCCAAATGGCCATGGATTGAGAGCGAGTGAGAACACACACACACACACACACACACACACACACACACATGCTGTAATGGTAAAGACATCTTCTTCAGAGTGTTTGTGGAGTTCCTGAAACCATGAAGTAGCTGAAAAATTTCCGTTTTCACTTAACTGGTTGTTTTCCCTCAATGTAATACATTTACACCTATTTCCCGCCACTCCCCGCCACCACCGCCTCCCCACCCCACCCCCCCCTCCCCTGCCGCCCCACTCACTTATTTACTTGTTTATCTTTTCTCAAGCCAAATGCCTTAGTTGAATCACAGCCAAGGCCTAAGGATGGGAGTGGGATAGGGAAAAGAACAGCCATATTTTCTTTTCTTGTTTATTGTTTCACAGGATCTGAGCATTACAACAGGAAGGAAGAGGCCTTAGGAACATTTCCTTTGGGGATAAAATGGGGGTGGAGAGGGGGGAAGAAATGCACATTAGGAAGTTACTAAAGTGGTTTGACTTGAGACCAGGCTGACTGCAATGGAACAGAGAAGAAAAGACTGAATCAGAGATGTTCTATGTGAAGAAATAAGCGAGTTTAGTGACAAAACTATATTACTTCTTACTAAAAGCCACAGATTGTCACCTTGAATATGTATAATTTTTAGAAGAGCTTTCAAGTGCATTAACTTATTTGACCTTCATGAGTGACTTCTACAAGGTTACCAGCTAGTTAATAATGGACCCAGGGCCAGACCCTGTCTCCTAATTCCTTCTCACACCTTTTTCATTAATACAACCTTGTTTTCCGCATCCTGCTCCGCAGTGCTGACCTATCCTCAGCGTAAAGGATCCATCAAGGCTGTTGCTTGGCAAATATTATCTTGGTTGGATGAAAGAGCAGAACAGAGCCCATCTGCTTGTCTCTTGTCACTTAATTTTCTGAGACAAACCAAGCTCATTCTGTTTAGAAATACAAGGTCATTGATACTGCACTCGACTGCTTTTCTATCAGAAATGAAGAAAACTGCAATGGAATGTTAAAGTGAGACTTTTTCAGTCTAAGTTTTGGCTCTGGTTCCAGGAAAAGGAATGAAATAAAAGGTGCCTGACGTGCAAAGAGAATGGTTATGTATAAATATACAATATATATCTTCCAGTATTCAGCCTGTAATCCTTATAAATGGGCTAATGTTGAAACGGCTAGGGATAGCATTTCCACAAAGTGAATGGTCATGGATGTGTGTTTCTCACGACCAGGTCTGAGCCACCAAAGGGCAAGCCAATCTGAGCTATTTTGAATTCCACCCAAGAGGCCTTCCTAGAAGGTTGAGGATTGGTGACCTTTTTATTGGAACTGCAGTTGGTTACTCTTAGCAGGAACTTCAGGCCTAAAGGTGCTCCCAGCTTGGGGAGGCAAGGAGCTCTGAACTGTGATTATGGAAGGAGGTGTGTAATTATTACAGCAGAATAGATGTCTCAGCTTGAGAACAAAAACGTCTGGAGGACTTTTTATCATCTTAGAGAGTGGAGAAACCTATGGGACTCTTCCAGGTTGAATTGTGTTCCCCTAAAAGATAGGGTGAAGTCCTAACATCTGGTGTCTGTGAATGTGATCTTACTTGAAAATGGGTCTTCACAGATGTAATCAAGTTCAGATGAGCTTCTTAGGGTGGACCTTTAATCCAATATCACTGGTGTCCCTATAAGAAGAAGGGAATTTGGACACAGAACAAAGACGGCCATGTGATATTGGAGGAGAGATTGAAGTTATGCAGCCATAAGCCAAGGAACATCTGGGGCTACCAGTAAATGGAAGAGGCAAGGAAGGATCCACCCTAGAGGCTCCGGTAGTGGTGGTTGGGGGGTTGTTGCCCTGCCAGCAACTTGATTTCAGAATTGTAGCTTCAGGGGCTGTCAGACAATAAAGTTATTTTGTTTTAAGCATGCCTGTGGCGCTTTGTTTCAAAAGCTGTAGGACTCTAATACAAGGGCCCAACCTATGATTTGTCAAAGGCTAGCTCACAAATGAGGTTCGAATGGGCAGTAGAAAATACAATTTTTTTCCTCTCACCGTATCAAGATCTGCCACTAATTTAAATGCAAGCTAAGAGACCTAGTGCCTAATACATGTTCAACAAATACCATTTGTGAATGAATGGGTTCCCTAACTCATTGAGATGTACGATTTCTTACATTCTACTTCATTTAATTACTCAAATGGGCTTAAGTGCATTATTTCCATTTTTATCAATGAGGAAGCTGATGTCACAGAGATTAAATAATTTGCCCAAGGAAAATGGCTCAGACTGCAGAACTGAGATTTGAATAGCAGTCTTCCTGCCTCTAGTCTGTATTTTTCTACTTAATCATTAGGGTAATCCATAAATAACAGGTGAGATGTCCAACGTCCTGTGTCCTCTTATAATTCATGTTCAAAGAACGATGACTCTTTTTAAAATGATTTTTAAAAAAGTTTTATTATGGAAACTTAAAACATGGACAACAGGTAATTAAATATGACCTGTTAAATAACTATCACAATTTTCATGAAAACCTTATATAAATCACATAGATAAAACATCAGTATGTATCTATGTGATTAATATATGTAATGTTATGTTTTTATATCTGTATAGAACTATGTAAGCAGGGAGAGAGGTTTCTCTAGATTAACACTCTGAGACGCAGTTCCAAAACTCCTAACAGCTAACTGCCAGCCCATCCCAAGGGCATGAAGATGGGCTACCAGAGAGAGGCCAGCTCCTCTGTCATAGGAACAGGATGCTGTGCCCTTCTAATATGTCACTCGCTGGGAACACAACACTGTGAGGGACACCTTTGAGCATCCGTTGAAGAGCTCCCAGGAGCAAAATCACTGTGGCCACAAAAGCACCATGTAGGCCACGGGCAAATTGACTTCACAGCTGCTGATGAGGATGTCCAGTGGTAGCAAATTACTATTTCTCATTTTGAAATGATTTCTTAGACTCTGGGTGCAATAATATATTTTCTTGGCAGGTCCTTAAAAAGACTAACTGAAAAGTCCATCTATAGGAAACCAGGCAGAGAACAGATTGGATAGCTTGAATAAATTGAACATTATTAGAGCTAGTGGAGGTGATGGAATTCCAGTTGACCTATTTCAAATCCTAAAAGTGCTGCACTCAATATGCCAGCAAATTTGGAAAACTCAGCAGTGGCCACAGGACTGGAAAAGGTCAGTTTTCATTCCAATCCCAAAGAAGGGCAAAGCCAAAGAATGTTCAAACTGCCACATAATTGCACTTATCTCACACGCTAGTAAAGTAATGCTCAAAATTCTCCAAGCCAGGCTTCAACAGTACATGAACTGTGAACTTCTAGATGTTCAGCTGGATTCAGAAAAGGCAGAGGAACCAGAGATCAAATTGCCAACATCTGTTGGATCATTGAAAAAGCAAGAGAGTTCCAGAAAAATATCTACTTCTGTTTTATTGACTATGCCAAAGTCCTTGACTGTGTGGACCATAACAAACTCTGGAAAATTCTTCAAGAGATGGGAATACCAGACCACCTGACCAGCCTCTTGAGAAATCTGTATGCAGGTCAGAAAGCAACAGTTAGAATTGGTCATGGAACAACAGACTGGTTCCAAACAGGGAAAGGAGTACGTCAAGTCTGTATATTGTCACCCTGTTTATTTAATTTTTATGCAGAGTACATCATGAGAAACACTGGGCTGGATTAAGCACAAGCTGGAATCAAGATTACTGGGAGAAATATCTATAACCTCAGATATGCAGATGACACCACCCTTATGGAAGAAAGCAAAGAACTAAAGAGCCTCTTGATGAAAGTGAAAGAGGAGAGTGAGAAAGTTGGCTTAAAACTCAACATTTGGAAAAGTAAGATCATGGCATCTAGTCCCAACACTTCATGACAAATGGATGGGGAAACAGTGGAAACAGTAAGAGAGTTTATTTTTTTTTTTTGGCTCCAAAATCACTGCAGATGGTGACTGCAGCCATGAAATTAAAAAGACACTTGCCCCTTGGAAGAAAAGTTATGATCAACCTAGACAGCATATTAAAAAGCAGAGACATTACTTTGCCAACAAAGGTCCATCTAGTCAAAGGTATGGTTTTTCCAGTAGTCATGTATGGATGTGAAATTTGGACTACAAAGAAAGCTGAGAGCTGAAGAATTGATGCTTTTGAACTCTGTGGTGTTGGAGAAGACTCTTGAGAGTCCCTTGGATTGCAAGGAGATCCAACCAGTCCATCCTAAAGGAAACAAGTCCTGAATATTCATTGGAAGGACTGATGCTGAAGACAAAACTCCAATACTTTGGCCACCTGATGCAAAGAACTGACACATTTGAAAAGACCTTGATCTTGGGAAAGACTGAAGTAAGGAGGAGAAGGGGACAACAGAGGATGAGATGTTTGGATGGCATCACCAATTCAATGGACATGAGTTTGAGTAAACTCCGGAGTTGGTGATGGACAGGGAGGCCTGGCATGCTGCAGTCCATGTGGTCACAAAGAGTCAGACACGACTGAGCGACTGAACTGAACTGAAACCCTAGATTATAGATCTGTACTTAGTTCTTAAATTACAAAGCAGAAAAAGACAGTTCTTGACCTCAAGGAACTCAGTCACTTGGAAGTTGTTGTTTTGGGTGTTGAAACGCATTCTTGTCCAGTAGTCAGAAGATGTGGACTCTTGTCCTGGTGCCACTACTCTTTAGGGTTGTGCGTATGTGAGTGCTAAGTTGCTTCAGTTGTGTCCAACTCTGTGTGACGCTATGGACTGTAGCCCGCCAGGCTCCTCTGTCCATGTGATTCTCCAGGCAAGAATACTGGAGGGAGTTGCCACGCCCTCCTCCAGGGGATCTTCCCAACCCAGGGATCTAACCCATGTCTCTTTCATCTCCTGCATCTTAAATATTGGCATTTAAGCTCTTTACCACTAGAGTCACCTGGGAAGCCCTTAGGGGTGTGATGTCAACCAAATCAAATGACCTTTTTTTCATTTCCAAATTTGGGGGAAATTTTTATGTAAACTGAAGAGTTATACCAGAATTAGGTGACATTATTATTATTTTGTAAAAACACTTTTATGTTTTTATAAAACTACATCTACTTCTAAATGTCCAAAGAGGTGGATGCTGCTAACCAGCTGAGCACAAACAACCCCGCTTAAATTCTGTAAGGATGAAACTGTATTAGGGGCGTTTCTTTTTTCTTGGAGATGGAGCTTGTAATTTTTAAAAAGGATATTCAGAATCTGAAGAACATTGCTGACTCAAGAGAAATGCAAAGGTCAATTGTTGCATCTAAGCTGTGCTGTCATGACATTTGAATAATTAAAAGGTTGTTTTCAGAGATAATTGTAGTCCCACATTTTAGCTAAGTGTTTAATGACAATAAACTATAAACGTGCTCTGTTTTCATACGGGGAAGTCCCCAGAGCCTATTAACTGTCCAGATGGTAAGAAATAGAAAGATTAAATGTATTTAAATTCAGTTCAATTCAGTTGCTCAGTTGTGTCTGATTCTTTGGGACCCCACGGACTGCAGTATGCCTGGCCTCCACGGCCATCACCAACTTCCGGAGCTTATTTAAGCTCACGTCCATCAAGTTGGTGATGCCATCCAACCATCTCATCCTCTGTCATCCCCTTCTCCTCCTGACTTCAATCTTTCCCAGAATCAGGTCTTTTCCAATGAGTCAGTTCTTTGCATCAGGTGGCCAAAGTATTGGAGTTTCAGCTTCAGCATCTGTCCTTCCAATGACTATTCAGGACTGATTTCCTTTAGATTGACTGGTTTGATCTCCTTGCAGTCCAAGGGACTTTCAAGAGTCTTCTCCAACACCACAGAGTTCAAAAGCATCAATTCTTTAGTGCTCAGCCTTCTTTATGGTCCAACTCTCACATCCATACATGACTACTGGAAAAACCATAGCTTTGACTAGACAGACCTTTGTTGGTAAAGTAATGTCTCTGCTTTTTAATATGCTGTCTAGGTTGGTCATAGATTCTCTTTCAAGGAGCAAGTGTCTTTTAATTTCATGGCTGCAGTCACTATCTGCAGTGATTTCAGAGCCCAAGAAAATAAAGTCTGTCACTGTTTTTATTGTTTCCCCATGTGTTTGCCATGAAGTGATGGGACCAGATGCCATAGGGATCATCGAAATCTTTCAAACAGGAGAAGACAATGGCAACCCACTCCAGTACTCTTCCCTGGAAAATCCCACAGACAGAGGAGCCTGGTAGGCTGCAGTCCATGGGGTCACGAAGAGTCGGACATGACTGAGTGTAGTGATTTTGGAGCCCAGAAAAATAAAGTCTGACGCTGTTTCCACTGTTTCCCCATCTATTTCCCAAGAAGTGATGGGACCAGATGCCATGATCTTCCTTTTCTGAATGTTGAGCTTTAAGCCAACTTTTTCACTCTCCACTTTCACTTTCATCAAGAGGCTTTTTAGTGCCTCTTCACTTTCTGCCATAAGGGTGGTGTCATCTGCATATCTGAGGTTATTAATATTTCTCCTGGCAATCTTGATTCCAGCTTGTATTTCTTCCAGTCCAGCGTTTCTCATGATGTACTCTGCATATAAGTTAAATAAGCAGGGTGACAGTATACAGCCTTGACGTACTCCTTTTCCTATTTGGAACCAGTCCGTTGTTCCATGTCCAGTTCTAACTGTTGCTTCCTCACCTGCATACAAATTTCTCAAGAGGCAGATCAGGTGGTCTGGTATTCCCATCTCTTTCAGAATTTTCCACGGTTTATTGTGATCCACACAGTCAAAGGCTTTGGCATAGTCAATAAAGCAGAAATAGATGCTTTTCTGGAACTCTCTTGCTTTTTCCATGATCCAGCGGATGTTGGCAATTTGATCTCTGGTTCCTCTGCCTTTTCTAAAACCAGCTTGAACATCAGGAAGTTCACGGTTCACGTATTGCTGAAGCCTGGCTTGGAGAATTTTGAGCATTACTTTACTAGTGTGTGAGATGAGTGCAATTGTGCAGTAGTTTGAGTATTCTTTGGCATTGCCTCTCTTTGGGATTGGAATGAAAACTGACCTTTTCCAGTCCTGTGGCCACTGCTGAGTTTTCCAAATTTACTGGCATATTGAGTGCAGCACTTTCACAGGATCATCTTTCAGGATTTGAAATAGCTCAACTGGAATTCCATCACCTCCACTAGCTTTGTTCGTAGTGATGCTTCCTAAGGCCCACTTGACTTCACATTCCAGGATGTCTGGCTCTAGGTCAGTGATCACACCATCGTGATTATCTGGGTCATGAAGATCTTTTTTGTACAGTTCTTCTGTGTATTCTTGCCATCTCTTCTTAATATCTTCTGCTTTGTTAGCTATTTTATTTATTATTAGCTTGTAAAAATGGAACCTTACTGCACATATGGCTGTTTAATCTTTCATTATGGACATATATGCATGTCAATAAATATACAACTATTACCTCATTTTAATGACTCAGTAGTATCCCATATAGATTTTTCACCTTCTCCTATTATTGCTATTGTTAAAATTTGTATCAAATAGCCTTTGTCAAGCATCCTTATGTAAAAATGATTATTTCGCTAGGATTATAAAAAAGTTGCTGGGTCAAAAGGCACGAACACTTGGAAGGTTTTGGTGTACTTTGAAACTGCCTTTCTGAAATATGCACAAGTCTGATTCTTCTACTAGTATAAGTGTTATCATTAAAAAAAAAATCTTTCCCACAGTGGCCAATAATGATGCTGAACATTTTTCCCCCACATACATATTCTTGATTGCCAGAAAATTTGTAAAACTGTCTCTCTCTGGTGGGAAGATGTTTAATGTATTTAATGGTCATAAGACAATTCTAGTTGTGTATTTCATAAATCAGTACTGGTAAATTATAATCTACTAATAATTATTTCTCTACATTTTTCACCTTTTGTTGACTTTTTTCTTTACTATCTTCAGATATGCCTCCCCTTTTACTTGAATAATATTTATTTGAGCCTTTTTTCTTTTTTCTTAAAGTTTACTTTTTAATTTTTATTTATTTTTTTAAATTTTAATTGGAGGCTAATTACTTTACAATATTGTGGTGGTTTTTGCCATACATTCACGTATCAGCCATGGGTGTACATGTGTTCCTCATCCAGACCCTCCCTTCCACCTCCCTCCCCATCCCATCTCTCAGGGTCATCCCAGTGCACCAGCCCTGAGCACCCTGCCTCATGCATCAAACCTGGACTGGCGATCTGTTTCACATATGATAATATACATGTTTCAATGCTATTCTCTCAAGTCATCCCACCCTCGCCTTCTCCCAAGTCATCCCACCCTCGCCTTCTCCCACGGAGTCCAATAGTCTGTTCTTTACATCTGTCTCTTTTGCTGTCTCGCATATAGGGTCATCATTACCATCTTTCTAAATTCCATATATATGCATTAATATACTATATTGGTGTTTTTCTGAGCCTTTTTTCTTAACATTATCAGAAGTTTGTCAATTTTATTTATCTTAAAAACTCAAGATTTTTAGAATTAACTGTGACAGCCCACGTGCTGTTAAATGGCAACCCACTCCAGTGTTCTTGCCTGGAGAATCCCAGGGACGGGAGAGCCTGGTGGGCTGCTGTCTATGGGGTCGCACAGAGTCAGACATGACTGAAGTGACTTAGCAGCTTAGCAGTGACAGCCCACATGCTGTTAAAGCGCTGCACTCAATATGCCAACAAATTTGGAAAACTCAGCAGTGGCCACAGAACTGGAAAAGGTCAGTTTTCATTCCAATCCCAAAGAAGGGCAATGCCAAAGAATGTTCAAATTACCACACAATTGCACTCATTTCACATGCTAGCAAGGTAATGCTCAAAATCCTTCACGCTAGGTTTCAACAGTACATGAACTGAGAACTTCCAGACGTACAAGTTGGATTTAGAAAAAGCAGAGGAACCAGAGATCAAATTGCCAACATCTTCTGGATCATAGGAAAACCAAGGAATTCCAGAAAAACCATCTACTTCTGTTACACTGACTACACTAAAGCCTTTGACTGTGCAGATCACAACAAACTATGGAAACTTCTTCAAGAGACAGGAATACCAGACCGCCTTACCTGCCTCCTGAGAAACATGAATGCAGGCCAAGAAGCAACAGTTAGAACCAGACATGGAATAACAGACTGGTTCAGAATTCGGAAAGGAGTACAACAAGGCTGTATGTGGTCACCCTGCTTGTTTAACTTATGTGCAGAGTATATCATGCAAAATGTGGGGCTGGATGAATCACAAGTTGGAATGAAGATTGCCAGGAGAAATAACAACCGCCTCAGATATGCAGATGATACCACTCTAATGGCAGAAAGCAAAGAGGAACTAAAGAACCTCTAGATGAAGGTAAAAGAGGAGAGTTAAAAAGCTGGCTTAAAACTCAGCTTTCAAAAAAATGAAGATCATGGCATCTAGTTCCATCACTTCATAGCAAGTTGAAGGGGAAAAAGTGGAAGCAGTGACAGACTTTCTTTTCTTGGGCTTCAAAATCACTGCGGACCGTGACTGCAGCCATGATATAAAAGATGCTTGCTGCTTGGAAGAAAAGCTATGACCAACCTAGACAGCATATTAAAAAGCAGAGACATTACTTTACCAACAAAGTTTGTCTAGTCAAAGCTACGGTTTTTCCAGTAGTCATGTATGGATGTGAGAGTTGGACCATAAAGATGGCTGAGTGCTGAAGAATTGATGCTTTTGAACTGTGGTACTGGAGAAGACTCTTGAGAGTCCCTTGGACAGCAAGGAGATCAAACCAGTCAATCCTAAAGGAAATTACCCTGAATACTCATTGGAAGGACTGATGCTGAAGCTCCAATCCTTTGGCCACCTGATGCAAAGAGCCAACTTACTGGAAAAGACCTTGATGCTGGGAAAGATTGAGGACAGGAGGAGAAGGGGGCGACAGAGAATGAGATGATTGGATGGCATCATTGACTCAATGGACATGAGCCTGAGCAAACTCCTGGAGATAGTGAAGGACAAGAAAGCCTGGTGTGCTGCAGTCCAAGGGGTCATAAAGAGTCGAACACAACTTAGTGACTGAACAACAACATGTAAAATTTAGTGCAGGCTTGACGAATAACAGATGTTTAATACTGTTATAGTATGGAGGATAAAAACAAGTCAAGGTATCTCAAAAGAAGCGATTTGAAAAATAATTTAGCCAATGTATTGATTCATTTAATTAAGAAGAAAATACTATACACACACACACTCACACACATATATTTCAAGTCTTATCTCCCCCAACCCCCTCATCAGTGTTCCAACGTAGCTTGCTTTTAAGGCCTGCTTTTTAAAAAGCCTGATCAATGGCAAGCTTTTAGCGAGTAAAAAGTTTTCAACACAGGCTGTTAAAAGTGTTGGTTGGTATGCAGACCAAAGTCCCTAAATCAGCTAATTTAAATCTGATAATCTTGTTGAAAGATGAGGCTTTCTCCTCTGAGAAGAGAAATTCTACTCTCTCAGGTAGAAAAGTGGGGATTCATTCTGACCGGTGACATATTATGGTGTCAAGATACTGGTTTTCCTTTCCCTTTGGCCCTGAGATAAGGAAAAAGAAGGATTTGATTTCTAAATAAGACTCAGAAAAAACTGCAGTCTCAAGAAGATCGCTCAAATTTGTTTGCAAAATCAGAAACACATTAAAAAGCAGTGGACATAAACTAATAGTTTTTGAGTAAAGACTTAATTGTTCCTAGACCTTCGTACTGTTCTTTTATTGAATATACTAAAGTCCAGCATCGTGGGTTTTTTTTTCCTGCATAAAAAATAAATATAAATGTGACACACCTCTCAGCCTAGTTTTTACAAAATAATAAACGTTGCTACTTGGTCATGTTTTCCCAAAGAAAATAATGGAGAAATGTTCAAACAAGTGTTAGACTATCAAATCCCGCTATTGTGCTAATAGCTCCATCGTGCCAATGTCTTATATTGAAGAGCATAAACAGAATTCTTTGGGTGCATTCAACAGAAGGTTGAATTACCCTTTTAAATGTCATAAAATCATGTAAATTCCACTCTTTTCCTTTATTTGCATTGAGCGCAGTTTGTGACTACATATCTGCGTGCCATTCTGGGGATGGAGACACAAGAGGAAAGATGACAAAGTCCCCATTCTCATGGAGTTTCTAGTCTAGAAGAAAGATAGAGTAACAAAAAATACATAGATAAATGAATAATGTAAGGTCAGATGGTTATTAGTACCTTGAGAAATAATTATACAGGACAATTATGAATGACTTCTTTTAAAAGACTTATTGTAGTGATCAAGGAAGATCTCTTAAAGGGAGCTGACATGTGAGCTGAGACCTAAACAAACCCAGGTAAGACCACTCCAGGCGGAGAATATGGAGGTGGGCATGAGATTGGAGGAATGAAGGGAGAGAAAAGCCAGTGTGGCTAAAATGTCCTGTGGGATGGGGAGGAGGGACAAGACAGGATGACAGTAGGAGTCAGATCATGTCCTATGGACTATAAATAAGGACTCTGGATCTCTCGTTTTATTTGTGATGGGAAATGACTGGCAGACTTCAACTGCCATTATTGGCAGGGAAGTAATAGGATCTGATGTACCCTTTGAGTAGGTAAGTTCTATGTCCCTAGAGAACAGTAAGCTCTTACTATGCTAGAAGGACATGCACCCATCTCCTCCTGTAAGAACACCAAAATCTCAACTGGCTGCTGAACAACTATCTACCGGAGAATGTTGGATCCCATCAAAGTAAGGTACCCCATGTCCAGGGGTGAAGAGGAAGCTCCAACAAGATGGTATGAGGGGCACAATCACATTAAGAATCAAACCTCATACCTTCCAGAGGTGCTCAGAGGGAGCAAACAAAACCTTGTGTGCACCAGGACCCAGGGAAAGGAGCAGTGACCTCCACACGACACTGAGCCACCTGCCTTTGAGTGTCTGAGTGTCTCCTGTGGAGGCACGGGTCAGCAGTGATCTGCTGCGGGGTCAGGGGCACTGACTACAACAGTCCTGGGACCACTGAATGCTGGCAAAAGTTCTTTTGAAAGAGGTCACCATTACCACCATTACCCCTACCATAATTTGGCCTCAGGCCAAACTACAGGGAGGTAACATAGCCTAACCCATCAGCAGAAAATTGTATTAAAGATTTACTGAGAATGGCCCCACCTACCAGAGCAAGACCCAGTTCTCCTCAGCTAGTCCCTCCCATCAGGAAGCTTCCACAAGCCTCTTACCCTCACCCATCAGAGGGCAGACAGAACAAAAGCCACAATCACAGAAAACTAACCAAACTCATCACATGGATCATAGCTTTGTGTATCTTAATGAAACTATGAGCCATGCCGTGTAGCGCCACCCAAGATGGATGGGTCATGGTGGAGAGTTTTGACAAAATGTGGTTCACTGGAGAAGGGAATGGAAAACCAATTCAGCATGCTTGCCTTGAGAACCCCATGAACAGTATAAAAAGGCAAAAAGATAGGACACTGAAAGATGAACTCTCCAGGTTGGTAGGTGCCCAATATGCTATTGGAGGAGAGTGGAGAAACAGCTTCAGAAGGAATGAAGCAGCAGAGCCAAAGCAAAACAACACCCAGTTGTGGATGCGTC
Source organism: Bubalus bubalis (assembly GCF_019923935.1). Classification (NCBI taxonomy): domain Eukaryota; kingdom Metazoa; phylum Chordata; class Mammalia; order Artiodactyla; family Bovidae; genus Bubalus; species Bubalus bubalis. The sequence goes on along the minus strand of NC_059157.1, from coordinate 132,643,860 downwards.
TGGCGGTGGAAGTAAAGTGTGATGCTGTAAAGAACAACACTGCATAGGAACCTGAAATGTTAGGTCCATGAATCAAGGCAAACTGTAAGTGGTGAAACAGGAGATGGCAAGAGTGAACATTGACATTTTCAGAATCAGTGAACTAAAATGGACCAGAATGGGTGAATTTAATTGAGATGACAATTATACCTACTACTGTGGGTAAGAATCCCTTAAAAGAAATGCAGTAGCCTTCATAGGCAACAAATGAGTCCGAAATGTAAAACTTGGGTGCAATCTCAAAAATGACAGAATGACCTCTGTTCATTTCCAAGGCAAACCATTCGATAGCAGAGTAATCCAAGTCTATGCCCCAACCACTAATGCCAAAGAAGCTGAAGTTGAATGGTTCTATGAATACCTATAAGATTTAGAACTAACATAAAAAAAAAAAAAAAATCTTTTCATCACAGGGGACTGGAATGCAGAAGTAGGAAGTCAAAAGATACCTGGAGTAATAGGCAAATTTGGTCTTGGTATACAAAATGAAGCAGGGCAAAGGCTAACAGAGTTTTACCAAGAGAATGCACTGGTCATAGCAAATACCCTCTTCCAACAACACAAGAGAAGACTCTACACATGGACCTCACCAGATGGTCAATACTGAAATCAGATTGATTATATTCTTTGCAGCCAAAGACAGAGAAGCTCTATACAGTCAGCAAAAACAAGACCTGGAGCTGACTGTGACTCAGATAACGAACTCCTTATTGCCAAATTCAGACTTAAATTGAAGAAAGTAGGGAAAACCACTAGGCCATTCAGGTATGACCTAAATCAAATCCTGTATGGTTATACAGTAGAAGTGACAAATAAAATCAAGGGATTAGATCTGATAGAGTGCTTGAAGAACTATGGATGGAGGTTCGTAACATTGTAAAGGAGGTAGTGAGCAAAACCATCCCCAAGAAAAAGAAATGCAAAAAGGCAAAGTGGTTGTCTGAGGAAGGCTTATAAATAGCTGAGAAAAGAAGGGAAGCAAAAGACAAAGGAGAAAAGGAAAGATATACCCACCTGAATGCACAGTTCCAAAGAATAGCAAGGAGCGATGAGAAGGCCTTTTTAGTGAACAATGCAAAGAAATAGAGGAAAACAATAGAATGGGAAAGATTAGAGATCTCTTCAAGAAAATTAGAGAAACCAAGGGAACATATCATGCAAAGATGGGTACAATAATGGACAGAAACAGTATGGACCTAACAGAAGCAGAAGATATTAAGAAGAGGTGGCAAGAATACACAGAAGAACTATACAAAAAAGATCTCAATGACCCAGATAACCATGAGGATGTGATCACTCACCTAGAGTCAGAAATCTTGGAGTGCGAAGTCAAGTGGGCCTTAGGAAGCACCACTATGAACAAAGCTGGTGGAGGTGATGGAATTCCAGCTGAGCTATTTCAAATCCTAAAAGATGATGCTGTTAAAGTGTTCCACTCAATATGCCAGCAAATTTGGAAAACTCAGTAGTGGTCACAGGACAAGAAAATGTCAGTTTTCATTCCAATCCCAAAGATAGGCAGTGCCAAAGAATGTTCAAGTGAAAGTTGCTCAGTCATGTCCGACTTTTGCGACCCTTTGGACTATAGGGTTCATGGAATTCCCCAGTCCAGAATACTGGAGTGGGTAGCTGTTCCCTTCTCCAAAGAATGTTCAAACTACCGCACAATTGCACTCATTCACACTGTAGAAAAGTAATGCTCAAAATTCTCCAAGTAAGGCTTCAATAGTACGTGAACCAAGAACTTCCAGATGTTCAAGCTGGATTTAGAAAGACAGAGGAACCAGAGATCAAACTGCCAACATCTGCTGGATGATAGAAAAGGCAAGAGAATTCCAGAGAAACCGTCTATCTGCTTCATTGACCACGCTAAAGCCTTTGACTGTGTGTATCACAACCAACTATGGAAAATTCTTAAAGAGATGGGAGACACTTATCCTGTCTCCTGAGAAACCTGTATTCAGGTCAAGAAGCAACAGTTAGAACCAGACATGGAACAACAGACTAGTTCCAAATTGGGAAAGGAGTATGTCAAGGCTGTATATTGTCACCCTGTTTATTTAACTTATATGCAGAATGTTCTTGCCTGGAGAATCCCAGGGATGGCGGAGTGTGGTGGGCTGCCGTCTGTGGGGTCACAGAGTCGGACATGACTGAAGTGACTTAGCAGCAGCAGCAGAGTACATCATGCAAAATTCCAGGTTGGATGAATCATAAGATGGAATCAAGATTTCCAGGAGAAATATCAATAACCTCAGATATGCAGGTGACACCACCTTTATGGCAGAAAGCAGAGAGGAACTGAAGAGCCTCCTGATGAAGGTGGAAGAGGATAGTGAAAAAGCTGGCTTAAAACTCAACATTCAGAAAACTAAGATCATGGCACCTGGTCCCATCACTTCATCACAAATAGATGGGGAAACAACAGAAACAGTGACAGATTTTATATTCTTAGGCTCCAAAATCACTGCAGATGGTAACTGCTGCCATGAAATTAAAAGACACTTGCTCCTTGGAAGAAAAGCTATGACAAACCTAGATAGCATATTGAAAAGCAGAGACATACTTTGCTGACAAAGGCCCGTATAGTCAAAGCTATGGTTTTTCTACTAGTCATAATGGATGTGACAGTTGGACCATAAAGAAGGCTGAGTGCCAAAGAACTGATGCTTTTGAGCTGTAGTGTTGGAGTAGACTCTTGAGAGTCCCTTGGACTGCAAGATCACACCAGTCAATCCTAAAGGAAATCAAACCTGAATATTCATTAGAATGACTGATGCTGAAGCTCTAATACTTTGGCCACCTGATGGGACAAGCTGACTCATTAGAAAAGACTGATGCTGGGAAAGCTAGAAGGCTGGAAGAGAAGGGGACTACAGAGGACCAGATGATTGAGTGGCATGAGTTTGAATAAGCTCCAGGAAGTAGTGAAGGACAGGAAGCCTCACGTGCTGCACTCCATGCCGTCACAAAGAGTTGGACACGACTGAGTGACTGAACAACATCAAGGGGAGTAAAGACTGGAAGCTGGGAGACAAGGTAGGAGGCTGTGGCAGTGGTTTGGGCCAAGGCTGCTGCTTGAGTGGAGGAAGTTGTAGACGGGGGAGATAATTGATGTGGTTGGACTCCTTTTGCTTGGTCATTATTCCAACAGGTCTTCCTACTGGATTGGCTGTGAGGCTGTAGGAAAGGAAGGGCATCTTCCAGGACTTTGGTTTGAGCAGATTGAAGTGTTATTACTTTAGTGGAGTAGGTACTGGTTTGGAATGGGAGATTAAGAGTTTGTTTTTTGACATGTTATGCATATAATGGATACTAGAACCCGAATGGCAGTATCAGTAGACAACTGGATATATGATTTGGGATCTTTGGGGAGAGGTCAAGGTTGAAAAATGAGATTGAAGAGTTATCAGGATATAGGTGGTATTTACATGCATGGGACTGAAAGAGGTGGCTAAGGAGAAAATGTAGATGGAGAAGAGAAAGAGCGAGGGCTCTGTCCTAGGTCTCCATAATACAGACATGAGTGGAGGAGCCAGCAAAGGAGACTGGGGAGGAATGGCCTGTGAGGCAGGAGAAAACCAGTATCTAGCACAAAGCACTGCTCAGCACATAAAACTCATTTCACACAAATCTTCTGAAGGAAAGCATGAATGATCAGGTTTCTGTCTCATCATCTCATCTACTGTTCCTTCAGGCCCACCCTGCATTCTAACCACACCCAGTGATGCCGGCAAGTGCTAAGTGCACAGACGCTCATCTAGGCCTCTGTGCATTTGCATGTTTTCATCCCCCTGCTTTGAATGCCTTTTCCTTCTATTTCCTTTTAAAACTGATGCCTGTTCATCACACTGATGAGTATGATGCCTGTTCTTAGGAAACCTTCTCTGTCTCTGTATTAGGATTCTTAATTATCTTCTACCAGATTCTGAGCAAGTTGAACACAAGGATGGTGGTGGGGTTTAGTTGTTAACTTGGGTCCAACTCTTAAGACCCAGTGGACTGTAGCCCACCAGGCTCCACTGTCCATGGGATTTCCCAGGCAGGAATAATGGGATTTACCAGGCAGGAAAATGGGATTTCCCAGGCAGGAATAATAGTGGGTTGTCATTTCCTTCTCCAGGGGATCTTCCCAACCCAGGAATCAAGCCCTGGTCTCCGGTATTGCAGGTGGATTCTTTACCTCTGAGCCATCAGGGAAGCCCCTGAAGGCCGGGATAGTTAGTCCTCATTTCGGTATCTCTAGTGCCTAATGTGGGAGAAGGCAATGGCACCCCACTCCAGTACTCTTGCCTGGAAAATCCCATGGACAGAGGAGCCTGGTAGGCTGCAGTCCAGGGGGTCGCTAGGAGATGGACACGATTGAGTGACTTCACTTTGACTTTTCACTTTCGTGCATTGGAGAAGGAAATGGCAATCCACTCCAGTGTTCTCGCCTGGAGAATCCCAGGGATGGGGGAGTCTGGTGGGCTGCCATCTATGGGGTCACACAGAGTCAGACACAACTGACGCGACTTAGCAGCAGCAGCAGCAGCAGCAGCAGTGCCTAATATCGAGTCTGAAAATAATAGTCACTTAGCAAGTGTAATTTTTTAAAAAACAAATAAATGAAGGCACCATTCAATCTGTGAGGATCAATTCAGCTTCCTAGATGATCTTCATGTTCTCCCTTCCTTATGTATTACTCGCAAAGTCTACGAGCAGGCTTCTGGTTAGTTTACCAAACCCGCAGAACAAGCTGACAGCATGTTTGGAGCTCTCTATCTGTGCTTATTTTACTGAAACAGAAGATTCCTTTTGTTCCGTGCACATCTCATCCATTTTTTCCAAACAAGAGAAACCTCCTTTGACAAGGCTTTAGAAACACCATTTCACCACAGAAACAACTTAGATATTGACAGGGTAGAAGGGAGAAAAAGCATACAGTATGACTCAAGTCATATCATAAAGGTTCCTTAGGCAGCCAGCATCATCCAGCGAATTCATGTAAAATGCTCCTGTTCTTTTGAAACTATTTTAAAAATCCTATACAAGATCATGAAGAAGCCCAATGAACTGGAATAACTACTGGATCACAAGACTGCTCAATCAATCTCATCTTTAACAATGAGACAGTATTACACATGTACTATCAATTCCCCAAAGCGGCTACATTCTTGCCTGCTGCTGCCAAAACACAGATGTGACACAGCTGTGATATGGAACCAAGCTGTTCTACGCAGTTTGGATTTCTTCAGGACCCTGCACCCAGAAATCTGTGACCGGGACAGGCAACTGTTTCTATTTTCATTTGCAAATGAATGGTGCGTAACGAGATGTAAGAAAGGTTCACACAGAATGGTCATAAATTTTCAGAGAACAAAGTTAGCCTTGGACCTAGTATTCTGAGCTAAAATAGGAGCCTATTTCAGAAAAATTTTAAAAGAGGGCTCTTGTTCATGTCATTAATCCTTTCTGAATCTTGGTACAATTTACAGAGCATCAGACTATATTTTCTTTTTGGTATGGGAAAGAATTATTTTGTAAAAAGCACAGTATTTTCAGTCATTTTCGTTGAACCTGGAGTATTTGTCCAGAACATGTCTTGTGCCATAGCCCTTGTAATTCATTTTGCTGAGTCTGTTAACTTCAATAAGTATACTAACAGAAGAAGGAAAAACCCTGAAAAGAGACAGAGAAAGCCTGGGAAAAAGCCTCAGAGAAACAAAACATAAGAGGAATAGTCAACCAATAATTAAAAATATATCAACAAAGTATAAAGTATAAATTACATAATTCAGTGGCCAATTAAGATGATGAAGAAGGACAGAGAAACGGGAAAAAGACAAATATAAATTTAATAGGTAAACAGAAAGATGACTGCGTGCATGTGTGCTCAGTCGCTTTAGTCGTGTCTGACTCTTTGTGACCCCGTGGACTGTAGTCCGCCAGGCTTCTCTGTCCGGGATTCTCCAGGCAAGAATACTGGAGTGGGTTGCCATACCCTCCTCCATGGGGTCTTCCGGACCTAGGGATTGAACCCGTGTCTCCTGCATTAGCAGGTGGGTTCTTTACCTCTGAGCCACCAGGGAAGCCCCAGAAAGATGACTGCTTATTTACTAAAAATATACTTCAATCCCAGTGATATCCCCTATCTGGAATTATAATTCCCAGGTTTAAAAAAAAAAAAGTTGAAAATATACTGTCCTTAGTAAGTTCCCAGGAGCACAGATCTAGGAATTATTTTGGCAGAAATCGGAAAGTATCCTCTGGTGTATTTCCCCCTCACTATGAGAACCTTGACAAGGAACTTGTTTGGTAAGGATCTGGTCATTACAAAACTAAGTTATGGGTGAAAAATAACTGAAGCCAATGATGTAAGTTCATGCAAAGAATTCAGCAACAAACCCAATCAGAATTAGATGCTCTCTTTTCCCATAAAAGCTGAAACTGCCGCAGGAAGAATTTAGATTAGACATAAGGAAACATATTCTGATTGAAATGATTGCAAGATATTGAAATGGGTCACCTAGGAAAGTTTTGGAATATTATTTCCTAGCAACTGCTAAAAATAGAACTGATGCTCGGGGATGGCTCTAGGCAATGCGAGGAATCGTAGACTCAAGACCGTCATAGCAGAAGGCAGTCTTAGAAATCATCAAATCCAGAGGATCCCAAATTTGTCTTCACGCTGAATCACCTGGGAATCTTTATCAACATTCCCAAACCCAGGCCGCAGCCGGGGCCACTGCACTCACAGAACCTGGGAGCAGGACAGGCATCAGGATTTTGGAAAGCTTCTCAGGTATTCCCAGTGGGCAGCCTAATTAGGGTGCTGCTGCTGCTGCTAAATCGCTTCAGTCATGTCTGACTCTGTGCGACCCCACAGACGGCAGCCTACCAGGCTCCTCTGTCCCTGGGATTCTCCAGGCAAGAACCCTGGAGTGGGTTGCCATTTCCTTCTCCAATGCATGAAAGTGAAAAGTGAAAGTGAAGTCACTCAGTCATGTCCGACTCTTCGCGACCCCATGGACTGCAGCCTACCAGGTTCCTCCGTCCATGGGATTTTCCAGGCAAGAGTACTGGAGTGGGGTGCCACTAACCTTAACCCTAATTAGGGTACCGTGGGTCTAATGAATGATCTCAGGTTACAGATAAAGAGAGGGAAAATGACTTTTCCAAGGTTACCAGGGTCTTAAGTGGCCCAGAAGAAAGACAGCCCAAATCTCCTGAGCCTGATCTGGCACACAGATTTAAAACACAGAAAGTGTTTTCAAAAAGAAAGAAAAACAAGATGGGAGGGAGGTTCAGAAGGGAGGAGATATATGTATACCTATGGCTGATTCATAAAAAAAAAAAAAAGAAAGAAAAAGAAAAACAGTTTATTTTACATATATGGAATCAATACAATACATCACCACTATAGATGATTTAAAAGAACCATTGAAACTGCCAGTGAAAATGAATAATTCTCAATCTCACTATCCAGAGATAAGTTATTAATCATTGTTGATAATTTTGCATGTTGTTCTACTTTTTTCTCAGAGTTTGTATATACTTTTAAAGTTTTGTAAAGGTCAGGATAATCCCTATGAACATGGCAGTGGGCTTTCTAGAAATCCAGGGTGCTAAAGGTTCTGATGGTGTTGGGTTATGCTCTGGAATACGGCTGCCATCTTCTCCCCATCCTTGATGGACGCATAGCATGAGGTCTTATCTTTCTTGTCATCTCCATTTAGCTAGAGAACCAAATGGATTCAGGGTGGACTCTAAGTTCTTCTTGAGTAAAGTCAGAAAGACACAAAGTCCGAGTGTAAAAGTCCTGCCCTGTGGGCTTAGTGTCACCAACAACCAGACAGAAAAGCTGCCTCTGCTTTCACTCATGTGGGCCTCTTCATTTCCATTATGCTCGAGATCCCTGCCTTGTAAGGTAAGATCTCACCTAAATTTATGGTGGTCTGTATTTGTGTGTAAGTATGTATGTCTGTTCTCACCCATCCCAGGCAACCAGAATGAAGCAAAGCTGTTATTCTGAAAGGAGTAAATCTTTATCATTGACCCAAATAATCACTGTGATTTGGTAGATCCATAAAATCAAACTGCCACTAATGAAAGAAAATTCCAGTTTCAAAGTCCCTATTTTATTATTGCTAACTGGCCAGTTAAAGCTTAAACCTAATTTTATGAGGTGACTTAAATCTGACGCTCAAAATTCAATATCTCTTCAGCACAGGTAGAAAATCAACACTTTAGTATCAAAAGCCACCTTATTTTGAAAAGGAAGATTCGCTTTAGAATACCAAATGAGTCATAAGAAATGATTTAGAAAAGGAAGTGGGAAACTTGAAATGTAGCCTTCTCAAGTGTGTTCTTTACATCAATGGCGTCAGTAAACACTGCTTCCATCACAGAAACACATCTGAGTTTAATCAGGGGATTAGTTTAGTTTTGTTTAGTCTGTGAAAATGAAATATCTTTTTACATTTAGCATTAAGGGTAGAGTGATCTATCCACTTCCCTTCTGTAGTCATATCAGGTAGTTAATCTCGTATATACCTGTATTTTTACTCCAGAGCTGTGCAGAACACAGAAATAGAATATTTGATTGTTTATCTCTTTTCTATGACTACCCAAGCTGTTTCATAGGGGAAGCAAATGGTGTTAATAACTGTAATATTCTGATTTTTGGATCTGACTTGAGGTTATTTTTAATCTTTGGATGTAAGGTAATTAGGATGGGACATCTCTAAACCTGTTTTTCCTCAGATTTCACCATGTAATTCAGTTTTTCACAGGAAATCAAATTTACTTCTAATTATTTGCATGTGGCTCCATGTATGATATCGATAATGTCTAGCTATGTTTTAATGCCTCTCTGCCTTTCACTTTCTCTCCATTGCCCTCTCACTTGCCCTCTTGTTCCATTAAATATAGTTGTCAGTGTCAGGGGCTGATGTGTATTTCAGATACCAAGGACTTTAATATAAATTAAAACCAACTTATTAAATAAATAAATCTGATTTGAGTAAAGAAAATATATCTCTTAGCCAAATTCCAAGTTTGAGTAATTTTTAATATTGTTTACTATTTGAATTCAGAAGTTCCTCCTTTTATCAACAGCTCCAAAGTAATGTATAAAAGTGGGTTCTAGTTCTGCCTGCTAGTAATTAGCAGTGTTTATTGAGGGACTTATCTCTGGATTTCAGCCCCTCCTCTACGTGATGGGGTGGGCCCTAAGAATCCCTGGCATGAAGCATAAAGTCTAAATGGCCCATGATGTCTCTCACAGTTTAGTTCCAGAGGAAACTGGAGATCTCTGGAAACTTCATTAAGGTCTGTGATGGTTAGTTTTGTGTCAACTGGACTGGGTCAGAGAGTACCCAGACATTTGGTTAAACATTTCTGTGTGCCTGTTTCTATGTGAGATTAGCATCTGAATTGGTAGAGGGCAGTGGCCCTCTCCAATGTAGGTGGCCATCAACTAATCCATTGACGGCCTGAACAGAACAAAAAAGCAGAGCAATGGAAAATTCTTTCTACTTGTTTGCATGAGCTGGGACATTGGTCTCCTATATTCAAACTGGGACTTATACCATCAGCTCTCCGAGACCTCATGCCTTTGGATTTGAACTACACCACCAGCTTTTCTGGGTCCCCAGCTTTCAGATGGCAGGTTGTGGGACTTCTCAGCCTTCATAACTGTGTAAGCCAATTTCTTACAGTAAATCTCAGTTTCTGTCTGCTTCTGTCTTTATCTCTACATCTATATGTCCTACTCATTTCTCTAGAGAACACTGACTAAAACAAGATCTAAAAGGCTGATGATCAATCATCTAGGAGGAGGAGGAAGGGCTGGTAACTCTCATGGAAAAGAGCCACTTTCCTAACCCACAGGAATTATGTATGTATGGAACATTCACTATATACCATCAGCATGCTGCTGATGCTAAGTCGTTTCAGTCGTGTCTGACTCTGTGTGACCCCCTAGACAGCAGCCCACCAGGCTCCCCCAGCCCTGGGATTCTCATCAGCACATGGTATATTATATGCTTTAGTCAAAGGACATTTAAGATGCTGCTTTGCCCATAGGTTGTTTACTGATTTTTCCCCCCCCTCTTCAAATAAGCTTTATTTTTCCTGATGAAAGGGACTTGCTGTGGGAAAACTGGGTCTTGCTCTGGCGTGCAGGGCCACGCTCAGTAAATCTTTAATTTTCTGCTGATAGGTGGGGCTATGCTCCCTCCCCATAAGTTGTTTGGCCTGAGAGGGCATGGTCTTGGAGTCTGAAGGCTCTACAGTAGGGCTAAAGGTTACCTCCAAAAGGACCTATGCCATTGTATGCCTCCCAGGACTGCTGTTGCCAATGCCCCTGTCCCCAGAGCAGGGCCTATCAACCCATGCCTCCACAGGAGACCCTCAGACTGAGCCAGACCTGTCTGTGGGTGTCTATTTTGGGTCACTGCTCTTTTCCCCTGGGTCCTGGTGTGTGTATGGTTTTGTTTCTCTCCTCCAAGAGTCTTTGTTTCCCCCAGACCTATGCAAGTTCTGTAATCAAATCCCACTGAACTTCAAAGTCAAAAAAGATGTCCTTTTCATCACAGGGGATTGGAACGCAAAAGTAGAAAGTCAAGACAAACCTGGAGTAACAGGAAAGTTTGGCCTTGGAGTAAGGAATGAAACCAGGCAAAGGCTAACTGAATTCTGCCAAGATAATGCACTGGTTCCAGCAAACACCCTCTTCCAACAACACAAGAGAAGACTCTACACATGGACATCACCAGATGGTCAATACTGGAATCAGATTTGATTACTTTTTTTTGTAGCCAAAGATGGAGAAGCTGGCTACAGTCAGCAAGAACAAAACCTGGAGCTGACTGTGGCTCAGATCATGAGCTCCTAATTGCAAAATTGAAGAAAGTAGGGAAAACCACCAGGCTATTCAGGTATGACCTAAATAATACCCAACTTATGATCATACAGTGGGAGTGACCGATTCAAGGGATTAGATCTGACAGAGTGCCTGAAGAACTATGAATGGAGGCTTGTAACACTGTATAGGAGGTGGTGAGCAAAACCATTCCCAAGAAAAAGAAATGCAAGAAGGCAAAGTGGTTGTCTGAGGAGACCTTACAAATAGCTGAGAAAACAAGACAAGCAAAGGGCAACAGAGAAAGAGAAAGATATACCCTATTGAAGGCAGAGTTCCAAAGAACAGCAAGGAGAGATAAGAAAGCCTTTCTAAGTGATCAATGCAAAGAAATAGAGGAAAACAATAGAATGGGATAGACTAGAGATCTCTTCAAGAAAATTAGAGGTACCAAGGGCACATTTCATGCAAAGATAGGCACAATTAAGGACAGAAATGGTAAGGACCTAACAGAAGTAGAGGAGATTAGAAGAGCTGGCAAGATCACAGAGAAGAACTGTACAAAAATGGTCTTAATGACTCAGATAACCATGATAGTATGGTAGCTCCCTAGAGCCAAACATCCTCAAGTGTGAAGTCAAGAGGGTCTTAGGAAGCATTTTTACAAACAAAGCTAGTGGAGGTGATGGAATTCCAGCTGAGCTATTTCAAATCCTAAAAGATGATGCTATTAAAATGCTATGCTCAATATGCCAGCAAATTTGGAAAACTCATCAGTGGCCACAGGACTGGACAAAGTCAGTTTTCATTCCAATCCCAAAGAAGGGCAATGCCAAAGAATGTTAAAATTACCACACACTGTGCTCATTACACATGCTAGCAAGATAATGCTCAAAATCTTTCAAGCTAGGCTTCAACACTACATGAATTGAGAATTTCCAGGTGTACAAGGTGAATTTAGAAAAGGCAGAGGAACCAGAGATCAAATTGCCAACATCTGCTGGATCATAGGAAAACCAAGGAATTCCAGAAAAACATCTACTTCTGCTTCACTGATTAGGCTAAAGCCTTTTACTGTATGGATCACAACAAACTGGAAAATTTTTAGAGATGAGAATACCAGACTACCTTACCTGCCTCCTGAGAAACCTGTATGTAGGACAAGAAGCAACAGTTAGAACTTGACATGGAACAATGCACTAGTTCAAGATTGGGAAAGAAGTCAAGGCTCTATATTGTCACCCTGCTTATTTAACTTCTATGCAGAGCACATAATGAAAAAAAAAATGCCATGCTGGATGAATCACAAGCTGGAATCAAGAATGCCATGAGAAATATCAACAATCTCAGACATGCACATAATATTACTCTAATGGCATAAAGTGAAGAAGAACTAAAGAGCCTCTTGGTGAAGATAAAAGAGGAGAGTGAAAAAGCTTGTTTAAAACTCAACATTCAGAAAAGTAAGATCATGGCATCCAGTCCCATCACTTCATGGCAAACAGATGGGGAAAAAGTGGAAACAGTGACCGATTTTATTTTCTTGGGCTCCAAAATCACTGCAGAAAGTGACTGCGGCTATGAAATTAAAAGACACTTGCTCTTTGGAAGAAAACCTATGACAAAACTAGACAGCATATTAAAAAGCAGAGAATGGCACTGAAACATGTAAATTATCATATGTGAAATGAATCGCCAGTCCAGGTTCGATGCATGATACAGGGTGCTCAGGGCTGGTGCACTGGGATGACTCAGAGGGACGGGATGGGGAGGGAGGTGGGAGGGGGGTTCTGGATGGGGAACACATATACACCCATGGCAGATTCATGTCAGTGTATGACAAAACCAGTGCAACATTGTAAAGTAAAATAAATAAATAAACAAATAAAACTGAAAAAAAGGCAGAGACATCACTTCGCCAACAAAGGTCTGTACAGTCAAAGTTATGGTTTTTCCAGTAGTCCTGTACAGATGTGAGAGTTGGAAAATAAAGAAGGCTGAGAACCAAAGAATTGATGCTTTCAAACTGTGGTGCTGGAGAAGACTTTTGAGAGTCCCTTGCATAGCAAGGAGATCAAACCAGTCAATCCTAAAGGAAATTACCCTGAATACTCACTGGAAGGACTGATGTTGAAGCTGAAACTCCAATACTTTGACATCAGATGCAAAGAACCAACTCATTGGAAAAGACCCTGATGCTGGGAACAACTGAGGGCAGGAGGAGAAGGGGGCAAAAGATGATGAGATGGTAGGATGGCTTTATGAACTCAATGGACATGAGTTTGAGCAAACTGTAGGAGATAGTGAAGGACGGGAAAGCCTGGCATGAAGCAGTCCATGGGGTTGAAAAGAGTTGGAAATGACTGAGTAACTAAACAATAACATCCATAGACAAGGAAATATTACTTAGCAAAAAAAGGAATAACCTATTGATATTCCCAACAACAGTAAATAATCTCAAAACAATTATGCTTACTGACAGAAGGTGGAAAAAATATTCATACTGTATTACATTGATATAATATTCCAGGAAATGCAAACTAATGTATTATGAAATAAAACAAATCAATAGTTGCATGTGGATTAGGAAGGGACAAGAGGAAGAGATCATTAAAGGGTATGAGAAAACTTTTGCGGGTGATATGTTCATTACCTTAATTGTTGTTATGGTATTATAGGTGCATACATATGTCAAAAGTCATCATGTACAATTTAAGTGTTGTTTAGTCGCTAAGTTGCGTCTGACTCTTTGTAACTCCATGGACTGTAGTCCATCAGGCTCCTCTGCCCGTGGGTTTTCCCAGGCAAGAATGGGAGTTTACTGATTCTTTACCAAACTCTGTAGAGTTGTAATTTGATGTTCTACTTACTAAATCAATGAGCAATATAAGTGTTTATCATAAAATGAGATCTCTCATCATTCAGTATTTTGATTTTATTTTATAAAAAGCCGTCTGAAACTAAAATGGGTAGACATTGTTACTGATCTGAATGCAGCATTAAACACTAGCATTATTTTAACCCCTGACTTCACTATTTCACAAAATAAAGTATTTAACCTGCATGTCTCATTTGTTCCTTTAAAAAAAATCATAATATTATTCAACCTACAGGGAGTAGTATAGAATAGTGATGATTGCTTTATATGGCATGGCATTGCTAATCAAGAGATGGGATTTTGAAGACAGAAAACAAGTTTATGGTAATCAAAGGGGAAAGGGAGTGGGGGGTGGATAAATTAGGAGTTTGGGATTAGCAGACACAGATTAAGTTCAGTTCAGTCACTCAGTCGTGTCTGACTCTTTGCAACCCCATGAATCGTAGCACGCCAGGTCTCCCTGTCCATCACCAACTCCTGGAGTCCACACAAACCCATGTCCATCGAGTAGGTGATGCCATCCAGCCATCTCATCTTCTGTCATCCCCTTCTCCTCCTGCCCCCAGTGCTTCCCAGCATCAGGGTCTTTTCCAATGAGTCAACTCTTTGCGTGAGGTGGCCAAAGTATTGGAGTTTCAGCTTCAGCATCAGTCCTTCCAATGAACACCCAGGATTGATCTCCTTTAGGATGGACTCGGAGAAGGCAATGGCATCCCACTCCAGTACTCTTGCCTGGAAAATCCCATGGATGGAGGAGCCTAGTAGGCTGCAGTCCATGGGGTTGCTAAGAGTCGGACACGACTGAGCGACTTCCCTTTCACTTTTCACTTTCATGCTTTGGAGAAGGAAATGGCAACCCACTCCAGAGTTCTTCCCTGGAGAGTCCCAGGGACAGGGGAGCCTGGTGGGCTGCCGTCTCTGGGGTCACACAGAGTCGGACACAACTGAAGTGACTTAGCAGTAGCAGGATGGACTGGTTGGATCTCCTTGCAGTCCAAGGGACTCTCCAGAGTCTTCTCCAACACCACAGTTCAAAAGCATCAATTCTTCGGCGCTCAGCTTTCTTCACCATCCAACTCTCACATCCATACATGACTACTGGAAAAACCATAGCCTTGACTAGACAGACCTTTGTTGGCAAAGTAATGTCTCTGCTTTTGAATATGCTATCTAGGTTGGTCATAACTTTCCTTCCAAGGAGTAAGCGTCTTTTAATTTCATGGCTGCAATCACCATCTGCAGTGATTTTGGAGCCCCCAAAAATAAAGTCTGACACTGTTTCCACTGTTTCCCCATCTATTTCCCATGAAGTGATGGGGCCGGATGCCAATCATTTTCTGAATGTTGAGCTTTAAGCCAACTTTTTCACTCTTCTCTTTCATCAAGAGGCTTTTTAGTTCCTCTTCACTTTCTGCCATAAGGGTGGTGTCATCTGCATATCTGAGGTTATTGATATTTCTCCCGGCAATCTTGATTCCAGCTTGTGCTTCTTCCAGTCCAGCGTTTCTCATGATGTACTCTGCATATGAGTTAAATAAGCAGGGTGACAATATACAGCCTTGACGTACTTCTTTTCCTATTTGGAACCAGTCTGTTGTTCCATGTCCAGTTCTAACTATTGCTTCCTGACCTGCATACAGATTTCTCAAGAAGCAAGTCAGATGGTCTGGTATTCCCATCTCTTTCAGAATTTTCCACAGTTTATTGTGATCCACACAGTCAAAGGCTTTGGCATAGTCAATAAAGCAGAAGTATTTTTCCGGAACTCTATTGCTTTTTCCATGATCCAGCAGATGTTGGCTATTTGATCTCTGGTTCCTCTGCCTTTTCTAAAACCAGCTTGAACATCTGGAAGTTCATGGTTCACATATTGCTGAAGCTTGGCTTGGAGAATTTTGAGCATTACTTTACTAGCATGTGAGATGAGTGCAATTGTGCAGCAGTTTGAGCATTCTTTGGCATTGCTTTCTTTGGGACTGGAATGAAAACTGACTTTTTCCAGTCCTATGGCCACTGCTGAGTTTTCCAAATTTACTGGCATATTGAGTGCAGAACTATCACAGCATCATCTTTCAGGATTTGAAAGAGCTCAACTGGAATCCCATCACCTCCACTAGCTTTGTTCGTAGTGATGCTTCCTAAGGCCCACTTGACTTCACATTCCAGGATGTCTGGCTCTAGGTCAGTGATCACACCATCGTGATTATCTGGGTCGTGAAGATCTTTTTTGTACAGTTCTTCTGTGTATTCTTGCCACCTCTTCTTAGTATCTTCTGCTTCTGTTAGGTCCATACCATTTCTGTCCTTTATTGAGCCCACCTTTGCATGAAATGTTCCCTTGGTATCTCTAATTTTCTTGAAAAGATCTCTAATTTTCCCCATTCTATTGTTTTCCTCTATTTCTTTGCATTGATCACTGAGAAAGGCTTTTTTTTATCTCTCCTTGCTATTCTTTGGAACTCGGCATTCAGATGGGAATATCTTTCCTTTTCTCCTTTGCTTTTCGCTTCTCTTCTTTTCACATCTATTTGTAAGGCCTCCTCAGACAGCCATTTTTCTTTTTTGCATTTTTCCATGGGAATGTTCTTAATCCCTGTCTTCTGTACAATGTCACAAACCTCTGTCCATAGTTCTTTAGGCACTCTGTCTATCAGATCTAGTCCCTTAAAATCTATTTCGCACTTCCACTGTATAATCATAAGGGATTTGATTTAGGTCATACCTGAATGGTCTAGTGGTTTTCCCTACTTTCTTCAATTTGAGTCTGAATTTGGCAATAAGGAGTTCATGATCTGAGCCACAGTCAGCTCCCGGTCTTGTTTTTGCTGACTGTATAGAGCTTCTCCATCTTTGGCTGCAAGGAATATAATCAATCTGATTTCAGTGTTGACCATCTGGTGATTTCCATGTGTACAGTCTTCTCTTGTGTTGTTGCAAGAGGGTGTTTGCTAGGACCAGTTCGTTCTCTTGGCAAAACTCTATTAGCCTTGCCCTGCTTTATTCTGTACTCCAAGGCCAAATTTGCCTGTTACTCCAGGTGTTTTCTGACTACCTACTTTTGCATTCCAGTCCCCCATACTATCTCTAAAATAAAGGTCCTACTGTACAGCACAGGGAACTATAGTCAATATCTGATAATAAACCATAATGGAAAAGAACATACAAATACGTGTGTTTATAACCAAATCACTTTGTTGTACACCAGAAACTAACAGAACATTGTAAATGAAAGATGAAAGTGAAAGTGTTAGTTGCTCAATCGTGTCGGACTCTTTTCGACGCCATGGGTTGTAGCCAGCCAGGCTCCTCTGTCCATGGGATTGTCCAGGCAAGAATACTGTAGTGGGTTGCTATTTCCTTCTCCAGAAAAACTTCCGGACCCAGGGATTGAACCCAGGACTCTGCATTGTAGGCAGATTCTGTATTGAGTCACCTATACTTCAATAAAGATGAGGTTTTGTAGGTTTCAGATAAATATAATTACATTATTGCTCCTTGCCAACATCCACTGGATCATGGAAAAAGCAAGCGAGTTCCAGAAAAACATCTATTTCTGCTTTATTGACTATGCCAAAGCCTTTGACTGTGTGGATCACAATAAACTGTGGAAAATTCTGAAAGAGATGGGAATACCAGACCACCTGATCTGCCTCTTGAGAAATTTGTATGCAGGTCAGGAAGCAACAGTTAGAACTGGACATGGAATAACAGATTGGTTCCAAATAGGAAAAGGAGAACGTTAAGGCTGTATATTGTCACCCTGTTTATTTAACTTATATGCAGAGTACATCATGAGAAACGATGGACTGGAAGAAG
Source organism: Bubalus bubalis (assembly GCF_019923935.1). Taxonomy (NCBI): domain Eukaryota; kingdom Metazoa; phylum Chordata; class Mammalia; order Artiodactyla; family Bovidae; genus Bubalus; species Bubalus bubalis. The sequence continues at coordinate 132,626,281 of NC_059157.1, read as the reverse complement.
CACAAGCTGGAATCAAGATTGCCGGGAGAAATATCAATAACCTCAGATATGCAGATGACACCACTCTTATGGCAGAAAGTGAAGAGGAACTAAAAAGCCTCTTGATGAAGGTGAAAGTGGAGAGTGAAAAAGTTGGCTTAAAGCTCAACATTCAGAAAATGAAGATCATGGCATCCAGTCCCATCACTTCATGGGAAATAGATGGGGAAACAGTGGAAACAGTGTCAGACTTTATTTTTGGGGGCTCCAAAATCACTGCAGATGGTGATTGCAGCCATGAAATTAAAAGACTCTTGCTCCTTGGAAGGAAAGTTATGACCAACCTAGATAGCATATTCAAAAGCAGAGACATTACTTTGCCAACAAAGGTTCGTCTAGTCAAGGCTATGGTTTTTCCTGTGGTCATGTATGGATGTGAAAGTTGGACTGTGAAGAAGGCTGAGCGCCGAAGAATTGATGCTTTTGAACTGTGGTGTTGGAGAAGATTCTTGAGAGTCCCTTGGACTGCAAGGAGATCCAACAAGTCCATTCTGAAGGAGATCAGCCCTGGGATTTCTTTGGAAGGAATGATGCTAAAGCTGAAACTCCAGTACTTTGGCCACCTCATGCAAAGAGTTGACTCATTGGAAAAGACTGATGCTGGGAGGGATTGCGGGCAACAGGGGAAGGGGACGACAGAGGATGAGATGGCTGGATGGCATCACTGACTCGATGGACGTGAGTCTGAGTGAACTCTGGGAGTTGGTGATGGACAGGGAGGCCTGGCGTGCTGCGATTCATGGGGTCACAAGGAGTCGGACATGACTGAGCGACTGATCTGATCTGATCTTAAAAGTAAAAAGATATCCAACAAAAGAGAGAGAGAGAGATATTGAGAGAGAGGTTTTCGAATATTCCTACAAGTATCAGAGCTGGAGGGTTTCTGTAGCAGAGACTTCTAGCTGTTAGTCAAAATATACTTTCCTTTCTTCTGTAGTTGCCCAATGAATTCACAACACATCTAATCTTTACATGACCTATCTACAGTTGACATGGGAAGCATGCTAGCTAACATGGTATGCTAAGCTTTTAGGCTATCTGTAACTTAAGCAGTTAACCTCAAGATTTCTCCAGTATTTCCCAAAGAATGTTTCCACATATTTTCAGAAGATTTTCTCTTTTTTGGATATTGAATCTAAGTCAGAATGATTTAAGTAGCATTTAATCCATTAATCTCTTCCACCTACTTCAAAGAGGTGACACTGTGATAGAGAGCAAGAGAAAATATGAGGGGGTGGGGCAGACAGATAATCTTCTTGGTAGGAGGGCATTCAAGTCAGCAGTTTCTTTCATAATACTATATTAACAAAAGGAGTTCAAGAATGGCCTCCAATTCCCTTCAAGCATTTAAGATTTCTAAGGTGCCTATCAAGCATTACATTATTTTAAGCATGACATTCCAAGTCAAAATTAACAGAGATAAAGTCAGTCACACCTCCAGATGGAGGAATTACTAGTTAGCATTAAACTCTTTCACTATCCATGTCCTTAAATAGTAATTACTAATATGCCTGTGTTTTTCATATACATTAGTGCTGCTGAGGGAAAATTAGCCTCAAGTCTGATGAGGAGTTATCCTGAGAGCTATGTCCTTAGCTCAGTTAGTAGAGTATCAGAGTTCATATCTGAGGGTCCAGGATTCAAGTCCCTGTTCAGGTGTTTACTTTGGGCTTCCCAGGTGGTACTAGTTGTAAAGAACCCACCTAGCAGAAGATTTTAAGAGACATGGGTTCGATCCCTGTGTTGGGAAGATCCCCTGGAGGATGGCGTGGCACTCCAGTATTTTTACCTGGAGAATCCCATGGACAGAGAAGCCTGGAGGGCTAGAGTCCATGGGGTCGCAAAGAGTTGGACATGACTGAAGCAACTGAGCACGCATGCACTGAAAAGAAGATATCTTGAACACTGTATCCTTTGAGACAGGACATAGAAATGGGAAGTTAGGAGACAGCTTTCAATGAGGCTTGTCAGGGTACAAAGTTCATCTTGTTAGTAGGTTAGTGATATTTATTAAACACACATTAAAGTAGAGATACTGTGAAATAAATGCATTAGAGTTGCCAATCTGTTCATTTATTTAGCCAGCAAAAGTTTGTGGGGCCTTGTTCTATATCAGAATCTCTGAAAGGTGCTAGGAATACAGAGATGAAACATGGTCCCACCTGTAAAAGGTCAACATCTACTGTGGAGCTGGTCATGTAAAACCATAATAACTATACCATGGGATAATCATATTTGATCATCTCCCGAGCTGCAAATACCTCCAATTCTTCCAGAGTTTTAAGGGCCGAGCTATCTTACTCAATTTTCAATTCCTAGCACCTAGTCCAGTGCCTGGCCCATAGAAAGAGCTTAAAACATGTCCTGATGACATGACAAGGGTGTCCACTCTCACCACTATTATTCAACATAGTTTTGGAAGTCCTAGCTATAGCAGTCAGAGAAGAAACTTAAATAAAAGGAATCCAGATTGGAAAAGAAGAAGTAAAATTCTCATTGCTTGCAGATGACGTGATACTATACATTGAAAACCCTAAAGATACTATCAGAAAATTACTAGAGCTAATCAGGGAATTTAGCAAAGTTGCAGGATACAAAATCAACACACAGAAATCACTTGCATTCCTATATACTAAACATGAAACATCCAAAAGAGAAATTAAGGAATCAATCCCATTCACCACTGCAACAAAAAGAATAAAATATCTAGGAATAAGCCTACCTAAGGAGACAAAAGGGCTATATACAGAAAATTATAAGACACTGATGATTGAATTCAAAGATGACATAAACAGATGGAGAGATATTCCATGTTCTTGGGTATAAGAATCAATATTGTAAAAGTGACTATACTACCAAATGCAATCTACAGATTCAATGTGACCCCTACCAAATTACTAATGGCACTTTTCACAGAACTAGAACAAAATATTTCACAATTCATATGGAAACACAAAAGACCCTGAATAGCCAAAGAAGTCTTAAGAAAGAAGAATGCAGCTGGAGAAATCAACCTTCCTGACTTCAGATTATACTACAAAGCTACAGTCATCAAGACAGTTCAGTACTGGCATAAAAATAGAACTATAGACCAAAGGAACAAGACAGAAAGCCCGGAAATAAACCCATGCACCTATGGGTACCTTGTTTTTGACAAAGGAGGTAAGAATATACAATGGGGCAAAGACAACCTCTTCAATAAGTGGTGCTGGGAAAAACTGTACAGCTACATGTAAAAGGATGAAATTAGAACACTTCCTAACACCATACACAAAGACAAACTCAAAATGGACTAAAGACCTAAATTCAAGACCAGAAACTATAAAACTCTTAGAGTAAAACATAGGCAGAACACAATGACATAAATCAAAGCAAGATCCTAGAATAATGGAAATAAAAACAAAAGTAAACAAGTGGGACCTGATTAAACTTAAAATCTTTCACACAGCAAAGGAAACTATAAGCAAGGTGAAAAGACAACGCTCAGAATGGGAGAAAATAATAGCAAATGAAACAACTGACAAAGGATTAATTTCCAAAATATACAAACAGCTCATACAACTCAATACCAGAAAAACAAACAACTCCACCAAAAAGTGGGGAAAAGACCTAAACAGATGTGTCTCCAAAGAAGACATACAGATGGCTAACAAACACATGTAAAGATGCTCAATATCAATTATTAGAGAAATGAAAATCAAAACTATAAGTATCACCTCACACCAGTCAGAATGGCCATCATCAAAAAGTCTACAAACAATAAATGCTGGAGAGAGTGTGGATACAAGGGAACCCTCTTGCACTGTTGGTGGGAATGTAAACTGATACAGCCACTATGGAAGACAGTATGGAGATTCCTTAAAATAACTAGGAATAAAACCACCATATGACCCAGCAATCCACTCCTAGGCATATACCCTGAAGAAAGCAAAATTAAAAAAGACACATGTATCCCACTGTTCACTGCAGCACTATTTACAACAGCTGGAACATGGAAGCAACCTAGATGTCCATCGACAGATGAATGGATAAAGAAATTGTGGTACATATACACAATGGAATATTACTCAGTCACAATAAGAATACATTTGAGTCAGTTCTAATGAGGTGGATGAACCAAGAGCCTATTATACAGAGTGAAGGAAGTCAGAAAGAGAAAGATAAATATTTTATACTAATGCATATGTACAGAATCTAGAAAGATGGTACTGGAGAATTTATTTGCAGGGCAGCAGTGGAGAAAAAGAGAACAGATTTATGGACATGGGGAGAGGGGAGGAGAGGGTAAGATGTATGAAGAGAGTAACATGGAAACTTACATTACCATATGTAAAATAGATAGCCAATGGAATTTTCTGTATGTCTCAGGGAACTCAAACAGGGGCTCCGTATTAACCTAGAGGGGTGGGATGGGGAGGGAGATGGGAGGGAGGTTCCAGAGGGAGGGGACACATGCATACCTATGGCCGATTCATGCTGAGGTTTGACAGAAAACAACAAAATTCTGTAAAGCAATAATCCTTCAATTAAAAAATAAATTAAAAAACAAAACAAAACATGTCCTGATGAATTTGTTGCTACATCTGGTTTACTTTGAAGGCTGAGGCACCTAGAGAGACTAACTAGGTAAACACAGCTCCAGAGGCTGGCTGGCTGGTTTCCTCTCTGCTGACAGTGGTAAGAGACATTCCTGACGTGTGGTTGCAGGTGTGCTGACTGCCCACGTGACCTCCTCTCTCTGCAGAGGCTGCATAGTGCTCTCTAGGGATCTCCTTCCTGGGAGGCAGCTTCAGGCCTCACTGAGGCCCTGGGCTCCTTCCCCGCTTCTCACTTCTGCACCTCCTGGACATCTTTCTTAGGGACTTGTAGCTAACAGCATGTTTAGGCTGCTGCCTAGGAAGAAAATCCAAGAGGAAGGATGGAGGAAACTCCTTCAGGGAACAGGCATTTTAAAAGATAGCCCAAATTAGGAATATTTGGTTCTTTGACCTAAAATTACAATACTTTGAGCCGAGATGAATTTGCAGTGACTTTTCAATAAAATGTAGGATATGGAGGCAAAAAACTCCACATAAGGCCTCAATGAATTTAACCATTCAACCTGAGCTTGAGCAATGTCAGTCTTCACACACAAACAGGTTCCCCATTTAAGATATGCATAAATGTGTATGTGGTGATAACTGTCTTTAGTAGAAGAACTGGAATTTATGGGCACTTTGGGTCAACATTAGTTGAATTGCATGCTGTTAGGTATTACATAGTCTATGTATAGCCTAGATAATATCATGCAGAATATAAAACAGGTCCAATGTTACACCATGGCAAAAGTGGTTGCTGTTACCTGTATTGTAATGGCATTGTAACATCATGACTGTCTCACTGACTGACACTGAGACCAAGACAGCCACAGAGGACACTTCAGGGCAGTCCCTGGGAGAGATATGTACCCCAGAGAGAGAATTGATTGTTTACATCAGCTATGAAAACACAAATACTCAATTACATTAGAAGGTGATAGGGCACTTTTGAAGTGTTTCTCACATTATGTGATTAACATTTAGCCATCCATCCATTCATTCAACAAGTATTTATTAAATACTAAAGTCTGTCTAATCAAGGCTATGGTTTTTCCAGTGGTCATGTATGGATGTGAGAGTTGGACTGTGAAGAAAGCTGAGCACCAAAGAATTGATGCTCTTGAACTGTGGTGTTGGAGAAGACTCTGGAGAGTCCCTTGGACTGCAAGGAAGTCCAACCAGTCCATCCTAAAGGATATCAGTCCTGGGTGTTCTTTGGAAGGACTGATGTTGAAGCTGAAACTCCAATACTTTGGCCACCTCATGCGAAGAGTTGACTTATTGGAAAAGACCCTGATGCTGGGAGGGATTGGGGGCAGGAGGAGAAGGGGACGACAGAGGATGAGATGGCTGGATGGCATCACTGACTCGATGGACATGAGTTTGGGTAAACTTCGGGAGTTGGTGATGGACAGGGAGGCCTGGTGTGCTGCGGTTCATGGGGTCGCAAAGAGTCAGACATGACTGAGCGACTCACCTGAACTGAGGTACCCCAGAGGAGGAAATGGCAACCCACTCCAGTATTCCTGCCTGAAAAATTCCATGGACAGAGGAACCTGGGAGGCTACAGTCCAAGGGGATGCAAAGAGTCAGATATGACTGAGCAACTGAGCATGGATGCAGGTACCAGACACTGTTTTACCTCTGGAGGTGCAGTGTTACATAAGAGACAAGATCCCTTTTCTCATTGAAGTTACATTTTAAAGTGGACAGAGAACAGATAGACAGACAAATAAAAACAAATAAGGGAAGATAAAGTGATAAATGTAAGAGTGAAAAACAAAATTTGAGGTGCTGTGCAGCAACTGGTGGTCAGCTTCAGCTTTTTTGAGGCGCTGACACTTGAGTTAGAATCTGAATGACAAAAAGGAATCTGCCACACCAGGATATGGGGGAAGAATGTTCCCTGCAGAGGAAAGAGTGGAGACCGCAGGCAATGCGGCTGCTGTGCAAGATGAACACAGTGGTACCCCTGGAGCTCGTGAAGGGCTGAGATGCGGAAGAAGCTGGAGAGGGGATCAGGTGCCAGGCCTGAGGCAGGATGATGACCAAAAAAAAAAAAAAAATGAGGGTTTAAGAACGGAATAGAATGTGAAACAGAAGGAATATTGGAACCAGATAATATAGAAATGGAGACTGGAAACACTGACTTGAGCCATGATTTTTCTTGCCCCAGGCATGGTTTTCATCTGGGTCTCGCTGTTGTTTAGAACAATCTCTAATAAAGCTGATCTGCGGTGCCATTCTTTATCAGTCTTGAAATGAAGAATGTGGCACTTTTTGTTCTCTTTAAGAATTTGAGATTCTACTATAGTGCCCATTGGAATTTACCACTTTTTCCCTGATTACCAATGTAGTACACATTTATGACAGAACATTTGGAAAATACAGATAAGCTAATGGAAGAAATTAAATCACTCCCAAGTACAGCCACCCAAGATAACTACTGTGAACAATTGGACACAGACTTTCTTGATTATACAGTGCAGTGATTCAGAATACAGGCTCTGGAGTCTGGGAGGAAATCATGATTTTATAACTTGCTAAATGAGAGTTCTTCATTTTCAGTCTATCTTAATTGCTTATAAAATGCCAAGCAAATGTCTGCAATATCTTTAAGCCTCAGTTTTCTCATCTGCAGGATGAGAACAGTAATATTACCTTCCTCATAGGCCTGCTGGGAGGATTAAACGAGAATCCATGCAAAGCTCCTGAGGCAGTGGCTGGCACAGAGTATGTATTCCAAACACTCAAGTCGTGTCCGACTATTTGCGACCCCATGGACTATACAGTCCATGGAATTCTCCAGGCCAGAATACTGGATTGGGTAACCCATTCCATTCTCCAAGGGATCTTCCCCACCCAGGGACCGAACCCAGGTCTCCTGCATTGCAGGCAGATTCTTTACCAGCTGAGCCGCCAGGGAAGTCATTCCAAACATATGAGGTATTAAGCTATCATAATTTTATGAACCTGGGCTCATACTGTAAAGTTGTCAGTATATAAGTGAGTATTCCAATTATCACTAGACATTTTACATGATCTTAATTATTTTTCTATGTTGTAGTTTTTAATGGTTATATAGCATTTTACTGTAGAGATAGTAATTTAGTTAATTCTGCTGTGGTACACTTGGGCTATTCCCAATTTTCACCACATAAAATTCTACAGATAAAATATTACAAACTTTCATGACTACTTCCCTAAGACGAATTCTAAGAAGTGGCTGGGTCAAGTGGCATGTATATTTCCAAGACTCTGTGACACATTTTATTATGTCTTCTGCTAAGGATTTTGATTAAACCCTCGATAAGAATAATGTCGGGAAGTAAGTCGTTCACATATGTGTGCAGTTTTGCAGGTCTGATTTACCATCAGCTTGGTGAAATGCAACCCCCACCCCCACGCCTCATGTCTTTTTCCCCACACCTGTTCACACCTTCTGGTCAGCACCATCCTCTCTCATTCCTTAAGGAAGCTTCTCGGTTCCAGGCTTCTAGCTGAGCAAATATGCTTACAGTTTTCTGATTTGCTAGGAATTCTGCACTTAGTCACTTCACCTGAAGCTATAAACGGATAGCACTTTTAGTACATTAGAAATCCAAGCCTCTCATCTTATAATGAAGAAACTAAAGTGGAAGGGAACAAATGCCTTAAGTCGGTCATTTGTTCCATGCCACTGCTGGACGGTAACTCAGAGCTAGCTCATTCCTGTATCTCTAGTACCTAGTTCAGCAGCCAACATGTATAGACAGCCATTAATGTTTGAGGATAACTACTTGAAGTAATTTACAGCCTTTTAGGATTTTGCAGCTGGAAAGGACTGTAGAGGTGTGGAAAAATGAGACTCACATGGATTAATGAGGTATATTATTGTTGTTCAGTCGCTCAGTTGTACCCAACTCTTTGCAACCCTCTGGACTGAAGCCTTCCAGGCTCCTCTGTCTATGGGATTTTTTAGGCAAGAACACTGGAGTGGGTTGACATTTTCTTCTCCAAATGAGATATGATGTTTAGTTATTAGTGGCAAGTTGGAATAACAACTCTGGTCTCTCAATTCCCAGGACATACAAGGAGAAACCAGGAGAAAATCAGGCTTCCTGGGTTGAGGTGGGCATCATGTAGAGAAGGGATTCACCTAAGGTTGCCTTGGTCCAGAGAGAGCAAAGCCAGGGGTAAGAAAACAGGTAGTTGCTGGTAGATCAATTTCAGCCTAATTCAGGGAAGACCTTTTTAATAGCCAGGATTGTCCAAAACTGAAATAGGTTTTCTTGAAAATAAGTGAGTTGTTCCTAACTGGAAATGTTCAAATAGAAACAGGGTATGTTTGAATAAATAATTTGTCAAGTATGTTTAAAAAGAAAAACTGTTTTGTGTGACTGGTTGGAATAGATGACTTATAAGGTCTCCACCAAAACTAAGATTAGGTGATTTTATGAATAGACAGACAGATGGACAATTTTTTTTCTTGTTGATATATTACTTTGTACTTATGTCTTTTTAGTGTGAACCCATTGTCTCCTCCTTACAAATAGGAATAAATTCTAAAGTCTTTTCTTCCCCAAGATTCTATGGTTCTAAATAATCTTTTTAGTGCTAATTCAGTGTTTTATACACAGGAGTTCAAAAGAAACTTACATTCTCTTTTAGTCAGAAAATTCTACATTTAAGATAAATTGAGCTACAGCCTCCATGCAGTTGAACAATTTGAACTCAGCTGGTCTCAATCAAATCTATCAGTTGATCACATTCAAGAGTACTAAATACGCATTAACTTTTTTTTTTTTTAATAAAAATGTTAAATCTAAAAGAAGAAATTTGGGTGGACTGTATTGTGATGAGACTAAAGTGTTCTCTAACTAGGTTTCTGATTGATGATATGAAATTTGACTGGAATTATTTCCTAGAATATAGAGAACTTTTTAATATTAAATTGCTAGTATGATTTAATTGCACTTCAAGTATGAAATTACTGAAAGACTGCCCATTGTATAATACTTTCATCCAAAATCTAGTGGTAAGACTGACACATAAATGAACCATATTACGGGAATTCTTTCAATTTGCAAGATTTCCCATCAGTAATAGAAATGGAGGTCCTGACAAGTTCATACTTGGATTGGGTGAAAAGATCCACTCTCAAATAGTCATCGAGCAAAGCTTTAGTGAGAATCATAGATGGGGCCTGTAATGCACTCTTTGCAAATCTAACCAGGAAGGAAATGGATAAAAAACAGCCAAGGATGTCTTTTTTGGCTTCCCTTTTCCCTTTCTTTCTCCCCCCACCCCCTCTCTTATTAGAAGGTTAAACAAAGAAAAGTAATGTTCAAATTAAGTGTTTAATTTATTAACATTGTCATTGTTTTGAACACTCTTAACAGTAAAAAAGAAAAAAAAATTATGGCTCAAGTCAAGATGGGCTATCATCGATAAGAATTTCTCAGCCCTGCCTTTTTCCCCCACCCAGTGAGGAAAATGTATATTTCAGGGATAGCAAGACCTTCTATGTTTCAGACATTGTCCTGTATGTCAGAGAAAAAACAATCAGGCATGAAGCTTGACCTCATAGAAGCATAGCAAATGCATAGCATAGGTTCATCACGGGAGCCTGATGAGACTTGGAGTTCTTCCTGACCCAAAACTCCAGACAGTCACTGCTAATCTACCACAGAATTCTAAGAGTTGACAACTATTAGTCACCCCATGTAGGAAGTCAAAAGTTCTCTGGTAACCAGGTCTCATTCTAACAATTATAGTCATGGTTTGTTCATGTCTATAAAGACCCATTTCAACCTAGAGAGCTGGAAGGGAGCTCAAAAGGGAGGGAAGAGATGTATACTTAAGATTCTTAAGATGTATATGTTGCTGATTCACGTTGTTGTACGTCAGAAACCAACACAACACTGTAAAGCAATTATCCTCCAATTTTTTATAAAAGACTCACTTCATATGTATCTTGTTTGATTTTCTTAATTCCACTCTCAGAAACATGAAACTGAAAAAATAAACCAAAAAGCTACCTCCACAGCTGCTTTCGCTCTTTCAAATTCTTCTTCCAAGGAATGGTTTCTGGAAAGCAAGGCGCTCCCCCAGCGCTGCTCTTTGGTCAGTCGAGCCTGAAATAAACCAAACATAATTTTGGAATCACATAATATAAAATACAAACATTTTTCCTTTTCTCATCGTATCCTAGACTTTAAGAAGTACCCGTGACTGACGTCACTTTTGGAGTACTTTGCAAACAGAACGCTTCTTAAACGGGGACGGTGCCAAAGTCTGCGCCCCGCTCACACGCAGGCATCTTCTAACCGCGAGTCTCAGCCGAGGTCATATTAAAACATCAACACCCAGGCCCTACCTCCCAAAGATCTTACATCTCATTGGTCTAGGTTCAAGGCGTTGATAGGTCAGGAAGTCTCCCCATGCAGTTAGGCTGGAGAATCTCCGTTATAGAATACACCTGGAAGCTGATGTTTGCGCTTTCAGCTTGTTAGGAGGATCAGCCTCAGGTGAAGCTGCGAAGGCTGCAGCCACGGAAGGTAGCTGCTAGGCCTTTCTCCTTACACTTGAGCTGGGCTTCATGCTGTATTCTCTTTCCTTTGCCTTCCCTCTCTTGGCACACATCTTTCTCATGCCACATTTCCTCAGGTCACTGCTCTCTGCTAAATAGTCACTTGGATAAAATCATGTCTGGTAATGCCAACTGCTTTGTCACAATTAACAGGAGATGTGATACACAACTTAGCTAAATGCAAATATTTCCAGAAGATCCTCCACAAAGAGTTTGCTAGAATTTTAAAAATATCTATTTTAAATTTCACAAACAATGATTACATTCTTTTTGAAAAAAATTAATCATGGTAAATCAGAGGCATAATTCTAGACCTTTCCCCCTTGAATTTGCATGTATATTTATGCACCCATGGATAGAATATCACAGTGTTTCAAAAAGCTTTTGGAAACGTAAATGGTGCTATTCTGTGGCTTGTTTTTTTTCTATTCAGCAATGTACCTTGGAGAGTCTCCACATGTTGCACTCCTAGATCTATCTCATTCTTTTCCCAAGGATTTCCTAGTAAGTATTCACTGTATGTTGATTAGAACCCTCTCCATGAGCATTGAATGTTTCTCATTTTTCTCCATGTGATTGCTTGTTTTCTTATCTATCTTCTTCTCTGATCCTCTTGCTCTGCTGTGGTGTCCACAGCGGGAGGACTTTGGTAACTCTTGTACTGCCCCACCCTGAGCCCAGGGTCTGACAAGTGATGCATGCCCCAAGGATGCCTGTGTATGGATTGCGGGAGGAGGCCCAGCACTGCTAAGGCAGCTAGGCCTTGGAGAGCAGGGGGAGAGAGGCTCGGAGTCAAGTCCTCCACCCCCTTTCACTGCAGGGCAGGGGTGGCTCCTTGGCCACGTGGGAGATTACTGGCCTGCAAGGATGCTCAATCCCTGCTTCTAGGGGAATTACTTGAAAAGACCTGGGCCCCACCCCAGACCAATGAAGTGATCTTTGAAGGTAGGGCCCAGGAATTAAATGGTTGAAAAGCTCTGTGGTGATTTTTAAAAGTAGCCACATTCGAAAACCAAAACTATGGCAAAACTTCGCTCTCCACCCAGCACTTACCATCTATTCTGTTCAGTTGCTTTTCATTCTTTCTCCACCATTAGTGGTCCTCAAGAGGAACCCCCCTCTTTGATGATTACACAGTATTCAATCTGTGGGTTGGGAAGATCCCTTGGAAGAAGAAATGGCAACCCACTCCAGTATTCTTGCCTGGGAAATCTCATGGACAGAAGAGCCTGGCGGGCTACAGACCATGGGGTCATAAAGAATCGGGCACAACTTAGAGACTGAACAACACCAGTACCAGGGCTTACTACATGCCAGATGCTGCTTCAAGTCCTTTACCTACTGGAACTCATGTTGTCTGTTCAACAACCCGAGGTAAGTACTAGCATTGACTTCATGTCCATGAAGCACAGACAGCTGACTTGACTTGCCCCTGGTCTCACAGCTAGCTAAGGGGTAGGACCATTGCTTCTGGGCCATGCTCAAAACCACTGCCTCTCACAGGAGGCTGTGCTCAACTGGCCATTTTAGGAAGATGCAAAATATAGAAAAGCTGTCCCTTGGAGACAGGGACATTTATACGAGGTTGAGAGAGCTAGCCAAGAAGCTGTCTAGAATACCGTGGGCTGAAAATAATAATAATAATAATGAAGTAATTACTAGGAATGTTTCTGAGCATAAACAAGTCTTAGACTGCCTTCTGCTTTAATGGATTTAAAGGTTAATTTATTGGAACACTAATTTATGTTTTCTCCTCCTTGATGTATTTATTCCCTGCTGTATCCCTGGCCCCTCCTTCTAAGAGTAGGTGCTTCACAAATAATCAGTAAATATTTGTTGAAAATATACTGTCAGGGAATACATGAGTGACCAAATAAAAGGTATTTCTCCTCCCTACTCCCAGAAGGTAGATGTGTGTTCTCAGTCAAGGTCTCATGGCCAATCTGGAGGCTAAGGAGAGTTTATAGGAGATTGAAAGGGACTTAATTTTTGTGCTGTACCTGGACTGGCAGATGTCTGTGCTAGTAAACCCTGGTTTGGGGGTGGGGTGGGGATGGCTGCAGGATGCCCTAGTGGGGTTCCTGGTAAAAAGCGATGCCTGTGAGTAGCTCAGGGTTGAGGCCTCTGGAGCAGTGCCTGTGGTCAGAAAATGGAGGGTGATGAAGGCAGGTCAGGGCCGTGATGCTACTGCCTTGGCATTGGTGCCTTGCTCACTGGTGGGCACCAGTGGCCTCCCAAACAAGCATCCTCCCTTATTCTCTGGGCCCTGTGGAAGCTACTGTATTTTTCTAATCCAGAAAATTGAGTCAGGGAGGGGAAGCCTGACACAGGTTCCAGAGATTAGAATATGAACATATCTTTTAGGGGGGCCACCGTTCAGCCCACTGCCACCCTCATCTGACACTCTTGGGTGGCAATATATTAGCTTAACAAATATAAAGGTGCAGATGATTACCTTTTAGAACTGATAACCTATTAGGATCTTACAGCCTGGTAGAGAAGTTAATGCCAAAGGTGATATGACTGTATTGTCTTATAGACAGTTAATCAACCTTGTATCTAATTTGGTAAACTTTTTATTTTGATATTTCTTTCCCAACTGGCTACATAAATCTCTGTTCCTTATTCCTTTGGTTTTAGAACCAACTCTTTTATTTTCCTGTAGGTTCGTTCATGAAATAAATATTCATTGAGATAAAGTTAAAAAAAAAATGGACACACATGGTAAGAAATAAACTTTGTGCATTTATATAATAATGAAAGACATGAGGAGAAGAAAGAGGAAGCACTAACATTTTTGTCCCCAAGGCACCTCCTTCAATTAGAGGCCCTTTTCACCAGTGAAACATGATCTGTCTTTCCTGTGAAGCCTGACCGAACAGGACTCCATTACTGTCACTGGCTTCCGTTCATCAATGTTTCACGACCCAAGTGGATTATGAATCACAGGATGCAAAGGGCACCATACATCAGGAAGAAGAAAATCTCTCAGGATTCTAGATTTACAGTTTATGTTCTCTTAACTGCCTAAAACAGTAAATGTAAATACAATCTTACCGTGAAAATGAAATTTTGTTTTGATAGTACAGTTACTATTTAGGTAAATGCTATTTCCCACATTGTTAGGAAAGCCTTATGTTATTACTAATTTGAATGTTAGCAACCTCACATTTTAAAGCCATCTATTTTTCCTAAGGAAGCATAAAATAAAAGTAGATACTGAATGTAAACAGAGGCAGTTTGCAAGCTGAGGGTAGTATCCATCTAAAGGTTCTAAAACTTTTTAGCAGCTCAGCAGTGTGCCCAGACATGCTGATTTAGGAGTGAGAATGAAAAACATACTAAACACACAGTCAAGAACAGCCTTCTTTTTGAACAATATATATATATATATATTTTACATCTAATTTCATTACGGGCAAAACTGTAATATGGAAAAACATAAATAATGCTAGTAAACTGCAGATATTTGTTAATATTTAACTAGAGGAATGATAAACAAGACAGTCACACCTGTAAGTTTGACTTGCAGCTATTTTGGTAGGACAATGGCTGTAATAGCAGTTCTTAAGCTTTAGCGTGCATTAGAATCCCCCACAGGTCACCTTCAATTTGCAGGGCTCCACCTCTTGGGTTTCTGAGTCAGTAGGTGTAGGGGGTGGGGCTATAGAATCGTCATTTCTAACAAGTTCCCAAGTGTTACTGACGCTGCTGCTTTAGGGACCACACTGTGAGGACTTCTGATCTAGGAATTGACATTATGTGTATGTGGGTGGAACTCTGGAGTTCACAAATATATTCTGACGTAGTCATTTCTTTCCTTCTTTGCATGGTTTTGAAAAAGGCTCCACAATTAACAGTTACCTCCTGGAAGCGCTTTGGCTTTAAAAACAGCATTTTAATTCGTTTAAACTAATTGGATTTTAGGGTATTACAGTTTCCAAAGAAGGAAAGCATTTAATTCCCCCAGCTGTTGATTGCACTGAATGATCGGCACTAGGTGAAGGGAGAGAAGAAAGAATTAAATAACTCTGAAAATAATATTATGCTTTATTGTCTTTATTAAAAATTATGACTGTGATCAAAACAGTCATATGATCAAAACAGTCAAATATGATTTGCAAATGACTGTATTTGTGGCTGTGGTTGTCCTAGCATAATTTTCTTGGCTAACATCTAAAGCTATCATTCATAGCTCCTCATACAATTGATAGATATATTCCACCAAAACACATTTTAAAAAAAGGCTCAGTATCTTTCTAAAGGAATTGGAGGAGAAAAGGGATTTGCTTAACTGTAGAGAAGAAAAATATAACAACTAGCAGAGATTATATAACAGTCATTGAAAACAGTCTCTCTACAGTCAGTTTCAGTTCAGTTCAGTTCAGTCGCTTAGCAATGTCTGACTCTTTGTGACCCCATGAATTGCAACACGCCAGGCCTCCCTGTCCATCACCATCTCCCGGAGTTTACTCAAACTCACGTCCATTGAGTCAGTGATGCCATCCAGCCATCTCATCCTCTGTTGTCCCCTTCTCCTCCTGCCCCCAATCCCTCCCAGCATCAGAGTCTTTTCCAATGAGTCAACTCTTCGCATGAGGTGGCCAAAGGACTGGAGTTTCAGCTTTAGCATCATTCCTTCCAAAGAACACCCAGGACTGATCTCCTTTAGAATGGACTGGTTGGATCTCCTTGCAGTCCAAGGGACTCTCCAGAGTCTTCTCCAACACCACAGTTTCAAAAGCATCAATTCTTCGGTGCTCAGCCTTCTTCACAGTGCAACTCTCACATCCATACATGATCACTGGAAAAACCATAGCCTTGACTAGGCGGACCTTTGTTGGCAAAGTAATGTCTCTGCTTTTTGCCTGGGATCAAATCCTGGTTTACCATTTACTATTAATGGTGACCTTGGACAAATTACTTAACCTTTATAATCCTCAGTTTTTTGGGAGGGTGGGCATGCCACTTGGTTTGTGAGATCTTGTTGTTGTTCAGTTGCTAAGTCCTGTCTGACTCCTTGCAGCCCCATGGATTGCAGCATACCAGGCTTCCCTGTCCTTCACTATCTCCCAGGGTTTGAGCAAACTCATGTCCATTGAATCAATAATGTAATCTTACTGTCTCATCCTCTGTTGCCCCCTCCTCCTCCTGCCTTCAATCTTTCCCAGCATCAGGGTCTTTTCCAATGAGTTGGCTCTTATGCATCTGGTGGCCAAAATATTGAAGCTTCAGCTTCAGCATCAGTCAGTTCAGTCACTCAGTTGTGTCCAACTCTTTGTGACCCCATGTACTGCAGCATGCCAGGCTTCCCTGTTCATCATCAACTCCCTGAGCTTGCTCAAACTCATGTCCATCAAGTCAGTGATGCCATCCAACTATCTCATCCTCTGTCATCTCCTTTTCCTCCCGCCTTCAATCTTTCCCAGCATCAAGGTATTTTCCAAAGAGTCACTTTTTTGATTCAGGTGGCCAAAGTATTGGAGCTTCAGCTGCAGCATCAGTCCTCCCAATGAATATTTAGGACTGATTTCCTTTAGGACTGACTGGTTTGATCTCCTTGCAGTCCAAGGGACTCTCAAGAGTCTTCTCCAACACCACAGTTCAAAAGCATCAATTCACCCAAAATTCAACACAAAGCTTTTATGGTCCAAACTCAAATCTATACATGACTACTGGAAAAGTCATATCTTTGATTATATGGATCTTTGTTGGTAAAGTTATGTCTCTGCTTTTTAATATGCTGTCTAGGCTCATCAGAGACACTTGATGAGGAGCAAGACACTTCCAAGGAGCAAGTATCTTTTGATTTCATGGTGGCAGTCACCATTTGCAGTGATTTTGAAGCCCAAGAAAATAGTCTGTCACTGTTTCCATTGTTTCCTCATTTATATGCCATGAAGTGATGGGACTGGATGCCATGTTCTTCGATTTTTGAATGTTGAGTTTTAAGCCAGCTTTTTCACTCTTCTCTTTCACCTTCATCAAGAGACTTTAGTTCCTCTTTTCTTTCTGCCATAAGGATGGTGTCACCTGCATATATGAGGTCATTGGTATTTCTCTGGGCAATCTTGATTCCAGATTGTGCTTCATCCAACCTGACATTTCTCATGATGTACTCTTCATACAGGTTAAATAAGCAGGGTGAAAATATATAGCCTTGACATACTCCTTTTCCAATTTGGAACCAGTCCATTGTTCTATGTCTGCTTCTAACTGTTGCTCTTTGGCCTGCATACAGACTTCTCAGGAGGCAGGGAATGTGGTTTGGTATTCCTGTCTCTTTAAGAATTTTCCAGTTTGTTGTGATCCACAAGTCAAAGGCTTTGGTCAATGAAGCAGATGTTTTTATGGAATTCTCTTGCTTTTTCTATGATCCAGCAGGTGTTGGCAATTTGATCTCTAGTTCCTCTGCCCTTTCTAAATCCAGCTTGAATTTCTGCAAGTTCTTGGTTCATGTACTGTTGAAGCGTAACTTGAAGCATTTTGAGCATTACCTTGCTAGCATGTGAGATGAATGCAATTGTATGGTAGTTTGAACATTCTTTGGCATTGCCTTTCATTGGAATGAAAACTGACCTTTTCCAGTCCTGTGGCCACTGCTGAGTTTTCCAATGTTGCTGGCATATTGAGTGGAACACTTTAACAGCATCATCTTTTAGGATTTGAAATAGCTCAGCTGGAATTTCATCACCTCCACTAGCTTTGTTTGTAGTGATGCTTCCTAAGGCCCACTTGACTTTGCACTCCACGGTGTCTGGCTCTAGGTGAATGATCACATCATCACAGTTATCTGGGTCATTAAGGTCTTTTTTGTATAGTTCTTCTGTATATTCTTGCCACATCTTCTTAATATCTTCTGCTTTTGTTAGGTCAATACGGTTTCTGTCCTTTAGTGTGCCCATCTTTGTGTGAAATGTTCCCTTGGTATCTCTAATTTTCTTGAAGAGATCTCTTGTCTTTCCCATTCTATTGTTTTCCTCTATTTCTTTGCATTGTTCACTTAGGAAGGCTTTCTTATCGCTCTTGCTATTCTTTGGAACTGTGCATTCAGATGGATATCTTTCCTTTTCTCCTTTGCATTTTGCTTCTCTTCTTTTCTCAGCTATTTGTAAGGCCTCCTCAGACAACCATTTTGCCTTCCTGCATTTCTTTTTCGTAGGGATGGTTTTGCTCACTGCCTCCTGTACAATGTCATGAACCTCCGTCCATAGTTCTTCAGGCACTCTATCAGATCTAATCTCTTGAATCTATTTGTCACTTCCACTGTATAATCGTATGGGATTTGATTTGGGTTATACCTGAATGGCTTAGTGGTTTTCCCTACTTTCTTCAATTTAAGTCTAAATTTGGCAATAAGGAGTTCATGATCTGAGCCAAAGTCAGCTCCATGTCTTGTTTTTGCTGACTGTATAGAGCTTCTCCATTTTCGGCTGCAAAGAATATAATCAATCTGATTTCAGTATTGACCATCTGGTGAGGTTCATGTATAGAGTCTTCTCTTGTGTTGTTGGAAGAGGGTGTTTGCTATGACTTGTGCATTCTCTTGGCAAAACCTGGTTAGCCTTTGCCCTGCTTCATTCTGTACTCCAAGGCCAAATGTGCCTGTTATTCCAGGTATCTGTTGACTTCCTACTTTCATGTTCCAGTCCCCTGTGATGAGAAGGACATCTTTTTTTGGTGTTAGTTCTGGAAGGTCTTGTAGGTCATCATAGAGCCATTCAGCTTCTTCAGCATTAGTGGTTGGGGCACAGACTTGGATTACTGTGATACTGAATGGTTTGCCTTGGAAACGAACTGAGATCATCAGCATCAGTCCTTCCAATGAATATTCAGGGTTCATTTCCTTTAGGATTGACTGATTTGATCTCCTTGCTGTTCAAGGGACTCTCAAGAGTCTTCTCCAGCACCACAGTTTGAAAGCATCAATTCTTTGGCACTCAGCCTTCTTTATGTTCCAACTCTTACATCGGTACATGACTATTGGAAAAACCATAGCTTTGAATATACAGACCTTTGCTGGTGAAGTGTTATCATTTTTCTGCTTAGGGCTTATCAGGTGTGACTTTGGAAATTTGATTTTAAAAAAGCCTGTGTTTAGAACTCTTTTGTTAAATCTGGACTCATGATAGCACAGATCATCTAAACATTTTCTTCATTAAGATGGCTATGATATTTTTTCTTAATCAGCCAGCAGACATTTATCATTGAAAGTATGGAAAAAAGGTGTACCTTTTGTGTCAAGAGCAGATTCCCAGAGCTTTGTGCAAAGGTGGGTAGCCCATGGTTCCCGTCTGCCTCCAATCATGCAATTCTATGTTATGGACTATCAAGGCAAATCAGGACTAATGTTTAAAGAAGATGAACAGTCTATTAGCAAACACAACTATAAATTATTTTTTGAAAGTAGCTTCAAATGCTAAAGGAATAAAAATTTATCCTTTTATTTTTCCCATCTTTAACTATTAGCCTCTATTTTCAAATTTTTAAAAATGAAAAACATTTTGTTTCTCCTTTGTGTTAGCATTCCTTATTTTTCCACTATATAAAAAGTATTTGTTGAGTACCTAGTATGTGCGGATTATCTACTATGAAAATGACCTTCAGCTTTCTTTCTTTTTGCCCTCCTGCTGACCTTGTCTTTCTGCCTTCTTGGTTTTGTTACTTCTTTCCATCTTCTCTTGCTTTCTTCCTCACTGGTAGCTCACTGTGTTGCCAGGAGGGTAAGAGGGATGATGATGTGGCTCTTGTGCTATCTTCCAAAAAGCAAAACTATATTTCTATTTATAGTGTATTATCTAATTGTTTCGACTAGATATAAAGTTCTTCCTACTTCTTAAAATCTGTCTCATCTTTCAAACTTTTCCACTGCCTCACTTATGGCTTTATGGATGGCAGACATTGTCTTCTTCATTAAATTGAAAGAATGGCATGGAAGCCATTAGCATTTCTAAGAGCAAGAGGCTGAGAATGAATTTGGGAGGGTAGGCACAAAAATGTGATGGCCTCAGATCAGATGACAATCCTAATTCATCTTCAGAGTTTCTGGAAGAAAGTGATATTTTTTAAAACCACTTAACCCTATAAACCAAGTAATAATCAGGGCTTGCATTGAGAAGGGAAATCGATGGTCTGTGAGTTCGCTCAGGTAGAGAAGTCTGATGTGTCTGATAAGAGGTGACGTGTGATGAAGAACAAGGGCTTTAGAAGCTGATGGGTTTGATTTGAGTGCTGGCTCCTCTCCATCTTAGCTGTGTCACCTTGGGAAAACTACTTCTGTTCTCTGAGATGCATTGCTCATTAATGGAGAAAACGTTAATTCTCAAGATTATTGTAAACATTTCAAATAGTATATTAGGACTATCTTACATTATTATTAGTATGCCTTTCCTTTTTCACTACTCCTTCAATAATTTAGAAAACATATCTGCACTTTTAAAGTTTAAACTGTTCTGGTTTGGGACACTGCCAACTTGACAGAATTATGACAATGTGGAAGGAAGCATTTGCTCTGCCAAAATCAGCAGAATCAGAGTGATTCTGTTCACTCTGATTCAAATACTGAGTCAGGATTATGACTCAGTATTTGAGAGCCTGGCTGCCACACCTTCTCGTGTAGTCCAGATTAGGTTAAAAAGAGCCTGTCTTGGAGCTGTCCTTCCAGTGTCCATACTTGAAAAAGAAATTTGTGAACCATCACTCTTTGGTGGAAGTTGGTTCTTTTTTTTTTTTTTTTTGGCCTTAGCACTATCTCAACTCCTTCATGGAAAAAGCGAATTTTATATCATTAAAAAGCTAATTTTATATCATTGAAGAATTTCAATTCTTCAAAAATTTTTAAATTTTTCAGATATCGTAATTTCTTTAAATGGTTAGCTGCAGGGAATACAAATTACACAGTTTGCATAATATCAAGAAACTTTATTCTTCAATATACAGAGATTATAGAATTTATTATAATCTCCTGTCACTCTGATTAGTGTATTCAAAGCACTATTTGAAAGAGACTAGTCTATGCTTTTCTTTTTCCCCATTTTGAAAAGAAAATGAACTAACATAAGAATTCTTCTCATTGTTAGCTTTCATTCTCTTTGTGATTTTGAAATATGATTTTTAAGCAAG
The DNA here is from genome assembly GCF_019923935.1 of Bubalus bubalis. NCBI lineage: Eukaryota > Metazoa > Chordata > Mammalia > Artiodactyla > Bovidae > Bubalus > Bubalus bubalis. Next base: position 132,604,972 of record NC_059157.1, on the reverse strand, counting down.
GCTTTTAAATAGCTCCTCACCTGTTGAACTAAGATTATGTTGAACTATGTTGGCTTGAGAGAGAATACATTTCCTTGATTTTCCTGTGAACCATCTGAGTGTTAGTGGAGCAGTAACAAAATTTTGATGAGCTGAAATTTTTTACTTGAATAGTTTGCAAGTCAGTTTTAAGTCAAATTTTCATACTGCTTCATCATCTTATTTATGTAAAGAGATCATATATTTAAGAGCAGTATGCTTCTAAGAGTTAAAACACCTTTCTGTTTTTTTATTACAGGTAGATAAGTCAGTCTATTTTCTTGCTGTTCCATTTGAGTGACTTAATATTTTCAATGATTAAATCCCAAAGTCATGAAATTTTCCTAATTTAACCATAGGCTGGAATTACAACTAGGAGGTTATAAATTTGCTTAGTTGAGGCAAATCTTGTTAAGTAAACATGCAGCATTAAAAAAAAAATAATTTAAAGGATAAATGCTTTACAAACAATTGGTAACCTTCTAAAAGGATTCACTATGATTTATCCAGGCAGAACTATCTCAGGGCAATTAACATTATGTTTTGGAGAACAATGTTGGGACTCTCATACGAAATTTCCAAAGCATATTGTGTTTGCTTAAAGGTACACCAGTGGGTAAGTGGACAATGTGGTGGGATGAAATCAGACAACCAGCAGGGGAGTAGCAGTCACTGGAATAATAAGACGAGTGCATTGTGGGTCTCCATGGCAACCGAGGACCCCAGCTGATCCTCCGCCCCTCCAGCTCCCCGTGGAACAGCCCACCTGTGCCAGGTCTCCCCCTGCTGCAGAAATAAGTGTTCTCTTGCCACATTAAACTGTTCCAAGGATTCCAGTTTATGAAACAGCACCAATTACTTTACCTGAATCTAAATCTCTAATGCACTTATCAAGAAATGTTTCTCTAATAAATGTTATCAATTTGCTTTTTTGAAAGTTACATTTAAATGAACAAAGATAAAGAACATGGTACCTTTACAATTCATTAAGCTTCCCAGGGTTATTTGTTCTGAAATTTAGCTGACTCATTTTCTTGCGAAGTTCCAGGAGCAGTAATGCCCACCTCTCTCTTGTAGGGTTGCTGTTAATGACTTACAACTGTTTCCAGATGTCTTGCATTTTCTATCTGTGTCCTCCTCCTCTTGGCTACTAACTGGTTGTGAGTGCACTGATAATTTTCTTAGTCTCAGTGTGCCTTAGTTTCCCCCTTTATAAAATGGGGGTAATAAATACACTTACATCATCGAGTCATTTGTTAGGATCAAAAGAGCTAATTAATATATATTAGAAGGCCTTCTCATAGCACTCAATAATATTTGCTATTATCATGGTTATCCCTTTACTCACTTCAGACAAAGTATCTACTCTCTTAGTTTCAGTATCTTATCTAATAAACTCAGGAGAATTTCTTTTGCTCATTTCATCCTACTTATTTCCATGGAGATTAAAGATGTGTGAATGTGGATACATTTCTTAAGAGATCTTTGTGGTTTTAGATCAAGGCTGTATACCCTTGTAAAGTGTTTGAGCAAACGAAAAGATTGAGATTGACTTGGGTTTTCTTGGCACAGCCTTAACCATAGGAGGTAACTAGTCATAGGCAAGTCAGTTACACTGAAGTCAAGGGTCAAATAGTGGACAGACAGGTCTGGTTTACTTATACAAGGGATTAGTTGGGAGCCCCAGTGAAAGGATTTTGACTCTACCAAGACTCTTTAGAGACAAAGTAAGGCTAAAAATAATTCACAGGATTATTTCAGTATTAGGTGTAATATCGGGTTAGCTAAAACATTCGTTTCAGTTTTCCTGTAGGATGTTATGGAAAAACCAGAACAAACTTTTTGGCCAATCCAATATGTGAAAAGCACATAGTGGAGTCCCTAATACATAGTAGGTACTCACAAATGGTAGCTCTTAGTATTATCATGATTGCTCATACTACACTTAGTAATTCCTTAGCATCACATTTATTTTAATGTGATGGTCAGAATCCTGATGTGTAAATATTTTGTCCCACAGGGCATAGATGTGAATGAATGTTCAAAATGTACTTTCCTCTTCTTTGTGTCTGTTACATAAACAATGCTAATGCTGGAGTAGAACAGATTTTGTATTGAAAAATAATGGAACAGTAAATGGTAGAACAAGGAAAAAGTGCTAAGTAGTAAGTTCACTGACACCTTTTCCAGCCAAATCTATCTATCTATCTATCTTTCTACCTACCTACCTACCCACCTACCTATTTATCAATCATCTGTTATTTTAAGCATTGAGATAGCTACTGAGTAAGAAAGCAAATGAAATACAAAATACAGAAAAAAAAAACTTCAAATTTTTTGGTTGAAATTTAAATAAAATATTTATGACATAAATGATCTATTAGAAAAGATAGGTGCATTGAGGAATTGGATTTGTTACCTGTGTTGGAGGCACTAATTCCAGCTCCGAAGCTGACTCAGAGTTCAAGGTGCTTTTCCCACCACTCAGTTCTGGCTGAGATCTGTGTTCTGAAGACCTATACGGGGCGCATGAAGGAAGTTAATGTACATCGAGAAGTAAATTCAGCTAGAAAGTCAGCCGAAAAACCTGGCTAATTTGGGTCACCAAGAATCTTGGTAACAAAGCTCTCATCAGACTTTATCTTGGATGTTTCCATTATAATGACCACTTTTGGAATATCAGTGGCTGCAATGTGCTAGGTGTTATTGTCTGTGATTGATTTAGACTTCAGTTATGTGCAAAAGGCAAATAAATGCAATACCATTTTTGTTGCAGAAAGTTCTGCCTCATCAAAAAAGTATTGGCTTTTTGTGGGGAGGGAACTTCTCACAAAGTGTATTAGTAAGATTGGATCTTTATATAGAATTTGAAATGTCATATAAGTGGAGATGTGTGAAGGGCAAAAGACTGAAATATGTTGCCCTTTAGGAAGTTTTAAAGACATGGTAAGATTTAGGCAGCCAGTTTTTGTCATGGGCATCCATAGATTATTATTAGTTCATTTTCTGACAGTGATGATTCATAAAGTCAGAACAGGCTACCTGTTTAACTAGAAACACTTAATTTAACTGTAACTCACTTAATGGGATCTTCCTGACTCAGGGATAGAACCTGGGTCTCCTGCATTGGCAGATTCTTTACCATCTGAACCACCAGGGAAGCCCCCATTTAATATACACATATATGAAATATACCTGTGTACCTATTTTGAAAGATCAGTTACACATTCAGAAAATTATTAACAAATATTGAAAAATATTGAGTATTGAATTATGAAACTGCCAAAATCCTTATTGGCTGAATTTTTGACAACTCAGATGAAATAATTTAATTTTAAAAGTCACAATAATTAACATTGATAAACAGGGGCTTTTGGCACCAAGAATCTGGACTGACTTAGCTCATTGGCTATTTCAATACATGTGTACATGACACATAAATGGTTATTTTCTGATATTAAAATATCTTACCATAAAAGTTCTTTTGATCCAGTTCTAGATGAGCTTGATTTTCTCTCTGCCATGGGATGCCCCTTGCTATTTCGATCTCCATGAAACTTAACATCATCCCATTTTTCCAGTTGTGTTTGAATGTCTGCTAAGGAGACAGGAAGGTGGTGAGGGGAACAGGGGGAGAAAACGAGGTGGAGAGAGAACAGAGATTGGTTAAGACTGAGAAGTCTTATACAAGTGAACTTTACCCTTCAACCCAGCCCTCCCCTAAAACTTAAGGGCCTGGCAAACAAGAACTCCCATTATCCAACCCCTGGTGACTCTAAGACTTATTTCTCACTACTCTACCATTCTTGAGTACTGTGACAATATTTGTATTTGCTTGAAAAAGCATCTTGGTCTATTTGTGCTTCTGCATCAGGAAAGCCCTGCCCTTTCCTCCTTACTCTCTCTGATCCATATTTTTCATCTGACAAATTCTTCCTCATCCTTCAAGACTGCTATCACAGTGCTTCCTATAACATACGTTCTATAAACCCCTGGCTGGGTGAGGGGCTTTATGAAGGTGCTAGTATGCAGTAACTAACCCAGGCTTTTCTTTATTGCAGCACATAGTACATACATACTTTATTGTAATCATTTAATCATTTTTCTATCTCTCCACTAGACTGTAAATTTACTAAGGAGCAGAAAGCTTATATTATTTATCTTTGTATTCCCAGCATAGTACAGAACACAACAGGTATCCAGAACAATGTTTATTGAACAAATGGATAAATTAATTCATAAGCATCTAATATGTATATAACACAGTGCTAAGTGATTTTATATATCTCCTTTAACCTTCATGACTTTATGGATAAGTTACTAATATGCTCATTTTATGGATATTTACTCATCCACGTTTCCCTTGACTTTCTGAAATTCTTGCCACCTTTCTTTCTCTTAAGAAAAAGAGCTTAATTGACTGGTTCCATGAGTCAAGGTTAAGACCTCCTTTCTCAGGAAAATGTGCAGTGGAGAGAAGTATGCACTTTGAAGTTAATTAGAGCTTGGCTCAAATTCCAGCTGTTCTTCATACTAACTGGGATCTTGGGCAAATTATTTAAATTTGAAAACCTTGTTCCTCACTCATTTCAAAGAGTTGTGATGAGTTAATGGGATAATATATGTAAATGATATAGCACAGTCCTGGATATTGTAAGTCACCCAATAAATGGTAGCTAACATTATTGTATTGCAATATTTCCATGCATGTTACATGTTACTGTTCCATCTGGCTGTTCCTAGACCTTGGGTTAGAGTTTTCTCTTTCTAGACTCTCTTCCTCTCTAGACTGAATGGTCCTGGAGAGCAAGATTTGTATCTTATTTTCATTGTAACTCCAGTGCCTAGTATGGTGTCTGCCATCTGTCAAAAACTCGATACACATGGGTTGTATAAGTAAACCTATAAATCTACACCAGTTCTACAAAGTTGAATTCCCCAACTGCTATTTAATCTAAGCACAAAGTGTGTCCTGCCCAGTTTTCTACATAGACATCAACTTTTCTACTGCTTTGCCCACAGTTTTCATGTCATCTGTAGAATGGCTTTGTATCAAGGCAGCAAACACAGCTATTGCCGTACTTAAGTCTAAGGATGCTGTCTCCGAGCCTCGGAGAGCCTGGCCTCTCTGCTCAGCATCTGCACTGATGAGGTCAGACCCATCAGCCTTTTTCTTGAGGGATGAGGTTTTTGATGAGGCCTCCAACTTCTTGGCTTTGCTTTGGGTTTGAGAGACAGGTTCACTCAAGTCAAGGAGATCTAAGCCTGTAGTCAATACTGTAAGAGAGAGAAGACATTAAGATAAGCTCACTCACTGCTCTGAAATTCTTTTTTAAAAATAAGCTTCAGTTGGGTGCAGAAGGATTTTGTGTTTGCACTATAGGTTAGAAGCACCGAATTAAGTTAGCTCACCATTCATTTATCAAGACGGTTTGCATTTAGACTGGGAAGCTTGCTGCATGTTCTCCTTTATTTGGCATGGTAGAAATCTGCAGAATAAGACTTAGACCAGTCGCACCAGTGATGAAGGTTTGAATGGAATTAAAATGATAAAATTGAATCTGAGTTCAGGTACTATTTACTTGATTGCTTTGCTTTATTTATAAAGAGGTATATTTTAGAGTGAAGTTTTTTCCCAGCATAGAGTCAATGTATCATATTCCAAGAGGTGCTTGCAAAACAGTGATGAGGAAGATTTGGTAAAGTTTCTAAATGTCTTCATGTTTTAATTTCAAACTACTAAAGTATCTAGGGTATAAATGAATGTTGCTAATCATCTTTTATTTAATTAAGCAGTTTAATCAGAAAATGGCCTGATGTTTGGGCTCACACTAGAGAGGTATTTCATAATCCATAGTTGATGAATAGGTACACATGTTAATGCCTTTGCTGCTTAATATGCAGATTTAAATTTCAATGTAACAAACCATAAAATGGTTACACTTTTACTTCCCAGCAGGTTGATTACATTGTGTTAAATACTCTAATGAAGGCAGAAATAATAATTTGTTCAAATGCAAACTAGGCAAATGAGAATTAAAAAGGCAAGCTATGTAACTTTTCATTCTTTCTCTTCAAGTGCAAGTAACTGCTGTTTGACTAGCTCATTGTGAGAAATGGAAAATTCCTATTAGAAAAGGTTCCTCCAGCTCTACTTCTCTTTTAGCCCCAGCATCCCAGAGACTGGCTTCTGAACTGGCCTGATGGCTTCCTGACCTAGGATCCCTTTACTGGCTAGCTTAGAAAAGCCACCAAAGTGACAGGGACACTCCTTATGCTAACTCTTTCCAGCACTGTCTACAACAACCTCTGCACAGCTCCTTCTCCTCTTTGATCTCTTGGTTTTTTCTCTTGGTAAGAAATGGATCTTTGTTGACATCTCAATACTCTTCCATCTATTTCCCCCTTGCATTCAATGCAGGGTCAGGGATTAATTTAGTTCACAACCAGGATTTCTTTAGTACTGAAGTGTTCTCATGAGCTAGCCATCATATGGGATCCTTAGGATAGGATGTAAAACTTTCTATAATCTTGCTTTCTGATTTCAAGTATAAATCACAATGGTTGGGTGTTAATGGTGAAGTGCAAAGACCTGACTCTGCCACTGCCTAGCTATGTGACTTGGAGTAAGTTTATTGACATCTCTGAGTTTCAATGTCCTCACTTAAAAAATGCAGAATTAAGTCTCTGCATCAGATATGATATGAAGATTAAATTATCTAATTTATAAATCAAATGTGTAAAGTGCCCAACATACTGCAGGTATTCAATAAATATTATTTCCATTCTTTGGTGGCCAATTGGTGATGCTTTTCTTTCCTTTTCCTTAATCTCCTGTTTCCCCCACTCCCCACTGACAGAAACAGGAAAACACCCCCGGGAATAAAATGGCAGATGAGACAGGCTATTGGCTCTGCAGAAGATGCTATGAAGTAAATTTATCATAAAATGGCCTGAAAGTGTCATCTCATGTGAGCTTGTCTTGTCCCAGTCTTCCTGAGATAGGAGTCCTTTTCCAGAGTAAGATGCTCTGAGCCATGCAGGCGTGTTCTGGCTGGCTCGGTGTCTCAAAGTTAAGCACGGCAAGCAGCCAGCATAGGCTCGGATGCCACACATTTCATATCTTTTGAATGTTTAAATAGAAAATTCTAGGCCACTGTTAATGTTGGCGGGGATTCTAGGCCCACTGTGATTTCCTTATAACAGAAGGAAGGAAGTGAATAACAGTCTCTGAAATGCCATATATGCCTTTTTACTAATTGCACAAACAAGAATTAGTCACTTTCTCCTACACTTCTTTTAGAAGAAAATTACATAGGACTTGTCTGCTTGTAGATAGGAAGTACATTTGTTACAGAATAATAACTGATGAGTATTAATTTAACTCTATATCTGTTTCTCACCATTCAGAATAAATGAATTACTCAAAGACTGAACTGCGAATTCAAACTTGGCTCAGTAACGTTCTTTTCCCCTCCAAGCTGTCCTCAGCACTTCCTGTGTTTGTTCTGAGGTCTCTGTTTCTTTGTTCTTTTCCCAGCAAATGTGAAACAACTGCTAGGCACACACAAAAGGCTTTATTTGTTCCTCAGTTGATGAAGGGGGTGCCTTGGAGGTTGAATGGCAAGCTTGAAGCAGAGAGAGTCCCTGAGGAACACAGTTTCAAAACCACAGAAGGATGTGTGCAGCCTTCCACTTTCTGAAGAAAGACAAATCTCATGTTAGCGTGGGAGTATGTGAGTATGTGTGTGTATGTGTGTGTGTGCACTTTAGTTAAGACAAAAATAAAGGGCGTCAGATGTCATTGTTCCATGTGGGCTTCATAGATAGCACACCTTGGTATGGAAGGGGGTGTCTGCTCTACTGATTTTCTCAATCTGATTTTGAATATTCTCTTAGGCATATGAAGGTTTGTGTTTCAGAATTTGTGTTTAAATTAAAATAATCATCTGATATATTGTGGAAGTGAAATTGTGTGTGTATGTGTGTGTGTGTGAGAGAGAGAGAGACAAGGGAGAGAGAGAGAGTGAGAGATAGGGGGAGAGTGAGTGAACAATAGTGGGAGAGAGAAAGAGAGTGAGAAATGGAGAGAGAGAGGGAGAGAGTGAGAGATGGGGAGAGAGAGTGATGGAGAGAGACAGTGAGAGATAGGTAGAGAGAGAGTGAGAGATGAGGGGGAGAGAGAGAGAGAGAGCAAGAGATGGAGAGAGAGGTGGGGAGAGAGAGAAAGAGGGAGAGAGTGAGAGACAGGCAGAGAGAGTGAGAGATAGAAGGGGAGAGAGAGAGACAGGAGGAGAGAGAGGGAGAAAGAGAGGGAGAGAGAGGGAGGGAGAGAGAGAGAGGGAGAGAGATGGTGACTAAGAGATGGTGGTGGTGGAGGGTGGAGAGAGAAGGAAACAGTGACTTGAAGGTGCTATGCTGTTGGCTTCAGAGATGGAATATGGGGCCACAGGCCAAGGAATTCGAGGTACCATCTAGAAGCTGGAAAAGGCAAGGGAGTGAATTCTCCTTTAGAGCCTCCAGAAAGAATAGAGCCATCCTGATACCTTGATTTTAGGATAGCTGATTTCCAGAATTCAGATCAGATCAGTCGCTCAGTCGTGTCCGACTCTTTGCGACCCCATGAATCGCAGCATGCCAGGCCTCCCTGTCCATCACCAACTCCCGGAGTTCACTCAGACTCACGTCCATTGAGTCAGTGATGCCATTCAGCCATCTCATCCTCTGTCGTCCCCTTCTCCTCTTGCCCCCAATCCCTCCCAGCATCAGAGTCTTTTCCAATGAATCAACTCTTTGCATGAGGTGGCCAAAGTACTGGAGTTTCAGCTTTAGCATCATTCCTTCCAAAGAAATCCCAGGGCTGATCTCCTTCAGAATGGACTGGTTGGATCTCCTTGCAGTCCAAGGGACTCTCCAGAGTCTTCTCCAACACCACAGTTCAAAAGCATCAATTCTTCCGCACTCAGCCTTCTTCACAGTCCAACTCTCACATCCATACATGACCACAGGAAAAACCATAGCCTTGACTAGACGAACCTTTGTTGGCAAAGTAATGTCTCTGCTTTTGAATATGCTATCTAGGTTGGTCATAACTTTCCTTCCAAGGAGTAAGCATCTTTTAATTTCATGGCTGCAGTCACCATCTGTAGTGATTTTGGAGCCCAGAAAAATAAAGTCTGACGCTGTTTCCACTATTTCCCCATCTATTTCCCATGAAGTGATAGGGCCGGATGCCAGGATCTTCGTTTTCTGAATGTTGAGCTTTAAGCCAACTTTTTCACTCTCCACTTTCACTTTCATCAAGAGGCTTTTGAGTTCCTCTTCACTTTCTGCCATAAGGGTGGTGTCATCTGCATATCTGAGGTTATTGATATTTCTCCTGGCAATCTTGATTTCAGCTTGTGTTTCTTCCAGTCCAGCGTTTCTCATGATGTACTTTGCATACAAGTTAAATAAACAGGGTGACAATATACAGCTTTGACGAACTCCTTCTCCTATTTGGAACCAGTCTGTTGTTCCATGTCCAATTCTAACTGTTGCTTCCTGACCTGCATACAAATTTCTCAAGAGGCAGATCAGGTGGTCTGGTATTCCCATCTCTTTCAGAATTTTCCACAGTTTATTGTGATCCACACAGTCAAAGGCTTTGGCATAGTCAATAAAGCAGCAATAGATGCTTTTATGGAACTCTCTTGCTTTTTCCATGATCCAGCGGATGTTGGCAATTTGATCTCTGGTTCCTCTGCCTTTTCTAAAACCAGCTTGAACATCAAGAAGTTCACGGTTCACATATTGCTGAAACCTGGCTTGGAGAATTTTGAGCATTACTTTACTAGCGTGTGAGATGAGTGCAATTGTGCAGTAGTTTGAGCATTCTTTGGCATTGCCTCTCTTTGGGATTGGAATGAAAACTGACCTTTTCCAGTCCTGCGGCCACTGCTGAGTTTTCCAAATTTGCTGGCATATTGAGTTCAGCACTTTCACAGCATCATCTTTCAGGATTTGGAATAGCTCAACTGGAATTCCATCACCTCCACTAGCTTTGTTCGTAATGATGCTTTCTAAGGCCCACTTGACTTCACATTCCAGGATGTCTGGCTCTAGGTGAGTGATCACACCATCATGATTATCTGGGTCATGAAGATCTTTTTGTACAGTTCTTCTGTGTATTCTTGCCATCTCTTCCAGAATTACAGGATAATAAATTTGTGTTGTTTTAAGCCACTGAATTTGTAGCAGTTTGTTACAGCAACAATAGGAAACTAATACAGCTGGTAGATCAGTGGTCCATACAGGATTCAAACACAGTTCCATCATCCCCAAGCCCATGCCCTTCACCACTCTCTAGACTTTATGTGAACTTGGAGGCAACGTGCTGACTCCACTGATGTGGCTTTGATTAGTTTTTGTTTAGCTACCAATTATTTGCCAGTTTGGGTAGTCTGAGGGCATAAATAGATGGCAATCTCAAAAACTTTTTTGTTGGATAACTTAATTCCATTGGGTGGAATTTCCTGAAGTTAGAAGACGTAATATATTATACAAGTTTTGTTTCCATCTATCTCAAGGATACTTGATTGAAAATCACAACCTATTGAACTAGAAGGCTCCTACAGGGCACTGAAGATGTTTATGAATACAAGATTACTTGGGCCCTGGGAGGTGAGGCTGCTTAGAACAGTTTGGGCAAAATAGCACCTATTATGAAGCACTGATTTGATACTTTAATGGGAAGTCCAAGGGTATTAACACCGCTACTGTATAATGAACCTAGATTTTTAGTGACTTTCTCTAAAGGAATAAACCTACAGGGAGTGGTCAGAGAGGACCGACTGTGGACAGCCTTGATTGGGGCAGTCACAGAATGTGCCACAAGGAGCTGAAGGGTTTTCTGTTCTGATCTGTAAGTTACTTTGGCATTTTAGAAAACATGGGGTTACTTAATATAATGCTGATAAAGCAAACTCCTTTAGGAAGGATGTCAAATAGATAAATTGGACTTAAATAATCAACCAACTCTTGCCTTTTTATTGGAATACATAATTAAAGCTACTTCCCAAATTTCTAAGTTCTGTAAAGAGGCATGCCACTGGGTCCATGGCTATTCAGGCTTTATATATGTGTATTTGGGAGACTTCTCAGTCCAGTGGTTAAGACTTTGTGCTCCTAATGCAAGGGGTGTGGGGAGCTAGACCCTGCATGCTGCAACTAAGACCCAGTGCAGCCAAATTAAATAAATAGTTTAAAGAAATGTTTTTTGAAAAATTACACTAATTTTGCAATTAAGATATTTAATTAGGTGGCTGTGATGGCATTGTGAACTTTGTTAAGGATATTTTTCCTGCATATGTAGTGATCTACTCTTTGATATACAGGTCCCTTACCAAGGAGCAATATTAGTTTTTAAACTATGATATCTCTTCTATAGTAATATTTCTTCTATAGTAACTGTCCATATAATAGCTCAAGATTATAGATAATTTTTTCTGGTTATGTAGATTGATAAATGCAAACAAAGGACTCCTGTTCTTCTTGCTTTAGAAAAGAGCTTTTCCTGTACTTTGACATATATCTAATTTTGGGGGAGATTATAGGATAAGAAATTATTTGCAAGTTTTATAGTAATTACTTAGAATATAATTATCATCTTAAAAATATCTGTTTTCCAGTCACTTTCAGAGCATTTGATATATGCATTGGTGTATAATATGTATTTATTTGCCATTTAAAAATCAAGAATATTAGTAATCATGGCCTACCTACAATTTACCAGCTGAGCCACAAGGGAAGCCCCCAAGTTGGCTTAAAACTCAACATTCAGAAAACTAAGATCATAGCATCTGGTCCCATAACTTCATGGCAAATAGATGGGGAAACAATGGAAATAGGGAGAGACTTTATTTTCTTGGACTCCAAAATCACTGCAGATGGTGACTGCTGCTGTGAAATTAAAAGACGCTTGCTGCTTGGTAGAAAAGCTATGACCAACCTAGACAGCATATTAAAAAGCAGAGACATTACTTTACCAACAAAGGTCCATCTAGTCAAGGCTGTGGTTTTTCCAGTAGTCATGTATGGATGTGAGAGTTGGACTATAAAGAAAGCTGAGCACCAAAGAATTGATGCTTTTGAACTGTGGTGTTGGAGAAGAATCTTAAGAGTCCTTGGACAGCAAGGAGATCCAACCAGTCAATCCTACAGGAAATTAGTCCTGAATATTCATTGGAAGGACTGATGCTGAAGTTGAAACTCCAATACTTTGGCCACCTGATGCGAAGAACTGACTCATTTGAAAAGACCCTGATGCTGGGAAAGATTGAAGTTGGGAGGAGAAGGGGATGACAGAGGATGAGATGGTTGGATGGTATCACCGATGCGATGGACATGAGTTTGAGTAGGCTCTGGGAGTTGGTGATGGACAGGGAAGCCTGGTGTGCTGCAGTCCATGGGGTCGCAGAGAGTCAGACACGACTGAGCGACTGAACTGAACTGAACTGAACTGAACCTACCATTTAAGGAACAGTTTGAGAGGGCCAAGGAATTAGCTGTCTAACTAGATTACAAATGAGTTGAGTAAAAGACAATTTAGGAAGTTAATGTCACCCAAATGGAATGGAAAACGTCCTAATTTGATCAACTTGAAGTTATCATCATTGGATGACAGAAGTTAATCCTAATATAGAAACAATCAGAAAGTAAAAACAAAAATGAAATACAAAGGAACAAAATTATTATCTATAACTTTCATGAGGTAGATGTATATGTTCTTTTAGGGTCAGAGAGAAAAAAAAAACCTGTCATTTGACTGACCTTTGGAAGAGGTAATTCATATATTGTTTACTCTGTGTTATTTTATATAAGAACTATATTCCTTACATAGTTGAGGAGTGTCAAGATGGTGGCACACTGGATTTATTTTTCACTGGAAGAAAATGCCAAGTATAAAACCTACCTCTCATCTTAATACAGTTCTTCTTAATATGGTTCTTCAAATTTCTCTTTGATTGACTTAGTACAACTTGCAGCAGGTTTCCCCCATATTTTACTACAAGATTGTCTACTATCCATTCATTAAATGTAAATACATACATAATGTTTGGGATGTGATAGACAATGTTCACTGTCCATCCTGATTTTGCAATGTAATTTCATACTATTCTATAAAATGATGGTGTTCTATTTAAAATGACTATTTATTAAAAATGTGGACAGAAAATGATAATTGTACCTTTTGGCCAGAAACTTTAGCTATAAAATTATCGTGCCACATTAGTATTCTTTCCAAGGTGTTTCTATGCTAAAACTTTTCCTTTTTAAAAAAATGTATAATAATGTGAATTGTGTTGCATATTAAGATATAAACTGCAGGTTTGTAATAATTTAAAAAAGAACTATGATCCTTAGGGACTGATAAAAATATAGGGTTTCTGCCTTGAAATATATTTTTAAGATTAAAAAACATACTCTCAAAGGAAAGTCTTCCTTAAGGATGAAAATCTGTGTGACCTAGACGCACTGAGTGCTAAGGCTGAGAAATGAAAAACCTACAGTCTCAACATACATTTCCAAACCTCTTACTTTGGAGGGTCTTATGGATCAAATCGGAGAAGGCAATGGCACCTCACTCCACTACTCTTGCCTGGAAAATCCCATGGATGGAGGAGCCTGGTAGGCTGCAGTCCATGGAGTCACTAGGAGTTGGATACGACTGAGCGACTTCACTTTCACTTTTCACTTTCATGCATTGGAGAAGGAAATGGCAACCCACTCCAGTGTTCTTGCCTGGAAAATCCCAGGGATGGGGGAGCCTGGTGGGCTGCCGTCTATGGGGTCACACGGAGTCAGATATGACTGAAGCGACTTAGCAGCAGCAGCAGCATGGATCAAATTGTGTCCCCCCAAAACTCATATGTTGAAGTTTTCACCCCCGGTACCTCAGAATGTAACTTTATTTGGAAATAGGGTCACTGGAGGTGTAATTAGTTGAGTCAGATTGGAGGAGGGTGGGTCCCTAATAAAGAGAGGGCTTTCCTGATAGCTCAGCTGGTAAAGAATCTGCCTGCAATGCAGGAGACCCTGGTTCTATTCCTGGGTCAGGAAGATCTGCTGGAGAAGGGATAGGCTACCCGCTCCAGTGTTCTGGCCTGGAGAATTCCATGGACTGTAAAGTCCATGGGGTAGCAAAAAGTTGGACATGACTGAGCGACTTTCACTAATAAAGAGAGGAAATGTGGACACAGAGACTGCATGCACTGGGGGACATGCACATACGTCATGTGAAGGTTAGAGTTATGCTGCCACAAACTGAAGAGCTACCAGAAGCCAGGAGAGAGGCCTAGGGCAGATCCTTCCCAAGTACCTTCAGAGGGAGCATGGTCCTGCTGACACTTCCTCTAGAATTGTGAGACAACAAATCTCTGTTTAATCCACTCATTTTGTGGTATTTTGTCATTGGGGTCCTAAGAAACTGATACAGAAGGTAATACTAAAGGTACTGGGATCACAAGAAGTTACACATGCTTTTGATTTTTTTCCTCCAGTATCTCACAGGTCTCTCTGTTATATGTCAGAAAAATCAAGGTGAAAGGCAGCTTTTGAGTTGGAAATTATGTTGCTCTCTCTGGTGAGTCCTTCCTTTTCGACTTAGTTCTTTCATCATGGGGAGATGCAGAGGGTACTGGAATCAAGATCTGAGAATTATGCTTTGTAGCTTTTTCCTAGAACAGCAGGAATTTCTCTGTGTATCAATTCTCATGGACTTTCTTGCAATTAGAGACACAGGCTCCTCTGTATTTTTCTGGGGGTTAGCTCAGTTTTGGGGCAGTGAGCGCCAGTTTCATAGAAAAGGAGGATTAAGCTGATCTGATAGGATCTGAACTTGTCCTGCCTAAAATGTACCAAGTATAATTTTATTTGCTTGACTACTCAAAGTGATAGTTGAATTTAGAAAATGATTGCTTTGCTGTGATATAGAGAAAGTTACTGCATCTGTAAAGGGAGGTGTTGGTGTTCTGTTTTCACCTGATACCTCACAGTGATGGTAACATCTGTTAGAGCTTACATGGTGTTAGCACTTACATAGATTGCTTCATTTAATCTTCCCAAGTAACCTATGAGATATAGATCTTACTATTATTAGACAGAAACAGACTTAGTTATGCAACTTGCCCAAGGACAGAGAGCTGCTAAGTGGCAGAGCTCGGGGGGAAATCACAAAGTTTAACTCCAGAGACTGCAGGCTACACTCCCACATCAAGTTCCGCTGTCTTGTTTTAGTTACTCTTATTGTTGTAATTTTTAGCATTTCTTAAAAACCACAATTTCCTTCATCTGTGATTTTCCTCACTTACTTAAAAGTATAATAAAACTATGCCAGGAAGCAGCCAGCTGAGGACTGATGGGGAAATGAAACTTTAAACAAGACAGTCTGTAATATCCTTTCCTTTCCCCTTTAAATTCTCTCCTGTAATCCAACATAACCTTTCTTCTTTGATTCTGTACATCATTCTTTCATCCTTATTTGAACAACATGCCTTTGAATGTGAATGATGTTTGAATGAAATCAATGCAGAAAGGTTGCCACTGAACCAGAAGGTGAAAAGCAGTTTTTGAGTCAAATTTGTTGTGGCCTCAAAGGAAGCAGAACTTAGGTGACTTAGTTTTCGCATCTGTGAGAATTGTTAAGTGCAGAGGATGCTAGAGAGGGTGTGATTGATACACTGGTATCCTGTATTCACTCATTGGATGACTACCTATTAGTCCCTATACAGATAGTTTAGTTCGAATACATTTAATTCCAGAACAATGTTCAAATAAATTCTTGTAAGAAGGTAATTCTTGGTTACTTCTTACAAGTAACCCATTTATATGACAAATGAAATTCTCTCAATAATATACCAGGTCTCTGCTAAGTCACTTCAGTCGTTTCGGACTCTGTGTGACCCCATAGACGGCAGCCCACCAGGCTCCCCCGTCCCTGGGATTCTCCGGGCAAGAACACTGGAGTGGGTTGCCATTGCCTTCTCCAATGCATGAAAGTGAAAAGTGAAAGTGAAGTCGCTCAGTCGTGTCCAACTCTTAGCGACCCCATGGACTGCAGCCTACCAGGCTCCTCCATCCATGGGATTTTCCAGGCAAGAGTACTGGAGTGGGGTGCCATTGCCTTGTAAAAGTGATCTAATTTGACCTGAGAACAGTACTAACGCTAACATATTAGCTATACAGAGCATATGTATTTTTTAGGCTTCACTTTATGAATTCCCCAAGATGAAAATAAGATTTTTTAAAAATCCATACCTGACTAAGAAGCTGTCCATGAAAAATGTTATTCACAACATTCAGAACCTGCTTGATAAGTTTCCTTTGAGAAGTAGGGATAAGAGCTGGTGACCTGGTCCCAGTTGTCTCTAGTTCATGTTGTACCAGGTCTCTAGGATATTTTAATTGTCATTTCAATCCACTTGAAAGGGATGTCTATATTTTTATTTTATTAGACTTTCTCATATATAATATTTCCATCTAGAACTTGAAAAAACCTTACTCTGAAAGAAACACTTTTGTTTTAAAGATTTCCTATATGATGTGACTTGAGATGCAATGATGTAAATATGAAAATTGGCACTGAAAAATGATTCATTGCTAACAGTGGTACTCTAATGTTCAGCAAAATTGGTTGGATAATATCCTTTGGTGTTTGCTAAATAAACAAAAGTGATTAACTGGTTTATGTTGAAATAAAGTTTCATCTGGTTGCAAACATTATTCTCCACTTAAAATGCATTGTGGAAAGGAATGTGCATTTTTCTACTGTGCAAATTAACTACTTGAGGATAAGTTAAAAGTGAAAGAATTACCGGCTGTGTTGGACGTTACTGGCCTTGCTATTGCCTCCGATTTGGTTTCACAGAGAAAGTCATCGATGGAGGGACTCAGGAGGGGTCTGCTTTCTTGCTGTTCATTCACCAGCTGAGAACAAATGAACACAGATGTCAAAGGGCTTTGTCAAAGTCCAGAATCAGATGAATTAAAATGCAGCCTTGCAACAAAATAGGAATAGCAAGCCTACCAAAAAATCAATCAATAAATAATGGGTAGGGGCAAGAAAGGAAAAAAAATAAAGTCAAGGAATGGGGAATAAGCCTTTTAGCACTGTCATATTTTTGATGCAGCAAACTTTAATTTTTAAAGCTCAAGCTTTTTTTCTCCTCTTAGAATGGTTTCAGAATTATTCTCTCATTTCACTATGTAGAATATGGAATCATAGTTCCTGAGGGCCAACTTGACTTTTCACTTGGCCAAAAAGCTCTTACTGAGACCTGGAACAGTGGCTTCAGACCTTGAGGTGACACATTCTGGTTAGGACTGGTCCGTCAATGCTGTAAGAGCACACGCACACGTGTATGGAATAAGTGCTGTTTTCCTCCCTGTCTTAAAAAGCTCAAATCACCTAAAGATACACAACCTCCCTTACATTTCCTTGGAATTCTTTTATGCAAATATTTTGAGAAAGTAGAAAATATTGCTATGTTAACTTGATATATATATCAAATATATATATATATATGTGTGTGTGAAAATCTGCATGTAATGTAGATTTCTGTCAATTCAATTCAATTGGCTTATTCTCTAAGAAATCTTTCAGTTTGATATTTATTAGGTCTCATTATCAGTGGCAGCCAACTATTTACTTCCGATTATTCTGCACTTCTTTGAATCAAAACATTCTTAAGTTCTGTTTCTATGGTTAAGGGAAAAATTACACCTAAGATACACGAGTGGTTAGGCCCTAAATGAACTGTCCTAGTTTTCTGGGAGTTTCTATCTTGGCCTTTCTTAAAATGGGCATAGTCATCTTGTTTTCTACTTGTTATAAGAAAAAGATGTGCCAAAAAATCTCTAGATTTTTGAAATGCTTATTTGCAAGGCTGTATTTTAGGAGACACATAAAGTAACAAATGAACTGTTTTGAAGTATTGCCAAATCAAAATATGTTCTATGACTCACTTTCACTTCATTATTTCTCTGGCAGTGTTAGTGGTATTATAGCTTAGAGCTTATGGACAATGACAAGAGACTTAGATAATGGTAAATATGGGAAGAAAAATGCAATTCTATCATTGGAGAAGGAGGAATATGGAAACATTTAGTGATTATTTGGGGATGAAAACCAAGAGGCATCTTTAGTAATTTTACACATTCATGCTATTAGCCTAGATAAATCTCAGATCTTCACTACAGTCTAAATTTTGACATAGTGTTGGCAATTTAATTTTCATACATATTAATTTGTACATTTTATCCAGGGCTAAGAATTAATGCTCATTTTCTTTTGCTGTTAAAGTTACAGAGATGGAAAATTTTTTAATTATTATAAGTTTTAATATTACTGTGTATGTGATGGGTTAGTCACTAAGTCATGTCCGACTCTTTTGCTACCCCATGGACTGTAGCCTGTCAGACTCCCCTGTCCATGGAATTCTCCAGGGAAGAATACTAGAGTGGCTTGCCATTTCCTCCTCCAGGGGATGTGTATAAAGACTTAACAGATTTCTGTCAATTATCTGAGGTCTGTGTTGGTAGTAACCTTTCTGGGGAATGCTCCTTTAATCCATGAATGAAACTCCTGAGCTTCTTTGCATTTTGTCTTCTGAATTTGAACATTCTTAGATGTCACCCATCCTATTTAAATGATTTTTTTTTTTTCATGTTGAGGGACTATGGGTCTTCCATGTTTCTGGGATAAAATATATTCAGTTCAGTTCAGTCGCTCAGTCGTGTCCGACTCTTTGCGACCCCATGAATCGCAGCACGCCAGGCCTCCCTGTCTTTTTGTAAATGCCATGGTTTATGCCAGCTCTTCTGAAAGTATGATTAGTTTTCCAGGATCTGTTTTTCATTTATAAGTAGTTCATGTAAAAGCTGTGTTAACACAGTTTCTTAAAGAACCATATATTAAAGTATGTTTCTTGGTAGAACTTGCCCTTTTAACTCTATGTACTGTCATGAACCCATCTAGTAGGACATCACCATAGTGATGTGGTTCTGATGTTGCAACAATGCCTGCTTCTAGGCTGTGTCATTCTCATGGCTGTTGAGTGACAGCTGGGTTCTGCTGTGCTATACACATCATGGAAGATGAAGGTCACCATCAAATATGACCCCGTGCTATACTCATAGAATTACTTGTAACAGGCTTACATTTATTATGTTGTGCATTCTGATCACTAGGTCTTACTGACCTAGGTCAAAGTGAAAACGTGCAAAAACTCAATACAACTTTGACCTTAAAATATGTATAAATATGTACTGTGATGTCATAACTCTGTCAGCCATTATTTCTCTGAAGAAGTCTGATTTTGTTGATAGATAACTAAGAATATTTATTCTCTTAGTCATGGTTTTGAGAAATATCAATTATTATGTAAAGATATATAGGTTTACATTTGCACAAAACCGTCCTTATACTTTTTTTTTTTACTTTGGATACAATTAAATATCTTTGTAAATAAAAGGACTATTTCCAAATCACAGTTTTGTGAGTAGACGTGTGGAATTTAGACCTAGGTTATCTATAGTTTCAGAAGACCAGGTTATTAGATTTCTGTAGATACTTTTAATTGTAAACATTGAAAAATTACAGTCTAAATTTGATAAAAGTATTCTAGAAAGTAAGACCTTTCCACATAAATATCTAAATGGAAAAATAAAGGAAAGGACAATTAATTGAAAGACCTGTATTTTTAGGCATCTGCTTTATCAGAGGTAATAGTATTTTATTTATTTACTGAATCTCTCTTCTTGTTCAAACTTCAAGCTTATTGTCTAGAAAAAGAACTTCTAGCACTCAGATTTTTTCAGCATAGGAAGAACACCAAAGAGAAGGTTGTTCAGAGAGACCCTAGACAGCTCAAGACTAAGGTATGGCTTTTCCTTATAAGGTCTTTTTCATACCTACTGTCTTATTTGTGACCATTTCACCCCTGGACTGGAGTTGTTATATCTGTCCCATTCTCATAATTGAGCTCTTCCCGTGACTTCCTTCCATAGATACATATCAAAGAGGAAACTTCACATGACTTTCTGAGTCTGCTTTTCAAGCTAGAGAACAGTTTAGCTGTCAGGAAATGCTGAGCTTAGAGTAGAGGATTGAGGCAGGGCTCAGGGGTGAAGAAGATGAAGGGCCCAATTTCAGATCTCATGGAAAGGTAATTTGGGAGCTGAAAGTTTTTTGGTTCTGATTGAGATACAGAAGATGAAACAGGAGATATCATGAAAAACACCTTTTCTTATAAGTTCTGAGGTCAGAGGCTATGTCTCTCATATTTATATCCTTCACAACTTTGAATAGAATGTCTTTATATAAAAGGGGCTCAATCAATGGCTACCAAATAAAAATCTCTCTTAAAAAGTCCTATTTTGAACTGTATCTTCAGTTGGATGAATTTTAAAATCATTATTTTATCCATATTTAGCCCCATTTTATTTTTATTTGTATAGAGAAGAATGACTTTTCACATACCCCTCTCCTGATTTTCAAAAAAATGTATGGCTTTCCTGTGGTGACTTGAGAATAAGCTAACCTTTTAGGTCCTAGAGGAATACTGTAAATGAATTGAACCCCCCAAATAGTTCCCCTAAGCTTTGCTTCCAAATAGTATACCATTTATTCTGTCTCTATTCATTGGTAGGATATAGGTTATTGACTTTCTCTTAGAATTACTTCCTTGAGTTTGAAAATACTTTATGAACTTACCTCATTTCATCCTTTTGGCACAGAGTATATTGATGTTATAAAATAATAAAAGGTGAGTCAAAAGGGTTCCAGTTTTCTTTTTTAAATACTGAGTTGGAGTGATTCAATTTGGGTTCAATCAGATCAAAACTGAGTTAAAATGACCCACTTCATTAGTCGCTAAAGACCTTTATCTCAAATTTACATTTAAAATTTTCCTTTTTATCCTTCTTTGTCCTCTTCTCAGTAGTTAGATTACTTCAAAGGCTTGTCTAATGGTGATAGAATCTTATTTCTCTTTCAGAACCCCAGTGTATTGACACATTGTCTGGTAGCCTTTTTCAGTGCTAAGCAGTGGGTGCATTTTTACAGCATCTCCATGTTCCCACACATTATCTAGTTTTATAACCTTGGTTCTATCTGTTTTCCTCCCTCTATACTATAGTCTCTTCAAAGGTAGAGACCTTATCCAATTAATTTTTGTGTCTCATTTAGAAATTTAATAAATGTTGGCTGATTTTATATAGCCCAACTGAATGGTGACTTGTACAAAAGAATGATCGCATGGGCTTTCTCAATTTTGTACTGGGCTTGATCAACTCAGAGAGAGGCCAGTGGTCCTCAGAAATGTTTACTAAATTGCTGGCAAATTTTAAGCCACAAATCTGAGTCCATTTTTCTCCACTGTCACATCACTAAAATGCATGGAAACCTAGAAGTAGATAAAGGAACATTTCCAAATGTGAGGCTTCTACCAGTAAGTCTAAAATGCAGAGTGAATTCTTAATGAGAAAAACTGAAATAAAGGCACGGACCTGCCTCATTGCATCTTTGGAAGCAGGACATGGACCAATGCAAATGTGAAGCTGGTGACACTTCAGGAAATAACACCACTACCTCACTCAGGGATTTTAAATCAGAGATATAAATTTGGAGATTTTGAGGGAAAACTCTTACATGATCAATGGATATGGAAACAAAAGGAAACAGAAGTAAGAAGACAGGTGAGAACTTGCCTGTAGGAGCTTGTTGTCACTTAGTATTCAAAAGCCTATTGAACTTTTACACCTTCCTTGTAATCATAGGTTGTAAATGACATATTCAGTCAAATGCCTTCAACTTACTTATGACTCAGTCAAACCAGTTGATGTGACTAATAGTAGCCACTCAGGACCAAATTGGTTCTTATTTTATATCAATACTGTGTTCAGTGTTGAGCAAAATGCAAACAATATTACCCAGCTTTAATGAATTATTGTCTGTTTTAAAACTTTGTCTAAAAATGCATTTGCCTTAGTTCAACTTGAATTTCCTTAATATAAATGTTAAAAATTAAATTATTAAATTAAAATTAAATTATTATCTGATCTAAGGAGTATTTTGTTTTTAAATGCTGCCTGCTACTTAAGCTCCATTGCATTAAAGATAGCTTATTTTGTGACTTAGGTCTAAGTTTATTTATCTTTAAATAATACATTGCTTAGGTGTTTCATTAAAAAATATAGAGCTAAAGTTTGTGATAGCTTATGCTACTAAGAACTAACTCCAAATTCAAATACATTTTAGGTGACAAAAAAAGATCTGTAAAGGATTCATTTTTTATAATTTTACACTTTAGATTGATAATCTTAATCTCTTGTTTTAAAGTAAAATATTGTTTTTTTAAAACATTTTAGTACTTAAAGAATAATTTTAAGTTAAAACATCGAAGCTAATAAAGAACAGTTAACAAATATCTCATATTTATAATGTTGATTAAAAATTTGTAAAAATATACCAGTCTTTTTAACCTTATTTAAATAATAGAAAAAATTAAGATTGTTTTGTTTTTATATAAATAATAACACAAATATGTTTTCAATAGATACATCTTTATACATTTTGAAAATTCTTTTATTATTTGTACTCTCTTGATTAAAAGTATATTTCATTTGTTAAGTAGATTTTGTTCATAATTTTGTAATTAAATTGTGTATGGCTTTATTAGTCCTATCCAAGATTAGAAATGTGTGCAAAGCCCATCAAAATAGTGTCCATATTAAAACTAAATTGACTCAATCCATTGAAAAGACAAAACAACTAAATCATTACTATGTACCCTGTAAGTATTCAGCCTTTGAAGGCTTTGTGACAGTAACTCAGCCACCTGATGGAATTAATTTATGAGCTAATAGTACTAATGGCCCTGTCCCATCTCTTGTTCTATAATGGGTCCCAGTGGAATCTGCCTGTAAAGGATAGTCATGTGATAATTTTCAACTCTTTGACTTGCTCTAAATGCCAACCAAATATTTTCTTGTCAGGATAGTTGCTGCTGCTGCTGCTGCTAAGTCGCTTCAGTCATGTCCGACTCTGTGCGACCCCATAGACGGCAGCCCACCAGGCTCCCCCATCCCTGGGATTCTCCAGGCAAGAACACTGGAGTGGGTTGCCATTTCCTTCTCCAATGCATGAAAGTGAAAAGTGAAAAGGAAGTAGCTCAGTTGTGTCCAACTCTTAGTGACCCCATGGACTACAGCCTACCAGGCTCCTCCATCCATGGGATTTTCCAGGCAAGAGTACTGGAGTGGGGTGCCATTGCCTTCTCCGGCCAGGATAGTTAGAGCCTTGTAAAATGTGAATCTATTCATGGGGAAATGAACAATTACTGTTTATAACTTGGGTAATACTACTATCAAAGCAGGACAGAGAATATAATTAAAGAAACTGTTTCAAGTTAGTGATAGAAAATCCAAACAAGGCTGTATTTAGCAATCTTGTATTTTTCCAATTAAGGACATTACTCTATCTTTATCAGACACAAAATTAAATCAATATTGAAGTGGGGACAGATAGGAAAACAAAGGCTGAGTTAAAAAAAAAAATTCCCTTGACCCAAAGAGGTCTGTAACACATAGTTTTGAGACACAGCGGAAAATGAATTGGCTGTACCTTGCTAACAAAAGTATTCAATACCAGGGCAGGTGGTTAAAATGAAAATTTTGAAGGTTCCTTATGAGTGAAAAGTGTTCCCTAAAGCCATTTCATTCTCATAAAGAAGAATAAAAATTTTTCTATGATATACTCAATCTTCTGGTACATAGTTTTCCCATCTAGACAGAAACTGGATTTATTTACTCTATTACAGTCTGGAGTACTACTGTTCAATGGAAATATAATAAGAGCCTGGTAATTTAAAATTTTCTAGTAGCCAATTTAAAAACAGTAAAAAGAAACAGGTGAAATAATTTAAATAACATTTTATTTACTCCTGTATATCCAAAATATTATCATGTCAACATGTAATCAATGTAAAAATTATTCATGTGATGTGCTTAGTTGCTCAGTCATCTCTGACTCTTTGCAACCCCATGGAGTATAGCCCTCCAGGCACCTCTGTCCATGGGGATTCTCCAGGCAAGGATACCGGAGTGGGTTGCCATGCCTTCCTCCAGAGGATCTTCCCAACTCAGGGATTGAACCCAGGTCTCCTGTATTGCAAGTGGATTCTTTACCATCTGAGCCATCAGGGAAGCCTTAATATGATAGTTTACATTATTTTTCTTTGGACTAAATCCTCAAAATCTGGTGTGTATTTTATACTTACAGCATATCTCAATTCAGGGTATCCACAACCATGTGTGGGCTAGTGGCTACTGTATTGAATAGCACAAGTCTTTATTTCCTGAACTTTATTTCCTCCAAGAATTGATGGTTCACATATTTTTTTCCTTCAAACCTCTCATCAATACACATTTGTTTCCATATTGTTTGATTTAAAGTGTTAGTCTAGGACAGAACGAACTTAAGCTTCTATGAAGAGCTTGACATATTGTTTGCAAAGAATTACTAATAAACTGAAACAAAAAGAGCAATTCTCAGGGGTCAGACAATTTCTGAGTTCAGGTCACCTGGCCAGCTCTTCTGTTTTGCTCAATTTGTTCAGTGTACTATAGATGACTTGACTGGAATATGCTTGGCTAAATCTCTCTAAAAGTAATCCTAAGAATCACATAATACAAAAATGCTTCAATATAAACTACACATACCAATCTGTGGAATGAACAGTTACTAAACTAGTTAGGCACTCAGTGTTTCAAAGACTCATTCTGTATTTGATCAATTATGATTGTCCTGAAGACATTATTGAGACAGCAGCACTTAGCTCCTGACATTCCTGAAATCTGTGAATGAGCACCAGTGATGAAGATGAGTCAGTATGTCCCGCAGCATGTAGCACTATGTCATAGGAGTTCTACAGGAGACACGGGACAGACATGTGTCAAGACACTAATACATTCACACAAGATAACGAGTGAGAATGTGGTATGGTACACAGATTGGATGCTGTGGTTGCCATGAGAAGTACTCACTTTTTCAGATCATTCTGCTGCGTTTTGGCTTGTGCATGCCACTGGTGCATAGCAGGGAAGAAGCCACTTGTGTGTGGTGGAAAAAGTATATCAACTAATAAAACCGCATTTGACTGGGAAATAATTGTATCACAGCTATCACAGGATTAATTTCACAAAATTATCAACACAATAGGTGCATTACATTTTATGAATCAGAACTCTTCATTTGCTGATTCATAAATTAGCCAGTATGCAACAAGAATATGATGCATCAAAGAAAGCATTAGATCATCTTCATGCAGTAAAATTGTAACTATTACTTCAAAAACAGTTAATGCAACATTAGACAGGGATTAAAGAAGGAACTTGGTACATACAAATATTCTGAATATGAGAAAATGGTAATAATTGCAGTTTCTTTTCTGATTAAAAAAAATCCAAATTCTTATTTAGCATTAAATTTAGTTTAGGTTATTAAGGTAATTTTGGACATTTGAAAAGGATTACTGGGCACTAGAGCCTGTGCTAAATTCTGATGTCCTGAAATGATTTGTTGCAGCACAATTACACCAACTGCAAATTTGGATAGGTCTTATCTACTGGTGACTATGGCTCTACCATTAGCCAAGAATTCCAAGTAGTTCTCACCTCCCATAGCATTTACCTGAGGAACTGTGGACTGTATATTTTGGACATGGATTCTACAAAGCGCAGGAAATCAATGTAAAACTGTACATGTTTTACCATGTAAACTAACTAAAGAATGGAGGCCTTGATAAATATCAAGCAAATTTCTTTCCAATGATTACTTGTGTCATTGGCAAGAAGCATCTCTTCTTTTGGATAAAACAAAACAAAAACTAAAAAAAAAAAACTCACAACATAAGATTATCCCAAAGTCCTGGGAATCGCCAATAACTTTTATTATTCCATTTTGATGTAATATGTTATAATTTTCATTACTTACAACATAGTGTTTAGAATAAAATAAAACCACACATGTTGGCAGCAGCTGGGGATGTGATCTGATGCTCTTCTAAAAATAAGTTGCCATAATTTAGCTTTTGATATAAATGCCTTTCATGAGGAATTTAAATGGACATTTTTCTAAATTGAGATATGTTCATATAATTGGAACTGAATCACTGCACTTACTATTGCATTATGGAAAAAAAAAGAAATGTTTAATATAACAATCTAATCTAAATTATAAGATAAATGCAAGTAAAAATATTTTGCATTTAAGAATTTAAAACTGATAGTTCCACAGAGTGGTGATGAGTATATTATACATATGTATGTGGATTTTACAGGGTGTTTCAAAAGTCCCTGAGGACATACAGGATTCACTCTTGGCATGTCTTTGCATACAAATGTAAACCTTTTTCTATACTTGTTATAATAAATGCTGAAAATGGCCCTCATGTGCTTTTAATAGAGATTATATTTTTGTTGCCAAGGTCACCAAATAGAAGAGGGATCACAAATGCCATTTTCTGCATGGGGACTCAGGGACTTCTGGCTCATTCCTGTAAATTACTCATCCACATAAATATGTATAGACATATATGTAGTATGCATAGTCACAACATAAATATATTTAACATTTAAGAAAATTTAGATATTCTACTGGTAAACTGACATATGTATGCAATAAAGTTGTATTTATCCACAGGAATTTTTTTTTGGTTGTTGTTCAAATGTACCATTATCTTAATTGTACTTTCCCAAAGTTGTTAACAAGACTCCTTTATAAAGAAGCAACATGTTTTACTTGCACATACATTTTCTTTTCTTAACTAAAGTTGAGTAATGAAAATTAATATCCACGAATATGTAACTAAATGATGGAATTTTCATTTAAGTAATTTTGGTTTTCATTTTATACTGTATAATTGTTTCATTGAAACTGTTTTTTAAAAATTGGATCGAGTTAATGTTTTTTTTTTTCTAGTTAAAAATCACAATATCTGATATATTAACATATGTCAGCTTCCTACAGGAACCCTAAGGGTCTGCCCACCTGTGATGTCATAGTAAGGAGGGGCTTTTCTTCAGCAGACTCCTCCCTCGGTATCTCCTTCATCACCATGGCAACAGCCTTATCTGCCGCCCTAGAGCCTTTTCCCTATAACAGTGAAATCAACAATGACTTGTGTCAGGAGAAATCTTTAACTTATTATTTATCACAAGATATTCTAATGTTTAAAGAGCAATCCAACATAAATGAAGAGGTAGGCTGCTGCAAGAGAATCTTGAGGCTTTTGGCTGAGGAGAAAACACATGAAATCTGAAAAAAGATTATCTGTGAACTTTTTAGTTAACTACTTTTTCACCTTTACAGCTGACATATTATATTATATTTAATTTTAACTTAGTATTTTATATGTATAATATATTTTAAGGCAATTTACATGACGACAATTTTTTTAGCATTGATTTTAAAACACTATGGATTGCCTGTTATGTTTATTTAAAATTATTCCTGTATAATCTCTAAGTGTTTTAAATGACAGTAAGGAGTCTAGGATAGGGATTAGGATCAGGGTCTCACTCCCACAGAGGAA
This sequence comes from Bubalus bubalis, assembly GCF_019923935.1. Taxonomy (NCBI): domain Eukaryota; kingdom Metazoa; phylum Chordata; class Mammalia; order Artiodactyla; family Bovidae; genus Bubalus; species Bubalus bubalis. The sequence goes on along the minus strand of NC_059157.1, from coordinate 132,577,322 downwards.
TTTTGCTGGGTGGTCTCTGGTGTCTGTCACTTTTGATTGGATTGGGCACAAAAAATAAATGTGTCATAAAACCTCTAAAAATTGTTCAGCAGCCTAAAGTCACAGAAATTCACCCAACTTGTTTATTTTGGGGAGGTACTATGGAAAAAAAAATGCAACTCTCAATGTTCTTGAGATTAAAAAAATGTTAATAGAATTTTAGAAATGTCTTTTAATTGGAGAATCTCATAAATTCACATGTAAATAAAGGATGATTAATAATAGAGGCACTGATATACTGATATGTACAATTTTTTGGTCTCACACAAACATAATTATGGACTGTAAGGGGTATGCTGGCTTTCTATGGTTTTAGTTTATTATGTTTTTGAGGGTAGATAGGGCATAATAGAAAAAAAAAATACAGAAAACAAAATATCACCTTCCCAACCCAATTAGCAACATCTCATACTATGTAAAAATTAAATCATCTTTAAGCACTTTAAAAACAAAAACTTCCACTATCCTTTGTCTGTGGGCAGAGCCTCCCTAGAGAAAACAACCTTATACTAGGTACAATGTGACTATCTGTGTTGCAAATTTATGTAAAGTACAGATGCAGCATACAGAGATACCATAGGCAAGGAGACAAAAATGGACATATGAGGGTCCGTTGTCTGAAAGGAAGTTAAGAGCTAGGGTCAATATTAACTCCAAAGATTAATAAATCTTGATAGTCTCTATGCAACTAAAAAGGATAGACTTACATTATTATCTTTGATTTGCACAGGGCTTTAAGTATTTAGAAGGTAGGTTGACTCTAGGAAGCAGAATATCCATTTTTTCGAGCGTTGCCTTTCTAAAATGTAATGAGTGGCAGTTTTTATTTATGAGAACCAAGAAAAACTTTGTCTAGTTACTACATTTAAAACTGTGTGAATCTCTTTACTATGCTGAAAGCTTGTTTCTTTGGTTTGTTAACTTAAGAACTAGCATTATTGAACAATACTGTGTTATTTCTACAATATAATATCAACTATTAGAGATTTTATTGAGCAGATATAACAGCAGTAATTTTCTTAAGTGTTCTGAAAAGTTAATATGGCTACAATGCTTAGATTAATTGAATTCTGGAAGAATAAAGGGAAACAGAGGTTAACTGTATAACAAATCGGGGTATAACGATCCCAGGTGTTTCCTGTAGTAAAGCACTGTCATCTTCCTAATATACATACAGTTCTGAATTCTGGAAAATGATCCATGGCACTGCTAAGCTATTTGACATGTTTCCAAAATGTAAAAATTACTTGGATAAAACATTATATACAATAAGATCAGTATGTCTTTATAAGCTACACTCATTTACAAACTTTATATAGTTTAACATATTTTTGCAGCGTATTTTTTCAAAAGAGCAAAATCATTTGTGAAGAATTTTTCCATGCTCCGAGAAGTGTAATAATATAGCAATAAACAAAGTGGCATGCTTATATTAAATTCCTAATATATTTGAAAAACATATCTAATGTTACAAGTCATAATTGAAAAAATAATAATTCAGATTCTTTCCTTGGGCTAAGAAATAAAATCAATTGATAAGCATCTCAAAAAATTTCAGGTCGGTATTTCAATATACTATTTATTTGAAATGCTACCAATCCGTAAACTATGTATAGGTATTTTTCACATGTGCAACTATAATAGCTAGAATTAGCAACGGACATGCCATTTCACTAAAACAAAACCAAACCAAAACAAAAATTAGTCCTTTCATGCTGAACTCTAGAACAAAGCAGTGGTCAGCTAGAAAGGATATATAATAAACACATGCGGTGCTTTTTATTTCTTGCAGAAGAACCCACCAAAGCCAGGGTCAGGTCACTTTTTTGAAGACAGTGCCACTTTTTCTTCAAGGTTACACCTACTACCTGAAAAAAGTCATGACACCCAGGTTAGTGCCTGCTAGCAACTTTGTTTCCTTTACAACCTCTTGGCTTTTGAGTTAGTACCGGATGAACTTCACTGTTTCGGAAGTGTGGTACAGCTCCAGAACAGATTGGGAAGGTTGGCCACGTGACATGTCCACAGTTCAGACAGAGTGTCTAAAACCACTGCCAAGTCATGTGAACGCACTTACATGTCAAAGCAAGATCCCCCCAGGTCATATTGCCACCTCCACCTTAAAAATTAAAATCAAGATTTTATCTTAAAATCAAGCTGTGTTATTTCTGACTTGTCCATTTATCTTGTGGGATAATGCTTCTAGAATTCAGAACCTGGCAGGTAACTGAGTTGGCAATTCATGAAACTATACAATTTGGCTTATCAGCAGCTCTGTAGGACTGACAGTAATACAACTGTGCAGGTTTTACCTTTCTTTTTTAAATTCAGTGACTTAAAACTTTGTAAGAAAGAAATACACATAGTTATTCATATTTCAAGTTCAATTTTTAAAATACAACTACACCAAAAGATCAATATTAATCTATTATTTGAAACAACATGAGGACAGCAAAAGGAAATATATACTGACTATACACTCAAGCATATAAATGGATTTAGATTACATTAAGCCAGTATGCTTCTACATCATTCTAGCCACAACAGAAAGGAACAGTGAAACTTTGCAAGTTGATTATCACATCGTGACACCCTCCAGAAATTATATCAGCCCATTTCTTTTCAAATAATACTTCAAAATCACCTTTTTCCGCTTGCTCATTTAATCTCTTGAGATATTTTTGACTGTTTGGAAAACAGTATCAGCATAAAAGGAAATGTCTTTCATTTTGTGTGATTTGCTAGAGAAAATTCTTTGATTTTTTAAAGTTTCTTTTATCATTTTGTGTGTTCACAAATGAAATATATAAAATAGTAGCTTTTCTAAGAAATAATAATTCTTGAGAATAATCTTTTAATTTCTATTATAACACCAGGCATAAATGAATGAAACACAGGGAGTACAGTAATGACACTAATGTTTATTATGAAAACTCAGTTTTGGCCCACTTCTGTTTTTTTAATATAGAATGTAAGAAACAGAGTAGATGGAATTCTCCAGGCAAGAATACTGGAGTTGGGTGCCATTCCCTTCTCCATGGGAACTTCTGACCCAGAGATGGAACCCAGGTCTCCTGCATTGCAGGCGGATTCTGTTACTATCTGAGGCACTAGGGAAGCCCTAGAAAACACTGGAAGTCACAGAATTTTAGGCTGGATATCAGGCTGTGATATCCAGGTATCAGGTATCCTCAGATGAGGTGCTGGCTCCAGGTCTGTCTTGCAGGGAAGAGATCTAACCTCTTTGCAGAAGCTACTGTGTGCTGAGCATGCTGCTGGGTGTTTTGCATGTTTTTATTGATTTGCTCTCATGAGAACTCTGTGGGGTAGATGATATTATTGTCTTTGCTAGACGGTTGTGGGCTTTGAGGCTCAGAGACAGTACAGTGTGCTTTAGCCAAGGCCTCAGAGCTAATCTGGGATGGGAACCCAGACCTACCTCCCAGCCTGTGTGCTTCCTCGTCTACCACTCTGCTCTCTCTCCATCTGGCTTTGTGAGGCGGAAATGGTCAATAAGAATTAGCCACCCACAACTTCACTCATGAGCACATTTCTAAAAAAATGTGTTTGTTTAAACTATTTTCATAGAAAACCAACCTAAGCATCTCACGTATACATACTTCTTTCTTTTTTTTTTTTTTTTTGTCTTTTCATTTGCGTTTATTTAAACACAGTTCTCAAAACATTTGAGTGAAATTGGGCCTCCTTTGGTAAGCAAAGGACCTGAAAGCAATATTTAAAAATGAACAGGCAAAGTCTTCAGATCATCCACAACACAGGTATAGTGTTCCCTTCTTTTTTCTCAAAACTCTGAAGCACCCAGTTTTTCCATATAGTCTTAAAAGCTAGAAGAACAAGAGTACATTTGTGGTGGAATGTATTGTCACTTGCTGATAACTAATTGAAATACCATTATCCCCTTCTCACAGCTTTAAGAACTAGCCTTTTTAAGGCATACATTGTACACACTTCTTTCTGTTCTGTAGATCTTAATAGAGATTTATAAGTTTTAGCATCCCTCTAATTCTTTTTAAATGTTAACTCAATGCCACTAAATGCCATGTTTACGAGAATTATCCTGAGATCTATTTTGGACACATGAAATAAAGTAATTTCAGAGTGACTCAGTACATCATCAGCAATTTTCTAGTTGCTGCTACAATGGAATTTATAACTTAAACATCATTTTTATCATTGTTTTAAGGATAAACTACAATCAGGTTTACAAGTATGAATGCATTGAATATATTTTCCTTATACATAACATATATATAAGCAAATACCTGCCATTTGGGTCATTTTAGCACAACTGTTTGAAATGAAATGATATTCAGTATTGCATATATTGAAAAATTATATATCTCATAAGCTCCAGACCCTGGACTTACAAGCACAAACTGGTCACAAAAAGGCTAATTTCTGATGGCTATTCTTGTTGCTTATATGCAGAGCCAGGATAACCTTTTTTACTTGAGAAGGTAAATGTCATGGAAAGTGTCATGCTCTCTTCAAACTTCTCTTTCAACACAGGAAAATGTCAGAGCAATATTCCTTGAATGGTGGCGATCTCTGCATACCACATTATGTCCTTTCCTAGTTGTGTGTTCCTATGGATTTCTTCCAACATAGAGTAGGGCTCAAACCATTCTATTACAGTAACATTTAACTCATTCCCTTCTTCCCCCATCAACAAAATTTTCTGTAAATTTTAAAATTTACAAGTAGAACTAAATCTGAACATACTGGTCAATCATTGTTTCTAAACATCCTGAAGGAAGCACAGATCTGGATGTAAATAATTGGGAAGCACGGACAGAATTCTCTCTTTTCTTAATTAGTGACTCATATGTGGAATTCACAAATCATAATGAATTCACCACTGGTTCAGTGATTTGTTTATAGCTGGAAATAATTTGATTATTGATTCTTTATTAAGGGTAGTCAAGTTGCAGTAAAGAAATTGATGCCTTTAGTTAAAATAATGTCACATGGCATTTAAAAGAAGGACATTTAGTTGATTCTCCATATCTTTCTTACTATCTTTTTTGTTTTCATTGTAGCATTGTTTTTTTCCAGATGACTCTCCAAACCATCACCTTTTCCATGAAGTCTTCTGGTGTGAATGAGGACTGATTCTAATTACATTCTATGATATAACTCCCATGGGGCTCCCCTGGTGGCTCAGTTGCTAAAGACTCTGCCTGCCAGGCAGGAGACCCCGGTTTGATCCCTGGGTTGGGAAGATCCCCTGGAGAGGGAATGGCAAACCACTCCAGCATTCTTGCTTGGTAAATCAAGAATTTACCAATCCCATGCACAGAGGAGCCTGGTGGACTACAGTTCATGGGGTTGCAAGAGTCAGACACAACTTAGCAACTAAACCACTACCATATAACTCCTATATCTTCAGTTTGTGTTATTTGGTACTTCTTGCTGTATGTGGTATATGTGTATGTGGTGATGGGAGAGCCATGGACAATAATCTCTTTAATTCTAAACCTTCACATATGAAAGTCCCTGGGATTTTAAGCTCTCTGCATGCACACTCATTGTCCTTGGCCTGAATGATTGCTGTAGAGGGGTCTTGATGACTTCTATAGGTCCTCAAACTTTTGCTTTAATGGGACCCTTTTTCCATAAAAAATGTAGAAGGTTGTATTTTATGACTAAGCTATATCAAGAAAAACATAATCCAGACCAGATTTGTTATTAATATTACAAATTTCTTATTATAATAGTCATTTGAGGGATTCTGATTTTTAAGAAAGATACAATGAAAGTATTTTTATGGGTCCTGAGGAGTATCTTGGGCCTTCTGAATTGTGTTCACTGTGCCTGGTATGCCAGTTGACCTTGGGTTACTGTCTTCTCAACAGCCAGGGTGCTGTCCCTGGAGCTGCTCTCTCCCACCTCTGGGTGGCCCATTTTGGCAGTGACTGCTTCCACCACCCCCTCAGCACTTCCATCACAGCTGTTCCTGCCCTAACAGGTCCCCTAACCACCACTGTTGCTCTTACTATTCTTATTAGCATTCAAAGAATCTCCCCTAAAAGCAGTCAAAAATCATAATGGGTGCCCAATCAGTAGCTCTCATCTTGTAGTTCTTAAAACACACTCAGAAAACTTGGAACATTTAGTCCTGAAGCAGAACACACTGGCGTGTAAAACTCATGGTGACCCTTAAACTGTTGTCTCTCCCCAGAAAATTAGGCCTCAGCACTTTAGCCTCTCCCGCCTCAGAGTGTCTTCTTGACCATCCAAGAGTACTTTTGAGGAAGCGCGTCAATATCTCTTTTTTAAAAAAACAAATCAGCCTTCAGTGACCAGAGTCACCAATTGATTCCAAAACACTCCATGTCATTTTTTCTAATTACACTTAGAAAAGGGACCTGGGTCTCTTGAGGAACAGAATTGCCCCATACCCAAAATTTCTGAGTTGTACATGCAGATTAAGCTTCTCCCGGGCACCTTGCTATATAATCGCTCATTGAGAAAAAAGGTTCTGTGACTGTTTTATCAATGAAACTACCTTGTGTGAGCAAAGGTTGTGCTTGTTTCTTTTGAACTACTTGCATTATTTGGTATAGTGATAAGAGACTCAAGTTTACTCAGTATATACAAGTAACTATTAAAAACCTTTTCAAATTATTTAAGATATTGAAATCACATAATATGGCCAAATTTGACAGAAGGTGATTTTGAATTACATAAAAAGTCTGAATTAGACATTTAAAGAAATTAAATAGTTTCAAGTATCTAAATAAAAATTCATTAAAATGAATAAAGTGTTGCCAAGTAAAGATGCTTAAAATTGGCTCTGAAGGACAGATAAGACTTCCTTCTAATTAATAAGATCCATTTGCTCACAATTTACCATTTGTTTGTTCTCTGGAGAAGATTAAACATTCCCCATCTCGCTCCCACCTTACCCCCAGGTTTATTTACTCTGCTTAGCAAGCTTTCTTGACAAAAGGTCAAAGTCACAGCACTTAGTTCCCCGATCATCTATAACAGTTCTCAATTAGTGAAGTTTTATTATTAGGCTTACTCTGATTAATGTCGCTCTAAATTATTTGGAACCTATTTCACCTTAATATTGAGCTTCTCTATTATGCATCTGCAAGCATCTTTTGCTACCTAAAGTGGTCTGGTCTAGAAAAATTGTTTTCTTTTGACCTTGTTGGCTTTATGCTGAGGATGACATAAGTAATACATATTTAATAATTAAGAAGTAACTGTAGAATGTGGTGGTAAGTTTTCCTTTCTAGTATGATAAATCCTCAATTTGTAATTTATATTTATATAAATATATTTATGCTTGAGAAGACATTGATGATTGTGTGAATATGTAACCAAAAAAATACAACAGTAATTAGAGGGTTATATATGTGTATGTGTTGGTTGCTCATTTGGGTCTGACTCTTTGTGGCCCCATGGACTATATCCCACCAGGCTCATCTGTGCATGGAATTCTCTAGGCAAGAGTACTGGAGTGGGTTGCCATTCCCTTTTCTAGGGGACCTTACTGACCCAGGGATCGAACCTGGGTCTCCTGCATTGCAGGAAGATTCTTTACCATCTGAGCCACCAGAGAGGGTTACCTTTGTTATTTTTAATTCACTGTTAAATACCTCAGATGGTTTGCAAAACAGGCACTTTTGGAGCGGGGGTTGGGGCGGGGGGGCTTATTTTTGAGTAAAGTGACTGAAAACATAAAATCCTAAAGATTATTTTGTTATTTTTTTCTTTTCAAATACAAGCACTCCAGACTTGTATCTGATGTGCACAAATGGATGGATGTCCAACACTTAAGAGAAAGTAAGGTGTTATGAGAATCATACATCACCAGCATAGATAATTGCTTAAACTCTGCTGAATCAGTGATGTTTTAGGGCATAGGGGGAGGTGAGAAAAGGTCTATTCCTGGAAGGGGTTAGGGAAGAGGTATTGAGGTCTGGGTTCTAAGTGTTTGTAGTTAGCCAAGGTGATGTCCTGTACAAGATAGTAGAAGGTGGAAGACTAGTGGGAAGGAAACTCGGCAGGAACCATGTACAAAACACTGATTTATCATTTCTGTCTTTCCCATTTATTCCTGATTGGAAAGTTTTCCAAAGGAAACATAATGAATAAGAATCCCTGTAGGTAAATATGTGGTTAAGACCATGAAACAGTTCCCTTGAACTGATTACCTATGAAACTCTTTTTCTTTTCAGTGATTAGATGCATCCCCCAACTTCTTGGGCTTTCCTGATGGCTCAACAGTAAAGAATATGCCTTCAGTGAAGGAGATAAAGGAGATGAGGGTTTGATCCCTGGGTCAGGAAGATCTCCTGGAAGAGGAAATGGCAACCCACTCCAGGATTCTTGCCAGGGAAATGCTATGGACAGAGGAGCCTGGCGAGCTACAGTTCATGGGGTCACAAAGTGTTGGACCCAATTGAGCACATACACACATCCCAACTTCTTGCCCCTAGTAAGTAAAATCTATTTACTGTGGCTCAGACAGTAAAGAATCTGCTTCCAGTGCAGAAAATGTGGGTTCAATCCCCAGGTTGGGAAGATCCCCTGGTGAAGAGAATGGCTACCCACTCAAGTATCCTTGCCTGGAGAACCGCATAGACAAAGGAGCCTGGCAGGCTACAGTCCATCAGGTTGCAAAGAGGTGGACAGGACTGAGTGATAACACTTTCACTTCTTCTTTTTTTTTTTCCAAGTCAAAAGAAGGAATTCCATTCCTCTACCTAATTGGAAGCCTTTAAATGTTGACTGTTGTTATCTTAGAGCATAGAAATTGAATCCCACCTCCTTTAAAAAACAGATGTAATTACCATATGGTAAATGTATTATTACCAAAGTTTTGAATTTGAGAAAGCAAATTTATGCAGATGTCATGAGGTAGAATTACACTTTGTCCATTTTCTTTCTAGAGAAGGACTTGTAACTAGTGAACTTGAATTCCCCTTTATAAATATTTCAGGCAAATTCTATTACTAATTTATGAATAAGAGCTGTGGACTTGGAATCTGACTATTCAGTAGCCTTCTTTGTAGCTTTAATCATTTTCTGGCAGGTGCAAGTGTTTTACTAGTTTGTTCTCCAGTCACCAAATGCCCCAGTTTTGTTGATATAACTTAGGAAAAATAAATTACAGAAACTAGGTTAAATTCATAAGCTACTAGCCAAAAAGTTCTGAGCTAAGGTACTCCATCTACCTGACTTACCTGAAACAGCTCTAAGAGACAAGCTGAGGCTTTCACCATCTCTGTTCTAATATTATGGATCAGACTGTAGTGTCTCTGCTTATCTCGATAGTCCTCTGGGGGTCATAGGCAATATCTGAGTTGGCTCCTCCCTAATGCCTTCTGCTTCCTTAAAAAGATTAACAGTCTTTCTTACTCTGTGGAGAGGGGCTAGGGAAAGTATGAAGAGACCTTGGAGTGGGAAACCCCAGTCACTGAGTGGCCATGAGATTGACAGTGTATAGAGCCAGTTAAGCATCCATGGTCAATGGAAGGGAACAAAGGATGGCCATGTGGCATGTTGGCACCAATACTGGGACTGGAGTCAGAAGACAGAAGTTTCAAACCTCAGCTCTGCCTTTTATAAATTATTCTCTCTAAGGCTTCATTTTACCTTCTGAAAGTAGGATAGAAATCCTACCTAGCTACTTCATAAATTTGTGAGAATTAAATGAGAGTATGTATGAAAGCACTTCCACAATGCCTGGCAATGGTAGGTACTCGATAAATATTAGTCATGTATGGATGTAAGAGTTGGACTATAAAGAAAGCTGAGCACCAAATAATTGATGCTTTTGAACTGTGGTGTTGGAGAAGACTCTTGAGAGTCCCTTGGACTGCAAGGAGATTCAACCAGTCAATCCGAAAGGAAATCAGTCCTGAATATTCACTGGAAGGACTGATGCTGAAGCTGAAACTCCAATACTTTGGCTACCTGATGGGAAGAACTGACTCATTTGAAAAGACCCTGATGCTGGGAAAGATTGAAGTTGGGAGGAGAAGGGGATGACAGAGGATGAGATGGCTGGATGGCATCACCGATGCGATGGACATGAGTTTGAGTAAGCTCTGAGAGTTGGTGATGGACAGGGAAGCCTGGCGTGCTGCAGGCCATGGGGTCGCAAAGAGTTGGACACGACTGAGTGACTGAACTGGACTGAACTGTGACTGCTGAGTTCATGGACTCTGTGGTCTAAGTGTCCTTATGAAGTAGGTAGCAAAAGATACAACATTGTGTTTGTGAGATTCATCCATGGAGTAAGTAGCAGTAGTTATTACGTTCCCTCTTCTGTATAGTGTTTCATTATCTGAATATACCACAATTTATATATTCAACTGTTGATGGACATTTGGGTTGTTTGTAGTTTTTGGTTATTATAGACAACACTGGAATGAACTTGAGTTCAGATGCTATAAGGAACAAAAGAAGGGCAGTAGGTATGAAAGTAGTAAAGGTATTTCAGTAACAGCAACAGAGGCAGAGAATAATCACAGTATGGATAAGAGACCAGGTTTGGGACAACCCACATCAAAAAGGACTAATAAGGCACAGAAATCAAGGATCCAATGCAAGACTGGGATGCTGAATCTAGCCACCAGGGATAATGAGAAACCAGTTTTTAAAGGGTTGAGATTATAATTGTTATGGTCTGAATTATGTCCCTCCAAAATTCATACACTGAAGGCCTAACCCCCTAGAAGCTCAGAATGTTACAGTATTTGGAGTCAAGATCTTTATTAAAGTGGTAATTAAGTTAAAATGGAGTATTGATGTTAGGGTAGGTCCTATCCAATATGATTGGTATTCTTATAAGAAGAAATTAGGACACAGAAGGAAGGTTATATGGAGACACCGGGAAAAGACAGTCATCTATAAGCCAAGAAAACTGCAGAAGAAACCAATCCTTCTCTCACCTTAATCTCAGAATTCTAGTCTTCAGAACTGTGAGCAAATAACTTTCTGTTGTTTAAGCCACCCAGCCTGTGGCACTTTGTTATGGATTCCCTAGTAAACTATTACAATAATGAAACAACTCCCTGTCATGACAAAGTAATCTTACTTTTGTATCTGAGTAAACTGTTTAAAAATATCCAAAGACAATTCAATTACAAGTTTATTTTATTTTAAGCCTTCTCAGTTAATTTCCTCTGTGATTTTTAATCTGATCAAAAGGACTTCTTAGATATGGGAAACTAGAAATGCTCAAGATGGCCAAAATTGCCACTTTGGTGATATCCCATCTGGGACTATTACCTAAGTAATTGTCAGGAAGTATTGCCTAAAAGAAATTCAAATGAAGACTATGCCTCAAGAGGAGTGGTCAGCCAGTGCCAACAGGTGTTGTGTGTTCATTCCCAAACTTGAATTGAGCCTCTAGCCTCATGACCTGAGATTATACATTTAGAACTTCTTGAAAAGAATTTTCTTGTGAAAAACAAATTTCTTTTGATTTTGAAATCTGAATGCTTCCAAATTTTTAAATTAATTCCCAATTAAAAGTTTATTAAATTATATAACTTTTAGAGACTTCAATTAGATAATACATACATCAGCTAAATATCAATATATAATGTTGCTGCTGCTGCTGCTGCTAAGTTGCTTCAGTTGTGTCTGACTCCATGCGACCCCATAGCCAGCAGCCCACCAGGCTCCCCAGTCCCTGGGATTCTCCAGGCAACAACACTGGAGTGGGTTGCCATTTCCCTCTCCAATGCACGAAAGTGAAAAGTCAAAGTGAAGTTGCTCAGTTGTGTCCGACTCTTAGCGACCTCATGGACTGCAGCCTACCAGGCTCCTCTGTCCATGGGATTTTCCAGGCAAGAGTACTGGAGTGGGGTGCCATTGCCTTCTCCCAATATATAATGGTTATGTACATAAACAGAATAATTGAAAAAATAAATAATTTGAAAATAATATGTATTACAGGTAGTTTTTTCAAGGGTTCTTGCTAATATCTCTGCAGCTTACTATGGGGGTAGAGCTTACAGCTTGTACAGAATGAAGATGTCACCTGGGTTGATGTCCACAGGGGACTTTAAATGAATCAGGATCCCTGGAGTGCCTGAAAGTCTTTCTAATCATCTAATCTGTAACTCACACTTCTATTGTTATACAGATGATGTACTAGTTCAGTTTGCTGAGATGTCAGACTTTCTGGCTAAATCACAGTTTGATTAATTTCAAATGTAGGACACATAATTATATCAATAGATAAATGAAACTTGCTCTTGAAGCTTCCACTTAAGTGCTTATTAAAAAAACAACCTCTCCCCCACTGCATGCTTTGAAACTATGAAGGTGAAAGCCTGGATTAGGAGGACAACCAGGTAGGCCATTCTGGCTGGTCAATGTTCTAGAGGTTTTGAAGTCAATATTTACCTTGTGCTTAGTCTCATAGCCCATTCTCTATATTATGTATTTCTTTCTTTTGAGTTTCTCCTTCAACTGACAAACTGGAACAGGAAAGAAATAGTCATCAAGTTTCAATTTTTTCGTGGGTATAATTCCACCAAGTTGTCAAGGGATACCCTAACCCAGCAGTGTGTAGCAACATGGCTTTATACATATGTGGTTACTGAGGTTAGTTAGGTGTGGTCTGTGTTGACAAAGCATGGGATATGAAGTTGGAAACCCAGGGTTTGAGATATAGAAACACCATTTTGCATTTTTGTGTAACCTAAGGCTGAGAGCTTAGTTTTCTCAATTGGAGAGTAAGATTAGTAATAATAACTGCTTCACTGACTTTGCAGGGTTTTTGTGATGATCAAATAGATAACATGTAAAAGCGAGTATTCAATATGCACTAATAATTTTATAAATCAGTGAAACCCCATTAGCTAAGTAAATTATTTTCTACATGTACTTGGGAGTCTATAGTATCTTCAAGAGCTATTTATTATTTTAAAAGAATACTTTGATAAGGCTACACTGTAATGAAATGAAAAAGTTAATTAAATTCCCCTAACAATAGGAAAACAAGGCAAGTCTGGATCTGGCCCATTAAGGTAGCAGTTGCAAAATTCCAAGGTAGCATTAGATTGCTGATGAATTCATAGACTGTGCTGTGTGCTCAAAGGCTGACAAGTGTAGGGCCATGTTATGAAACCTATTCAACCAAAGTTACGTAATCACAATAAAAAAGATGACCTTCAACTTTCGAAGTCTAAGAAAGGATTCAACATAGAGGACCTTAAAATTGTTAAAACATTTCTAGAAGTTCCAAAAGTATGTATTTCTACTAACGAGCTCTCTGGTTTGTCTAATGAATTATAAATAGGCGCCACCTTCATATCTTGCTCCTAATTCTGAAGGACTGAAACAGTTCGGTGGGCCATTGAGTTCATGGCGGTGTTGAGTCATTTCTACGCTCTATTTTAGGCAGATTGCCTATATCGCCTATACTGGAAATATATCTATAATCTGTGTCTCAAGTCACTATAAATAAGCAGAAGAGTGATTTGATAACATTAATTTTAAGTTGCCTATGAAGTTTTTCTCAATCTGTTAAAGATGATTTCTCTGCTATCCTGTACATTTTCTTTCTCCTGAATCTCAGATACATTATCAAAAGAGATTAAATTAACATTTAAAAGAGATTTGGCCTAATCTCATTTCAACCTTCTAAATAATGCATTATGGTTTACTAGGTTCAAAGAGAAAAGCAACTACATGATACTGATATTTCATTAGATAGACTGAAATTGATTCTAATTCTAGATAGATGTTATGTGTATAGAAGAAGTTAATTTCTCTAAGAACCTAGCTATTATCACATCAACATATGCCAGAGCTTATTAAGCTTTTAAAAGGTTCCCAGAAAATATAAAAGGTCTTAGGTTCTCCACTTAAGCTATTCCTTTAAATACTAAATTGAAGAAAGCTCAAAATGGTTTAAATCTATCAAAATTTATTTGCCTGAAAATTCACCATTAGTCTTCCCTCCCCCACAGATTAACAATATCACACTATTTCCTTTTAGTTACTTACAATCTGTTCAGTTATAATAAAACCAAAACCCAATCAACCAGTATCCTCAATTAATTTTCCAAGAAAATGTCATGATTAGAAGAAAAAATTAATTTACAAACAAATAACCTCATTTGAAGGATACTAAAGATTCCAGGTGCCCCATACTCAGTATACATTCAGCCCATCTCTGACAATTACATCTGGGTACCACTCAGTAAGGAGAGATACACTGAGAAATAGCCCTGAGGACTGTAATATCCCAAAAGAAAGAATTAGGTATAGAGTTATTGTATTTAGTAACATGAAAAGAAGCATTAATACATTTTAGAAAGGTCTGACACTCAAAAGCTTTTATTCCCCTTTTAGTCAATCTTGATGTGATGAAAAATTTCAACACTCAAATAGTTCTGAGTGTTTTTGTTAATTTAAACCTTGTATTATTTCACCAGACTCAAAAAACCACAAAGACTTCTTTTTAATTTCTAATACTTAAATACTGTTTTTCCTCAAATGGCACCACCAAAGTTTAGTTATTTTAAAGCCTTACTTCCTATTTTTTCCCTTGGTCCATCACAGATCACAGTTGCTTCTAGGTGTGAAACATTTATGTATGTCATAAACACATGTGCTGTTGTATTTAAATATATATAATATATGTTATATATATATATATGTATCATGGCTAATTTATTCAACTGAATACAAATGTTAGATTCATTTTCTAGTTTTATTTCCATCTATAATAGATGTTTGTAAAAAGTTTATTGCAAATGTCTTTTAAGAGATTTTAAATTTCAGTAAAAATTTAGCATACTGGATTGTAAAACTTCCTATATTAAAGTCATCAAAATGTAGAAATTCTAGAAATATTTTTTTCTGCTTGACCTTTCAAACAACTTAAAAAGTTTCTTTCAGTAGGCTTAGAGTTATGTTGACCTTTTCTTTGAAAAGTGAAAATAAAGTTGTTTGCATGCTTATTTTCTTAGAGAAGATCTAATTGGAAATAGAAATGCATTTCTTGACTCCGGGTATTTTAATATCATAGGGTTTCAGTTTCAACAATAATACGAACTATGTCACAGTAAACAAAGAAACTGACTGGCAGGTTTTGAAAGAATTTAACTTGTATTTCTCTATTATGGATTACTGTCTATTTAGATCTATTTTACTTGGTACTATAAAATTTTACTCATTTATTTTTCACTTTAAATTCTGTGAAAATACATAGTTTTATTTAAAAATCATATCATACCATGTGAATATTTTTATATTTTTCCCCTTCTCTAAAATGAACAATGAAATCAGGTACTTCATATGCTGGGGTCTTTTATGAATATGGTTTCTCTCTGGTATTTGTGACTGCAGAGTCAAGCGCAATAGCTGACAAAAATATATGGACTGGATCTTTCCTTTGATTAAGTTGGTTTCGGAAAGTTGATGCCTTAAGTGCAAACACAATTCTTATAATGTCAATTTTCCTACAGGGAATCAAATTTTGACAGAGGACAGTCCAGACTCTAAGAGCTGTACGGCATTCAGGAATGTTCTTTAGAGGAGGAGCTCTTTGTGCATGTTTCCCTGGTTAAGTCTGCAGGATTCTCCTCCATCTCTTCCTTTCCTGCAGCTTCCCTCTCACCAGCTACTCTGCACCACTCACCACGCCAATGAAGGCTGTATGAATTCAAGTTTCTGCGTCTCTGAAGAGACTGATTTCTTCACTTGGAAGTCCCATCTCCTCATCTCTACATGTTGAATTCAATGCCTTCTTCCAGATTCTGCTTAATCACAATTTTTTCTTAGTTGAGGTCTAGACTGTGATCTCCCTGAAGTTGGACACAGAGCCTTATACTCTTGTTTTGTGTTGCCATAAGCCCAGTGTCTTGTGGGCACAGGGGCGCTAAATAAAGGTTCTTTGAGTAAACAAATGAAGGAAGGCATGGGTAGATGGATAGATGATACATAGTCCTATCTGTCTAAAACTTGTTGAGGTTTTCTCCTAAACCTGGGTTACAGAAGTATGACAGCACCTCCTTCCTATACTCCTCCTCCCTTGAGCAGAAATTAGAAATCTTGGCTCCTGGCTAAAAATTTAATGGAGTCCTTACCCATGATAATTTAAAGCCCTTTGATCCCACTGTAGTAGCCAAGGGAAAGGCTATTATGAGTTTATGATTCATCTGTAGGCTCTTTTCATATTTTCTGCAAAACCTGTTATGGAGGTGGTAGAAATCACATTAACTTTGGATTAAAACATAGTAGGAATTTGAAATAGGGAGAAAGGATAGAAGATTATCTTAAAAAAAAAAAAAACCCTATGCATAACTAAAGAGATTAATTTGGTGGCAATTTAGTCCACTCTTCTACCTCTTTCCTGTTCAAGTTATATCCCTAAACCTCCAGTAATGTCTGCTATAGACACAGGTACCTTCTGTAAGATGCAACATTTTTGCTTGTAATTGAGGAATAGAGCCATGTTCCACATGTGGCACAGTTGGTAAAGAATCTGCCTGTCAATGCAGGAGACACAAGATTCTTTGATCTATGGGTCGGGAAGATTCCTTGGAGGAAGGCATGGCAACCCACTCCAGTATTCTTCCCTGGAAAATTCCATAGACAGAGGGGCCTGGTGGGCTATAGTCCATGGGTTGCAAAGAGCTGGACATGACTGAGCATACCCATGCACGAGGAACAGAGCCATGTTCCACATTTATACTGATAAGGTGTAGAAGAAGGAGAGAAAAAAGAGAAATGACTTGTATGTTTTGCTTTGTACCACATATGAAGAGCCCAGAATAGTGCGTGACACAGAATAGGTTGAATGAACTATTGAAAATCCATAAGCACCAATGTTAAAGCAGAAGTAAGATCTCAGAGCCAGAACACTTGTTGTTTAATTGCTAAGTTGTGTCTGACTCTTTTGCTCCCACATGGACTGTAGCCCACCAGGCTGCTCTGTCCATGGGATTTCCCAGGCACGAATACTGGAGTGGGATGCCATTTCGCCCTCCAGGGGATCTTCCCAACCCAGGGATTGAACTTGTGTCTCCTGCATTGTGGGCAGATTCTTTACCAACTGAGCCACCAGGGAAGCTGCTAGAACACTTAGTGTCCTCTAAATTTGCAGAAACCTTGTGAAGTGGTGCTGGGATGGACAGGCATTGACTATCATAGCACAGGAGTGCTTTTAGTTAACCTTATTTTGATCCTAAGATTCAGGGAGACCCACTGACATAGAGGTTATATATTATATATAATAAAAGAGGAGAAACTAACTTTAATCAAAGATGCCTGAAGGAAGGACCAGTACATTCTTGTTCAGTGATATTGAAACCAACACAAATTAACTCAGTGGTGAGAGATATGCAGAAAATCACCCACTTTTTGATGATTATTGAAAAAAGTTGAAAATTTCAGTGATGTTTTATGTGGAAATATAGTGATTATGTGTTCTGCCTGGAGGAAGGTAGAAAGCATTTTCTGACTTCCTGAGTTAAACAATTTCCTGAGCAATATGAGGAGAATCACCCCTCGAGAAGATGGCTGTGTGCATTAGATGTGCTCTTCACTTTGATACCTCTAAGAATAAAACAATTCTTTACTTAATGTTTAACTATGAAAAGAGCAATTTCTAATCCTTGGGTAACTACTCAGAACTGTAAACTTATCTGAAGAGTGTCGACAAAGAAGAGATGAACCTCAAAAGCATCTAGTTTATTAAAATAGCTATCCAAATGGTATTAAGCGTGTTATTATTTCTAGCTGAATTCTCATAAACATTTCTTTGAAGCATCATTATAGCCTCATTTTAGAAGAAAGGTACTTGAAACCCAGAAAGAATAACTTGCCCAAAGACAGGTACCTAGTAATAGTACTAGTAGTAATAATAATCACTTGCTGCTGCTGCTGCTAAGTCGCTTCAGTCATGTCTGACTCTGTGCGACCCCATAGACGGCAGCCCACCAGGCTCCCCCATCCCTGGGATTCTCAAGGCAAGAACACTGGAGTGGGTTGCCATTTCCTTCTCCAATGCATGAAAGTGAAAAGTGAAAGTGAAGTCGCCCAGTTGTGTCAGACTCTTCATGACCCCATGGACTGCAGCCCATCAGGCTCCTCCATCCATGGGATTTTCCAGGCAACAGTACTGGAGTGGGGTGCCATCACCTTCTCCAAATAATCACTTACTGGGCATCTAAAATGTACCAGGTACTGTGCTGAATACCTTACATATATTTCAACAGTGCCTAGGTCACAACGATCCTTTGAGGTGTATACTTTTATTTTAACCATTTTACAGATGAAGAAACTGAGACAAAGAGAATTAAGCAGAAAGAGCTATTTTTTTTTCATTTTTATTTATTTATTTATTTATTTTTAAATTTTATTTTTAAACTTTACATAACTGTATTAGTTTTGCCAAATATCAAAATGAATCCGCCACAGGTATACATGTGTTCCCCATCCTGAACCCTCCTCCCTCCTCCCTCCCCATTCCATCCCTCTGGGTCGTCCCAGTGCACCAGCCCCAAGCATCCAGTATCGTGCATCAAACCTGGACTGGCAGCTCATTTCATACATGATATTTTACATGTTTCAATGCCATTCTCCCAAATCTTCCCACCCTCTCCCTCTCCCACAGAGTCCATAAGACTGTTCTATACATCAGTGTCTCTTTTGCTGTCTCGTACACAGGGTTATTGTTACCATCTTTCTAAATTCCATATATATGTGTTAGTATACTGTATTGGTGTTTTTCTTTCTGGCTTACTTCACTCTGTATAATAGGCTCCAGTTTCATCCACCTCATTAGAGCTGATTCAAATGTATTCTTTTTAATGGCTGAATAATACTCCATTGTGTATATGTACCACAGCTTTCTTATCCATTCATCTGCTGATGGACATCTAGGTTGCTTCCATGTCCTGGCTATTATAAACAGTGCTGCGATGAACATTGGGGTACTCGTGTCTCTTTCCCTTCTGGTTTCCTCAGGGTGTATGCCCAGCAGTGGGATTGCTGGATCATAAGGCAGGTCTATTTCCAGTTTTTTAAGGAATCTCCACACTGTTCTCCATAGTGGCTGTACTAGTTTGCATTCCCACCAACAGTGTAAGAGGGTTCCCTTTTCTCCACACCCTCTCCAGCATTTATTACTTGTAGACTTTTGGATCGCAGCCATTCTGACTGGTGTGAAATGGTACCTCATAGTGGTTTTGATTTGCATTTCTCTGATAATGAGTGATGTTGAGCATCTTTTCATGTGTTTGTTAGCCATCTGTATGTCTTCTTTGGAGAAATGTCTATTTAGTTCTTTGGCCCATTTTTTGATTGGGTCATTTATTTTTCTGGAGTTGAGCTGTAGGAGTTGCTTGTATATTCTCGAGATTAGTTGTTTGTCAGTTGCTTCATTTGCTATTATCTTCTCCCATTCTGAAGGCTGTCTTTTCACCTTGCTAATAGTTTCCTTTGATGTGCAGAAGCTTTTAAGGTTAATTAGGTCCCATTTGTTTATTTTTGCTTTTATTTCCAATATTCTGGGAGATGGGTCATAGAGGATCCTGCTGTGATGTATGTCAGAGTGTTTTGCCTATGTTCTCCTCTAGGAGTTTTATAGTTTCTGGTCTTATGTTGAGATCTTTAATCCATTTTGAGTTTATTTTTGTGTATGGTGTTAGAAAGTGTTCTAGTTTCATTCTTTTACAAGTGGTTGACCAGAGTTCCCAGCACCACTTGTTAAAGAGATTGTCTTTAATCCATTGTATATTCTTGCCTCCTTTGTCAAAGATAAGGTGTCCATATGTGCGTGGATTTATCTCTGGGCTTTCTATTTTGTTCCATTGATCTATATTTCTGTCTTTGTGCCAGTACCATACTGTCTTGATAACTGTGGCTTTGTAGTAGAGCCTGAAGTCAGGTAGGTTGATTCCTCCAGTTCCATTCTTCTTTCTCAAGATCACTTTGGCTATTCGAGGTTTTTCATATCTCCATACAAATTGTGAAATTATTTGTTCTAGCTCTGTGAAGAATGCTGTTGGTAGCTTGATAGGGATTGCATTGAATCTATAGATTGCTTTGGGTAGTATACTCATTTTCACTATATTGATTCTTCCAATCCATGAACATGGTATATTTCTCCATCTGTTAGTGTCCTCTTTGATTTCTTTCACCAGTGTTTTATAGTTTTCTATATATAGGTCTTTAGATTCTTTAGGTAGATATATTCCTAAGTATTTTATTCTTTCCGTTGCAATGGTGAATGGAATTGTTTCCTTAATTTCTCTTTCTGTTTTCTCATTATTAGTGTATAGGAATGCAAGGGATCTCTGTGTGTTGATTTTATATCCTGCAGCTTTACTATATTTATTGATTTGTTCTAGTAATTTTCTGGTGGAGTCTTTAGGGTTTTCTATGTAGAGGATCATGTCATCTGCAAATAGTGAGAGTTTTACTTCTTCTTTTCCAATTTGGATTCCTTTTATTTCTTTTTCTGCTCTGATTGCTGTGGCCAAAACTTCCAAAACTATGTTGAATAGTAATGGTGAAAGTGGGCACCCTTGTCTTGTTCCTGACTTTAGAGGAAATGCTTTCAATTTTTCACCATTGAGGATAATGTTTGCTGTGGGTTTGTCATATATAGCTTTTATTATGTTGAGGTATGTTCCTTCTATTCCTGCTTTCTGGAGAGTTTTGATCATAAATGGATGTTGAATTTTGTCAAAGGCTTCCTCTGCATCTATTGAGATAATCATATGGTTTTTAGTTTTCAATTTGTTAATGTGGTGTATTACATTGATTTATTTGCGGATATTGAAGAATCCTTGCATCCCTGGGATAAAGCCCACTTGGTCATGGTGTATGATCTTTTTAATGTGTTGTTGGATTCTGATTGCTAGAATTTTGTTAAGGATTTTTGCATCTATGTTCATCAGTGATATTGGCCTGTAGTTTTCTTTTTTTGTGGGATCTTTGTCAGGTTTTGGTATTAGGGTGATGGTGGCCTCATAGAATGAGTTTGGAAGTTTACCATCCTCTGCAATTTTCTGGAAGAGTTTGAGCAGGATAGGTGTTAGCTCTTCTCTAAATTTTTGGTAGAATTCAGCTGTGAAGCCGTCTGGACCTGGGCTTTTGTTTACTGGAAGATTTTTTATTCCAGTTTCAATTTCCGTGCTTGTGATGGGTCTGTTAAGATTTTCTATTTCTTCCTGATCGAGTTTTGGAAAGTTGTACTTTTCTAAGAATTTGTCCATTTCTTCCTCGTTGTCCATTTTATTGGCATATAATTGTTGATAGTAGTCTCTTATGATCCTTTGTTTTTCTGTGTTGCCTGTTGTGATCTCTCCATTTTCATTTCTAATTTTATTGATTTGATTTTTCTCCCTTTGTTTCTTGATGAGTCTGGCTAATGGTTTGTCAATTTTATTTATCCTTTCAAAGAACCAGCTTTTGGTTTTGTTGATTTTTGCTATGGTCTCTTTTGTTTCTTTTGCATTTATTTCTGCTCTAATTTTTAAGATTTCTTTCCTTCTACTAACCCTGGGGTTCTTCATTTCTTCCTTTTCTAGTTGCTTTAGGTGTAGAGTTAGGTTATTTATTTGACTTTTTTCTTGTTTCTTGAGGTGTGCCTGTAGTGCTATGAACTTTCCCCTTAGGACTGCTTTTACCGTGTCCCACAGGTTTTGGGTTGTTGTGTTTTCATTTTCATTCGTTTCTATGCAAATTTTGATTTCTTTTTTGATTTCTTCTGTGATTTGTTGGTTATTCAGCAGCGTGTTGTTCAGCCTCCATATGTTGGATTTTTTAATAGTTTTTCTCCTGTAATTGAGATCTAATCTTACTGCATTGTGGTCAGAAAAGATGCTTGGAATGATTTCTATTTTTTTGAATTTACCAAGGCTAGCTTTATGGCCCAGGATGTGATCTATCCTGGAGAAGGTTCCATGTGCGCTTGAGAAGAAGGTGAAATTCATTGTTTTGGGATGAAATGTCCTATAGATATCAATTAGGTCTAACTGGTCTATTGTATCGTTTAAAGTTTGTGTTTCCTTGTTAATTTTCTGTTTAGTTGATCTATCCATAGGTGTGAGTGGGGTATTAAAGTCTCCCACTATTATTGTGTTATTGTTAATTTCTTCTTTCATACTTGTTAGCATTTGTCTTACATACTGCGGTGCTCCCGTGTTGGGTGCATATATATTCATAATTGTTATATCTTCTTCTTGGATTGATCCTTTGATCATTATGTAGTGACCATCTTTGTCTCTTTTCACAGTCTTTGTTTTAAAGTCTATTTTATCTGATATGAGTATTGCTACTCCTGCTTTCTTTTGGTCCCTATTTGCATGGAAAATCTTTTTCCAGCCCTTCACTTTCAGTCTGTATGTGTCCCCTGTTTTGAGGTGGGTCTCTTGTAGACAACATATGTAGGGGTCTTGTTTTTGTATCCATTCAGCCAGTCTTTGTCTTTTGGTTGGGGCATTCAACCCATTTATGTTTAAGGTAATTACTGATAAGTATGACCCTGTTGCCATTTACTTTATTGTTTTGGGTTTGAATTTATACACAATTTTTGTGTTTCCTGTCTAGAGAATATCCTTTAGTATTTGTTGGAGAGCTGGTTTGGTGGTGCTGAATTCTCTCAGCTTTTGCTTGTCTGAAAAGCTTTTGATTTCTCCTTCATACTTGAATGAGATCCTTGCTGGGTACAATAATCTGGGCTGTAGGTTATTTTCTTTCATCATTTTAAGTATGTCTTGCCATTCCCTCCTGGCTTGAAGAGTTTCTATTGAAAGATCAGCTGTTATCCTTATGGGTATTCCCTTGTGTGTTATTTGTTGTTTTTCCCTTGCTGCTTTTAATATTTGTTCTTTGTGTTTGATCTTTGTTAATTTGATTACTATGTGTCTTGGGGTGTTTCGCCTTGGGTTTATCCTGTTTGGGACTCTCTGGGTTTCTTGGACTTGGGTGATTATTTCCTTCCCCATTTTAGGGAAGTTTTCAACTATTATCTCCTCAAGTATTTTCTCATGGTCTTTCTTTTTGTCTTCTTCTTCTGGGACCCCTATGATTCGAATGTTGTAGCATTTAATATTGTCCTGGAGGTCTCTGAGATTGTCCTCATTTCTTTTAATTCGTTTTTCTTTTATCCTCTCTGATTCATTTATTTATACCATTCTATCTTCTAATTCACTAATCCTATCTTCTGCCTCTGTTATTCTACTATTTGTTGCCTCCAGAGTGTTTTTAATTTCACTTATTGCATTATTCATTATATATTGACTCTTTTTTATTTCTTCTAAGTCCTTGTTAAACCTTTCTTGCATCTTCTCAATCCTTGCCTCCAGGCTATTTATCTGTGATTCCATTTTAATTTCAAGATTTTGGATCAATTTCACTATCATTATTCGGAATTCTTTATCAGGTAGATTCCCTATCTCTTCCTCTTTTGTTTGGTTTGGTGGGCATTTATCCTGTTCCTTTATCTGCTGGGTATTCCTCTGTCTCTTCATCTTGTTTAAATTGCTGAGTTTGGGGTGTCCTTTCTGTATTCTGGCAGTGTGTGGAGTTCTCTTTATTGTGGCGTTTCCTCGCTGTGTGTGGGTTTGTACAGGTGGCTTGTCAAGGTTTCCTGGTTAGGGAAGCTTGTGTCGATGTTCTGGTGGATGGAGCTGTATTTCTTCTCTCTCCTTTCGAAGAGTTGGGCTGCTTTTCTGGGTGCCTGATGTCCTCTGCCGGCATTCAGAAGTTGTTTTGTGGAATTTACTCAACGTTTAAATGCTCTTTTGATGAATTTGTGGGGGAGAAAGTGTTCTCCCCGTTCTACTCCTCCGCCATCTTGGCTCCTCCTCCAGAAAGAGCTATTAAGTCTCAGACTGGGACAGGAGCCCAGAGTCTTTCCTCAGGCTCTGTTTTTAACTGCTATGTTTTATTGTCTCTCATTTAGAAGTCAAGTTTGTTTAACGCTGAAACTATACTCTTAGCCATGCCCTCTACTACTGCTAGGTTCTATTTAGTGATACTTCAGAATTTCCACTGCAGTTTATTTCTTTTTTTTTTTAAATTTAAATTTATTTATTTTAATTGGAGGCTAATTACTTTAAATATTGTATTGGTTTTGCCATACATCAGCATGAATCCGCCACAGGTGTACACGTGTTCCCCATCCTGAACCCCCCTCCCACCTCCCTCCCCCACCATCCCCCTGGGTCATCCCAGTGCACAATAAGGAAGAATAAGTTTCTATTGCCTGTGAATAAGTTTCTATTGTTAAACAGGCCACATGGGTGGTGGGAAAGATAAGCACCAGGATTTGGACACAGGCACATTTGACTCTCAAACTCATGTTTGCTCTTCTATTCCACGCTGGATAACTTGACAGAAAAAGCCCTGAACACACCATGGCACAGAAACTTCTATAGTGTCACTGAAATGATTCCTTTCTGCCTCTCTCTGGATCAAGAGGCAGAAAGCCTAGACTTAAATCTCAGCACTTCCACATCTGAGGGTGTCACTTCGGGTAAAGTTGCCTTTCCGAGCTTCTCCGCTCTCATCTGTTAGAATATGAATACCTACTTTACAGGGCTGTGTGAAAGAACACAGCCGAGGGAGTGAAAGGTGTGGGTGTTTGACAGACATTAGTTTCCTTTTCTTTCTTTCTTGCTCTTTTGTCTTTCTCTCAGGCAAGACAAGAGATATCACCATTTTTAAGTGATATGGGCACTATGCTACTGTTAGTATATATTCGTGTGTACTTCCTGAGACATCCACAGGCTGTAGAGAAGAAAGGGGTCCTCTGAAATGAAAATATCTGAAAATTTTTTTCAGTCTTCAAGTCCGACTGAATTCTCTAAGATACCCCATATTTCAGGCCAGCTCAAGCCCAGCTGTGGGTGTGGAAGCACATCCCACAGATAGGAGGACTTGGTCAAGTACCATCTCATTCTCTGCTTTTGTAGCCTCACGTCTGTATATCCTGTCTTTTCTGTATTTGTCATTTGTGTATACTACAATTACCAGCACAAAGGGGAAGGCAAGGTCAGGGAGGTAACAAGACACTCTGCCAAGTTCTTTACGTTAGAGATCAAATAGAATCTTAAAACACCCAGAAAAGTAGGTCCTAATACTTCCTATAGTGATGCTGAAGGTGGAAGTGGCAAGGTGGGATTCAATCACGGTTGGTTTAACTCTGAAGCTGAAGATCTTCTACTACAGGAAGCTGCCTCCCTCTAGGTACTTGATAAACAGGAATTAAATGGAAATAGGTTTTAGGCTCATGAAAACCTTTCCCAGCCAGGGCTACTCCTTGTTAAGGGATAGGTCTATATCGGTGAATGTTATGGGGAGACTTCACAGGCACCCTTGAGTCGACACTTAATGGAACTCAGGCTCTATGTGCTTGCATGTAGAAGCTGCAGGGTCAGCATCTAGGAGAATGCTTATTTCCATTTGAGTAATTTGTGTGCAAACAGGATGGGATGCCATTGGGTGAGGAGTTCATGGTGGGGACATAAGTACATTATATTTTCGTGTATTGGACGACAAGCTTAGCAAGGGCTTTCACTCAACTCTCTCTGAAATGAAAAAAGGAAAAAAAAGCAAACAGCAAATAACTTCCTTAAAATGGTTAGATGTTACTTCCTTAGAACATTTAAATGTTAGAATTGTCTTTCTTAGCTCTAGAGCAAGACTTGATAAGATGTCCATCAGCAAAAAGAATAAGGAACAGCCCTTGTAGGTTCCTGCTCCCATATTTGTTTTCTGGAGCCAAATACTCTAAATAGGAAAGAGGGAGCCCCAAGCTTCTGATCTGGGAAGAGTCTATCGTGGTTACCATCTCTCTGCTTCTAATTTGAACTAGCTCTCTCTCCTTCCAATGGCTCTTCTTTCTTCATCCTTTTCTTTTTTTAGAAGGAAACTCACTTATGCTTCCCCTTTCCCTTTTCAACTTCCTTTTGACTTATGTTGGAGGCTTGATAAAATGAAATTTGTGTTTAAACATCCATGCCCTTATCTTTCGGAGAAGGCAATGGCACCCCACTCCAGTACTCTTGCCTGGAAAATCCCATGGACGGAGGAGCCTGGTATGCTGCAGTCCATGGAGTCGCTAGGAGTCAGACACGACTGAGCGACTTCACTTTGACTTTTCACTTTCATGCACTGGAGAAGGACATGGCAACCCACTCCAGTGTTCTTGCCTGGAGAATCCCAGGGACAAGGGAGCCTGGTGGGCTGCCGTCTCTGGGGTCGCACAGAGTTGGACATGACTGAAGCGACTTAGCAGCAGCAGCAGCAGCAGCCCTTATCTTTAACAGAGAACCTGAAACATCCATTTTTTTGAAGCAAAGTTTAAGTCAGAAGCATTTAGGGAAAAGAGGCATTAATGGAGAACCTGTTATGTGACAGGTATACATTACATGTTTGATCTAATTTAATCCTCACACAAATCTTTCAAAATGAAGGTATTATTCTGCCCAAGTTTAATAGGAAGGAGATAGAGCTAACAGGATTACATAATTTGCCCAAGGTCACTAGGAGGATATGTATCTATTTTTCAGAATCCCTTAATAAACTTTACGTGTCTTCACAAACAAGTTCCAGGAATATGAGATTGCCGTCACCTCAGAGAGTTCTTCACACTTCATAGATGCTCACAAATTTTGGAATAAGCTTATTTGCACCTTGCGATACGAGTGAATGTAAGTTGGCTTTCAAAATTAATAAAAAAGAGAAAGAAAACACATACTAAACATGTGTGTATAGACTCAAAGCAGCATTATACAGAGTCAAAAGTAAGTCTGGTACAAAATAAATACCATGAGTTTCATTTTCCTAAGATACCTATTACTAATATAACTAGGAACACTGAATCCTAATCAGTTACATAATTTCTAGTTTCTTTAAGACAGGAAACATAGCAATTGCTCTGGACATGTACAACTTTTCTAAAATGCAATCTCTTCCCTCCTAGGGAATTCTACCCTACCAAAGGATACTAGACAACATGCCCTCTACCTGTGTGATGTCCTAAAAATATCTTTAAGGGAGACATGACAGTGAATGCATTCTATTAGGCTGTTTCTCACTGCGCTTTTCCACACTGGCTAGTACCATCACACTAGGGCATAAGCCAATGGACACCATCCTGTCAGTCGTTACGGAACTAGCAGACTGAAGGCTTTTACTTAGGATCTCAGTCTGTAGAAGGGGCACTCATCTCTCTGTTACTGGCAACTCAATATTGAACTAAATTACAAATGTATTCTGGTCAATTGTATTCGCTGAGCATCCATCTAAAGTTTTTCCTATCTATGCCCTCAAGCTTTATGACTCTTCTTCCAGTGCTCTGAAACCCATGAAGTATCATCACAAGCACAATGGGAGTGAGAAGAGACATATGTGATCTGAGAATCTGAGAGGGATGACTCAGGCAGCATTCCCTCCCTGGTGCACAAGGGTAGGGACGGCTACTGTGTCATCTGGAGCACAGCAATGAGCACAGTCACTGGTCCTTCCTGATATAGCCTGCAACCATCTGGGCCTCCAATCCATTCACATTCAGGCACATCCCCTACTACTCCAACTCCTACATCTTTTGGCAGGAAATACCCACACAGCTGGATGGGACTCATAGGATGTTTTTATTTTTCGCCTCATTAAGCTGTAGCTTTCCTCAAGCGATGTGTGTTTTCTTTATATTTTAGCCCAGAAATTGTTTAACCGGAAGCAGGCATCTCAGAGAAAAGCTTCAGGAAAAGGCTTTGCAATGGGCAATAAAAGCATGTTGCCTCTGATTTATGGCACGTTCACACTGTTCTTTTTTCTCCATTCCTTGCAATATACAGGTATTTACTGTATTTTCTGTAAGAAAAGTTCTCTCTGGAGCTGGCGAGGCAGCTTTTGTAACTGCTGGGCTGTGATTTGTTGCCTGCAAGATTATGGAGTAGAGAGCAATAAGTCAGCCAGTCAGCAAACATTGCCAGGCACTGTACCAGGCTGAGGAGTTGATGATAAACAAGACAGATGTGATGCTTACAATTTAGAATCAATGAGAGATAGTATTCACACATTTTCAAGTGTGATGAATACCATCAAGGAGAAGCAGAGGATGCTATAAGAGACCATGGCAGGATGTAAGACAAATATCTTTTCCTTCATTTAGATGTCCCCAGGATAACATCTTCTCTTGCTTGTCCAGTGCTACCTTTAGAATTTGACAGCTTGCCTGCTTTGACTTCTCATATCATATCACATCTCTGTTTGAAGGATAAGATATTCACTGGAACTATTATAAGTTGGTGATCAGAACACCATTCAACTAATTTAAAAATCTTCATTCATGTAGGAAGATCAACCCTGCCCTTGATGAAAAGAAATTTCATGTTCATTTCATATGAGAATTTAATTAGGAACTTTAATATATTGGTTATTTGCTTTAAATTGTCTGTGAATCAGTCTGTTCAAAGACTTTGAGTGAATTCTTGATTATTCCAATAAAGGGAAAATTGGCATAAATATTTATCTGCTGAGAGTGGATTCATGTTCCTCCATAGAACATTGGGAACACTACCATTGGTAGGAGAGCAGCAGACAGTCGTGGTTCTCAAATGTAGCATCTGTGTTACCCAGGAACTTGTTAGAAATACAAATTCTTGGACCTTACTCCCACCCTACTGAATTAGAAACTAACTCGGTGGAGCCATCAAACTGTTTTAACAAGCCCTCCAGTTGTTCTGGTGTGTGCAAAGTTTGAAAACCAGGGGCACAGTGGTTAAGATCACAGGTTTGGGATCAGACAAATCTGGATTCAACTTCTAGTTCTACCACTTAGTGGCTGTAAGACTATAGATAACAGCCTCTTCAAGTCTCTATTTCCCTATCTGTACAATGGGCACAGTAATAACAGTGTCTCTAACTTGTAATTTTGATATAAGAATGAAAAGAAGCAATGCTTGTAAAGTAGGTAAGCACAGTATGTATTTTAAAAGTGTTGGCTGTTATTTTAAATTAAGTTTTAGGTTTTTTAACCTATGTGACTGGACTAATGGGGTTACTGAACTTGTTTACGTGGAGGACAAGTTGGGGCTATATTTATTGCTAATCACATGACATCCTGTTCAAGTAAACAGTGAATATCTAAATTATCATCAGTGCTATCAAAGTATTTCAAAGACATAGAAATTAAGGTATATAATCAAGAGATATCCTTTGGCCCCACACTGGGAGCACCGGATACAGAAGCTTCTCTCCTGCTAGGAGGTTTTCACAGGCTTCAGTTTTATCTGGGGTAGGTCTGACCTGGACCCCATCAGAGTGGCTTCTGCCTGGGGTCCTGAGATGAAGCCTTCCCTGTTGCCTTGGCAGCTCAGCTGATACCTGTCTCTTTAGAACACTTTCTCCGAACCTCTCCTAAGGCACGGATCACTTCTGATGTGTATTATATGTATCATAGTTAATTATGAGCAGGCTAAATGTTACCTTCTTGAGATGGGTCCTAAATCTGAATCATTTTCATACTGTTTTCTGCATCTACCATCATACTTAGCCCCTGGGAAGGGATCATGTCTTTGGAATGAAAAAATGAGTGAATAAATGTTTTCAAACCTAAGTGCAAAAGTTGAAAGAACATACTTCAAATTCTTACCACAGTAGACACAGTAGCACTCACCGTAAGAAAAGAGACAAGCTGTCTTACCTTCCCCTAAAGTAAAATCTAATATTACTTTAGAAAGAAATGGAATCAAGTGGATTTTGTCTCCTAGACCCAGGTGGCAAATGCATATCCTATTCTTATTAAGTACTTGTGATTTCAGGCCAATGATTCAATCTCTGAGGACCATGCAAAGGGGTTGGTATGTATTTTCCACACCAAGAGGTCAGTTGGTATGCAAAGAGGTTGGTATGCATCCCCACCTGCAAAGAGGATGGTATATATTTCCTTGCCACCTTATACTTTTAATATACTAAGAGGATCAATAAAAAATTAAATTAATCTTTGTATATTTAGGATATAGTGCACTGCACATAGGAGATGCCCAATCAATATTTATTGAATAAATGAATGAGAGAAAAGAGGTAGTAAAGCACTGAACTTTGGCAGAGTAAGAAGAAAGCAATCAAGCAAATATAATAAGATGACTTATTTATCACTTTAATCTTAGAAACCAGACATTCTGGCTCTTTCTTAACTCAA
This sequence comes from Bubalus bubalis, assembly GCF_019923935.1. NCBI lineage: Eukaryota > Metazoa > Chordata > Mammalia > Artiodactyla > Bovidae > Bubalus > Bubalus bubalis. The sequence continues at coordinate 132,547,111 of NC_059157.1, read as the reverse complement.
GCTGGAAGACTCTGTGCAGAATCGGAGAAGGTAGGGTTGGAAAGTGCAGCAGAGGGAAGAGTTCACGATAGAAATTCATCTTCCCCTTTCCTGGGGGGATGCATAGAGGCCAGAGGAAGTGACTTGCTTAAAAAAGGTTTCACTGGCAGCAGTGTGCTTTCAATAATAATACTGGTCATTCTTTGATTCTGCATAGTGTTATGTTTCTTTTCTTAATTTAATATTTTGAACAGGTGTTACATGGTTCAAAAATTTAAAAAATTAAAGAAGATATCTAATGGAAAATCTTCCTCACACCCTTATCCCCATCTCCCTAATTCATCCATCCACAGCACCCCATCCATAAGTAACACCACGATTAGTTTCTTATTTATCCTCCCAAAGTTTCTTTCTGCTTATATAAGCAAACTCAGATACTATACATATTTTTATTTTTTCCCATTCTTTTAATGATAAAATGTAACATTCTGTACCAATTATTCTATACCTTGCTTTCACCACTTAATACATCTTATAAGTTCTTCTATATCAGTACATAGAGAATTTCTTCATTTTTATTATATCTGTATAATATTTAGTTGCAAGGGTATACTTAATTTATTTATATAGTATCTTATTAGTAGGGCTTCCCAGGTGGCTCAGTGGTAAACAATTCATTGCCAATGTGGGAGATGCAGGAGATGTGGGTTTGATCCCTGGGTCTGGAAGATTCCCTGGAGGAGGAAATGCCAACTCACTCTAGTATTTCTGCCTGGAGAAGCCCAAGGACAGAGGAGCCTGGCAGGCTATATTTTCCATTGGGTTGCCAAGACTCGGACACGACTGAAGCAACTGAGCATGAGATCTTACTAGTAACAATTTTCTGTTTTTTGCCATTATAATCATTGCTATAATAAATAACCTTGAACATAGTGCTACCTATTTTCAAGGAAAAAGATTAACTCATTATCCCTAAATTTAAGAAACTTATCTTGACTTTACCAGTAAATCTGTACCAATATTCTGTGTTAACATTTCAATGACTAATTCTATTATTCTAACTCTTGCAACTCTCTCTTACATAATAAGTACAATATTATGGCATAAAATACATGCACAGATAAAGTCATTAAAGAAAATGTCAGCATGATGAGGTTTCTGATGAATTCTGTTGAAAAATGTTTTCTCTCTGTGGTCTACACTATGTATCATTTGCCCCTCACACACCTTATCTCTTGATTTCAAACCAACGCCCACACTCCAAATGCTCCTACGAAGTCTTCTAACATCCCTGTTTCTCGCACTAGTATTCATTCGTTCAGCCACTCGGGTCAAAGATCTTGCAATTACCCTGAGTCCTCTCTTTCTCTCACCTCCAACATCCAGTCTATCAGCAAATTTCGTCAACTCTACCCTTACAATCAGTCTTGAAGCTGGCTGCTGCTCACCACCACCTCCACTGCTGCCGCCCTCCTCTCGTCTTCAGCTGGACTGCTCACCTAGCACATTCGATGTCCTCTTCCACCTGTCGCCAATCCCCTGACCCCCTCAATACTCTCCTTAACAATCACAGTGGTCTTTTGGAAAGACAAATCAGATCATGTCACTGGCCTCTGCCCCAGCCAACCACAGTTGGCCACTCGTTATCTTTCCAACCTTGAAATCCTTTTCTGTTCTTTCACTGTGCACTCCTGTCACACTTCCTGGCTCTGGAGCAGAGCTAGACTTGTCCCCAGCCCAGCACTTTGCAGTTGCTGTCCCCTTTGCTTGCCACTGGATCCTTGTGGCTTCTTTTCATGTTCAGGTCTAAATTCAAGCGTCATCTCCTTAAAGTGGCCCTCTGATCACATTATCACCAATAGTACCTCTATCACGCTCTATCCCTTTATCTTGTGCTTACTCTTGTCACAGGACTTATCACTGATCATGGGTATTTTTCTGTGTTTGCTGATGTCTGCTGATGTCTCTACCACTAAGTTGAGACCCAACAGACTCTAGGCTTCCTCATTTCCTGCTACATCCATAGCACTTAGAGTGGTCTCTGGCGTACAGTAGGTACTCAGTAAATATCTGTGGATTGAATAGATGAGTGAATAGATGCACCAAAATATTGTTGGTGCAAATTTTCCAGATAGTTTCAGAAATAACATAGAATTGAAAGCCAGGCTTCAACTCATAGAAATGCTATCATCTAAAACAGCTTTCATTATGTCTGTATAACGTCCCATTTTAGAATGTGTCATACAAAGGGGGTGGTGTGGAAGCTGACAGATCTGAAATAGTTTTAAATATATATATATATACATATATATATGTGTGTCTTTGGAGATTTTGGGCAAATTACTTAAACTTTCTGTAGCTCATTTTTCTCATTTGTAAAATAAGGATTTGAATGATACAAACTCAGGTTATATTTTCATTATCTATAAATCGAACAAGTATTTATTGAACATCTACTGTGCTGGTCATTTGGGATCCTTGGTGAACAAGACTGATGATAGCATGCTGTTCATGGAATTTACAGCTTAGTGAAGGAGCTGCATTTTTCTAAACGGTGATGAGTGTGATGAGGAGAGGAAAGCGGTACAATGAGAGCCCAGAGCAGAGGCCCTGACCAAGTCTAGGAGGTCATGACAGACAGAGACATGTAACTTGAGATCCATTAGATGGTTCCAGTAAATCAGGCACAGAGAGGCTGGAGGCTTCCGGACAGAGGGGACAACCCTGCAGGACAAGGAAGGTGGCACGTTCTGAGAAGGGGGAACAGGTTGATGTGGCTGCAGAGTGACAGGGAGAGGTAGGCAGGGGTTACCCTGTGCCACTCAAAGTGTAGTGTGCGGATCTGTGGACTGTCTGTTACCATACTGTGATGAGACAGGTATAGACACTGAAAGTATGAAAGTTTAGACATTTTTATAGCAATTTCACAAAGTAATTTTATGTTTGTTTAACCTAATAGCAAAAAACTTGGGCTTACATTTTGCATGGCCTTTTGTTTTCCCTTCATTTATCTCAGTAATTAATCTTTACTGTATTTATAAGAGAATAAATCCACAACAGATTGGACATGAAAAAGCAAAGAAGCCCTTCAGGAAAGAGACTGCAGCTGTGGGCTGGATCCTGTGAGCCAAGTTTGGTTTTCATCTTTAGAGAAATAAGCATCAGTGCAGCAAATGCTCATGTAGCTGGCATTCCAATGAACAGTACGAATGGGAGGTAAAAAGTTTCAGCCAACAATTTCCTTTACCACAATAAGAGCTGAGTAAAATCAACCTACATACAGTTTCAGGAAACTGCTAGTAGATTATGAGCCTTTGGAAGGGATTTATTGTTTCCTGGAAGTTCAGAGCCTACTTAATTATGGGGAGAAGTTCAGTAATATTGCTGAACTAAACGACAGCTATAATTCAGAACAGTCACTTTCAAAGTTTTCAGCCTGTGGTCCAACTGGGAGCACCTGTGCCACTCCGGGTTAGAGCCCTGTCTTGTCTAAGGCTCCTGATTCCAGGAGAAAGAAAGGTCACCTGCAGCTGGGGAATGAGACAGGGCTCATGGGAACACACACACACACCTCCCACCCGACCTTCAGAAACAGGGTGCAAAGTGGCTTTTAAAAACAAACAAGAGCTAAGTGGGGAAGAGGTGGCATTTAAACACTCGTGTCTGTGAATTATAATCTCGACTTTCCAACTGATACTGGCTTGAATTTTAAGCACTTCCTTCATTTCCCACAAGTAACCATCAGTTACCACCAGCAGCACAGATCCTTCTGTGTCAGATCTAAAGTTCAGTGATTCTTATAAAAAGCCAGCAGTCCCTTTTGATGTTACAGAGAAGAATTGAGGGCAAAGGACTGGAGTTGGCTTACACTCATACGGTTTTTTCACACAGAGAACAAAACCACCAGAGCATAAACCCCACTTTTTGTTGAAGGTAATTAAATGCAAACACACTTCAGCAAAATCTCTAAGATCCAAGCTTGAAGCCCTTTTATTCTATTACTCTTCACTACATCCTCTTAGCCTGATGACTGAAACCTGGAAACAGTTGTCCCTGCCATTAGTGAGGGTTATTGAGAGTCCAGCTGTAATTCCATCCTTCTTTTCTGACTCTAAGTTATATCCCAAAGGGAAATATGTCATGCTTGTAGGGCTCACATGATAATGCCTTATCCCATCAAGTTTTAATGGTCTTATAATGGAGAAAAGCAGTGGCAAGGATTATTTGAAACAAGGGATAATCCTAAGTGACATGTTTAGAAATCCTGATTTTTTTTTTTTTTTAAATAGCTCTGACCTCCCCAATACATTTAAAATCAGCTTGCTTCCCTGGCAGACAGCAGGGGGCAGCAGATCAGAGTCGGCTCTCTCTCAGTGAGAGCAGTTTCAAAGATGGAAAATTTACTGCAGAAAAATCCTCAAAGTGCTTAAATCTAATAAATATAGGAAACCTAAGAGCTGATTCCTCATTAAAGAAAATTGTTTTTTAAAAAGAGCTAAATTAAACATAAAGAGTTTTGCATTTATTTTCAGCTCATATTCTAGTTTATATTAGGTTGAACCTCGTGAAATTGCCATTGTTTTTGTGCGTAAGCAAAGCTATTAAATATTGGCAGTTTCCAAGGAACAGAACTTAGATATAGAAGGTCTCTTCACGTAGACCTGAAGAAGAGCACATGTTCACAGGCAGCAATAGACCTTGTTTCAGAGAGATGGTGATGAGTCCGTGGACAGTGAGGCCATGTCCTGTCTAAGTGCCACCTCTGCCTCTCCCCTGCTCCCCACACCTGGGATCATGGGTATCCCCCAGAGCCCCGTCCGTGGCGTTTGTTCTTAAACCAGACACTTGTTCAGCTTCTGTCACACTGCCATCTCTCACCCTGTGAATATTCACCTTGCTGTCCCAGTCACTCCCACTGCTCACAGATCAGGACTCAGCTCCAGCTAAAACCAGACTCCATGGCGCTCACCTTCATTACCGACCTCTCATTGGGAAAATAAAGTTTCTGTGTCTGAGTTGCTGAGCCTCGAGTGAGTTCTTCTTCATTTGTTCTGTAGGTGGTTCTCAAAGTGCGGCCCATGGCCTGGACCAGAAACATGAGCATCACCTGAGAACTTGTTTACAAAGCAGATTCTTGGCTTAAACCTACTGAATCAAACATTCTGGGGGTAGGGTCCAAGAATTTGAGCTTTAACAAGCCCTGGGAGTGATTTGAATGTGTGCTGATGTTGAGAACTACTGCAGTGAGTGAGTGATAGTTGCTCAGTTGTGTCTGATTCACTGCCACCCCATGGACTGCAGCCTACCAGGCTCCTCTGAGAACTATTGGACTAGCTCACAAAACCCAGTTTCTCCTCTAGTCTTTGTTTTTTGTTACCAATGGGCTTTACAATCTTTTTTTTCCTAGACAGTTTCTAATTTCCTTTTCAGTAGCTTAAAAGTTCAAGCCTGAATCCCAGGCTTGTAACTGGATTCCTGTTATCCATGAAATGACTTCTCAGTTGCCAAATGCCACTCTCCTGGGATGCTGATATCCTCTACTCTGAGTTCCAAAATGTTATCTTCTGCCCGTTGGTTGGAACCCAAGAAGCTGGCCGTTAGTTCAACTGCAACTGGGTTTGTGGTGAACATGGACTTGGTGCTTTGCCAGCCTACACGAGTCTCCTCTAGATGGGCTTTACCACCAGTTCTGTTTTGCCTTAGTGGGCAGATATGGTTCTGCATCTGGTCCTTCACGAACTTAGGATCAAACACCCATCTTTGGTTTTAACTATGGTAAATACTTTCTAGGTTGTTTATATTTGAACAATTAAGAGGAAATGTTAGGACCCATTATTCAAAGAGGATATCTATCTTAGTTCTAAAAGAGGTTCCAATTTTTCCTTTTTTTTCCCATAACAAATTGCTCAAAACTTTCATCATTTTCATCTGTATTGTGAAATGGGGGAAAAAGGAAATGTTGTTTCATACAAATGAGAGTTTTGAAAAAGAAATCATATTATTTAAGCACAACCTCCAATTTTCTTTCAGACAACATTTGCTTGCTTATTTGTTTATTTTCCCACTGGACACTGGGCTCCTTGGAAGGAAATTTTGTCTAGTTGATTCTTATATTTCTAGCACTAGCCTGTAAGATGGCAGATGCTCAATGAATGTTTGAGAAATGATTGAATGGAAAAACACATACACATACACATGCACTCTCAAATGCAAAAATAAAAGACCCATTTCTCCAAATTGTCTAGATTATTACATGTTATTGAAACAAAAATGGACTGTTTGCATTTGACCAAGATCTAAGCTCAATATCTATCACCATGCTCAAGATGGGGGGGCTAGAGTTGACTTAGTGCTAGGATTGGATATCTGTCAATAAAGGGGCCAGCAAAGCTACTGTCTTTAAAACGTATATCATCATCACATCTTAGGCTTTCAAGACCTCAAGAAGCTCCTTTCATTTTTTTGGAGGAGGAAAGTGAAGCCTGTAGGGGTGATGTCAATTTTATAAGGTCACCAAGTTGGTTGGTGGCAAAACCTAGAACAGAACCCTGACTTCCTGACTGTTAATTCTTTTCCCAGTCTGCTTTAGAGATCATGTCTGGCATATATTTATAATGATAGAATCACATTGAAAAGGATGATTTTTTCCCCAAATACTTTTTTTCAAGATTATAAATATCTTTAAAAATGACAAGATGCCTGAAGCCGTATGCTCTGATATATTTAAATTATTCTTATCTGTTTCTTTCAAGAGAAGCTCGCTGTGTTTTTCTCCTAACGAGGCTCAAAGAAGTGTCGTTTCCAAGCTTATAAATTAAAAGTTCCTTGGATACAGCATGGTCCAATTAACTCAAATGCTAACCAGAGGGGTCTTGAGATATTCAGTTAATTTTACATGTACCCTGAACTCAATTTTCTTTAGCTTCACTTGTAATGAAAGAAACAGAAATAAGAATGAGATGTCGATTTCTGTCTATCAGATTGGCAAAGATTAAAACAAGTGACACTCTGGAACATAGGAAAATAAGATTCATGTTCTGAATATGGGAGGGGAACTGACATAGTCTTTTTATTTATTTTTTTAAATTTATTTTTAATTGGAGAATAATTGCTTTACAATATTGTGGTGGTTTCTGCCATACATCACCATGAATCAGCCATAGGTATACATATGTCCCCTTCCTCTTGAACCTCCCTCCCACCTCCCACCTCATCCCACTCCTCTAGGTTGTCACAGACACTAGATTTGAACTCCCTGAATCATACAGCAAATTCCCATGGGCTATCTTATTTTACATATGGTAATGTATATGTTTTAATGAATTGTTACTTGCTCAGTCGTCTCCAACTCTTTGCTACTCCATGGACTATAACCCACCAGAATCCTCTGTCCATGGAATTCTCCAGGCAAGAATACTGGAGTGGGTTGCCATTTCCTTCTCCAGGGAATCTTTCTGACCCGGGAATCGAACCCAGGTCTCCCACATTTCAGGCAGACGCTTTATCATCTGCGCCTCCAGGGAAGCCACTTTCCTATCAACAGCTTTGCTTCCAGTTATTTATAAAAATGATACCAGAAAAGTACAAATATGTCCACGTACAAAGATGTTTTCCCCAAAATTATTATTATTATTTTGGCCACACTGTGAAGCTTGTGGGATCTTAGTTCCCCTACCAGGAATTGAACCCTGGCCCCTGGCAGTGGAAGCTTGGAGTCCTAACCACTGCACTGCCAGTGAATACCTTCCAGGTAATTTAGAAGTATGAAAACTTAGAAGCATTCTAAAGTCTATGAATTGGGGATTAGTTATATATATTATGATATAAGGTAATCCATAAAACAAAATTCTACATAGTTATTAAAAACATAAATAATATTGGTATACGTGTATGCTCAGTTGTTTCAGTCATGCGTGACTCTTTGAGACCCCATGGACTGTAACCCACCAGGCTCCTCTGTCCACTGGATTTTCCAGGCAAGAATACTAGAGCAGGTTGCCATTTCCTCCTCCAGGGGATCTTCCTGACCCATGGATTGAACCCGCATCTCCTGTGGCTCCTGCATTGCGGGAGGATTCTTCACCACTGAGCCACCGGGAAGCCCAAATTATATTCACCAAGATCTAAATAACTCCAGGATACAGGAAGGAGAGGAAAAAAAATACAGTTGAACACCTCAAATATAATATGATCATATTTATGTAAAACTGTGTGTGGGTGATTATAGGAAGGCGTGTGTAAGAATAACCCCTAAAATGTTAAAAACAATTATCTTAAGATGGTGAATTTGAGTTGCTTTCCCCCTACCTCTTTATGTTTGCATGAATTTTATACATGAGCAGGTATAAGCTTTATAATTAGGAAGAAAAAAATATCTACTTTCATATTTTAAACAAAATGAAGCTGAATATGTTTAGATATTGCCAAATTATGCTTTATGATATTTTGAGAAGTGAACACAAGGCAAATACATTTGAGGCATTTCAAAAGCCATGAGTGATTGGGTTTCAAATATAATTTGATTTGAATCTTATTTCAAATTGGAAAAATAAAAGTTAACTAAAGCTCTAGTTATGTCGTTAATTTTTTTTATAAAGACACTTTTGATGGAATAATTCATGACCCCAGACTTTTATCCACATACATTTCATATTGTTTCCAGCAGTGATTGCTATTCTTGACCACCTGTGTTCTTCCTGATCCTGTACCCAGTGACTCTGGTTACTAGGAACCCCGTGGCCAGTCACGGAGATGACAAGGGCCACCTGCTGCAGAACTGCTATGTGCACATGTGCCCTCCAAGCAGGAGCTGTCGCCCACCCCACCAGATGACGCTGCTACGGCTGGCACTTCAGGGAGCATGTCCTGGATTAAGTGACTGGAGGCACTGGAGCAATGCGTGATTCCCTATTTTGAGAAAACTAATTTCAACACCAGTGAAATACCTATTATCAAAAAGCAAGCATTTCAAATGAATTTTTAACTGAAATTGGAAAACAGTCTGAAATTTAGAACTAGAACTGTTGATAAAATAGGGATAGAATTTTAACAGTTCTAATTATGTTGAGTCCTTACTTTTCTGATTTTAAGTTACAGCAAGTGGGCCTGTGTGTCTGGTGTCAAGTGAGAGTGGCAGGTATGTCGAACACATTATTGAAGGAATGCAGTTCCACTTTACATTAAACTTTTTTTGAGCACCCAAGTCCCTGAAGAGTTCCATCCCCAGAGATTCTGATCCAGCAGGTCTGCAATGAGACCCTGAATTTGCATTTCTAATAAGCTTCCAGGTGGTGCTGATGGACAACCTTGAGTAGTTTTGCTTTCGGTTGCATTCCATTCCTTATATTTTCTGACACTTGAGATTTTGAAATGTGGCCCATTCTGACACGCTGGATGGAAGAAGAGTACTTCTCTATCTGAGAAGGTTGTTACAGTACTCAGAAGGACACCATGGGATACCAAAGAAGAAGGGACTATCCTCCCAGACCAGCTAGGAATATCTGCCAGTCCAGCCTGGCAATTGATGAGCATAGCAGATGCCCTGGCCAGCTTGCTTTCACAACCAGTCTGCACCGACCCTCTCCAGACTGGGTTGGTTGGCATACAATTTGTGCATATGAATAGCTGCTACTTGGAAATTGTCCTCTATGTATTTGCATAGAGTAAAATTTGCATTTACATATAGTACATTTCTGTGCAAGCGGATATGGCAGGATCTATGTATATACATAGCAGGAAGATTGGAAAGGATGTGTATACTGAACCAGGAATTAAGCTAAATGTCTGTTGGGTAAACTTGACTATATAAAGAAAAGGAAGGCCAGTGAGAATTAGCACTTATGAACCTCCATTATCTATCACGGACTGTTAAGAATCTTCACACAGTGTCTCCATTACTCCTTAGGATAAGTGACATCATAAGATGGGCTTTAATGTTCCTTATTCAGGGAATGAGGTCTCTGAGTCTCAGAGATGAAACAACTTGCCTAGAAAAATGAAGTTACTAAATGGCAGATCTGGAATTCAGTTACATCTGACTTCAAAGTCTATACTTTCTCCAATCCATTCTCATTGACAAAACATGAATCAAATAAAAATTTGATGGGAAAATATAATTATGAATCTAATATCAATTTGTATTCCATAGGCTATTTATTAACATGGTTGTGTGGATTTTCCTGCGTATACAAAAAGGCTCAATACTAATACTCTAATTGTTTGGAAACTACCATCTCTAAAATATTGATTGTCTTATGCAGTAGCATTTGATTGAGTTAATGTACTTTTTCAAAACATTATTTTTTCTTGCTGGTGCAATCTATTATATTAAAGAATCATTGTGTTTGCACGCCTCTTCATTATAAATGGTCAGATGTCAATTTTAAAGCATTTTGGATAGCAGCGGACCAGATTTTGGCAGAAATAATCTGGCCAGGAATCAAACCCAGAAGAAAAACCACACTTATGAAAATTCCTGTATGATTGTGTTGTTAGTGAGAATTATTATTTGAAAAGGTTGTGTATGTGGAAGCAGAGGAACTGAAGGAGCTATTGAGGTGAGACTTATTAACATTAGCCCTAACTTACAATATGAAGTATATACCATTTTAGCCACAAAAATATTCTTGGGAGGAATTTATAACATAGGAAAATGATAATGTAATGTTATGTGAAAAAAGAGAACTAAGTGTATATGCAGGTGGTTTTAATTAAGGAAAACCATATATGTAGAGGAAAAAAAAGATGTGGAGGCCTACAGCAAAATAGTATTATTTTGGGGATATGCTTATGGGTTATTTTTGCTTTCTTTAAAACTAAGTGTAATTTTTTGTTATTTTTGGGTGGGGCATAGATTAATGGGAAGAAGTGCACCTTTTATTTTTTAAGTTAACTTACTGATTCTTTCCTTATTCAAGCTTAAAGTAAGCAGAACAAATTATTTTGAAAACTATCATGGTAGCCTATTTTCGTGTGTGTGTGTGTGTGTGTGTCTGTGTGTGTGTGTGTGATCATGGTAGCCTATCTTCATGTGTGTGTATGTGTGTGTGCACACGAGGGAGAGGGAGAAAGAGAAAAGAAATGAAGAGATGGGAATAGGGTAATGAGGGTGGTTGGTTTGGGCTGAACAGTTTCTGGCTGTTCATATTTTTCTTCTGGAACCTGGTTCATACACTAGCAAAGCACCTCAACATCTTTCAGGATTAAAATGCCAATACATTTCAGATGGTATTCATCTACATTTGAGCAAGCGGAGAGGAAGGACGGGAAGAAGTTTTTGTCTGTGTAACAGACAACATACCTCTTCATTTCTTGAAGTCTGAAGTGAGTTAATAAACTTCTTAGAACACTTGCCCTTTAGAAAATGTTAGTTGTTATTGAATCAAAAGGAGCTACTTTTAGTTTCTAAATTACGTTTTAGATTTAATGATTTCCCCCTTTTTGTCTTGCCTAGGTAACCTAACTTTGTTCAATTAACTTTCAGGAAAACCTTCAATTTGCAAAAGAAGCTTGACTCTCAAGGAATTAGGTCTTTGCTAAGAGGGCTGGATGCAGTTCTGTGTAGGTGCCCTTGACAGGAGAAGGGACAGGGTGTCCTGCGCCTCCCTGAGAAAGAGTCTAGTCCCCAAGGTGAAGGATTAGGATGATGACGGATTAATATGGTTCCTGACCTTCCAGCCTCTCTCTTCTGTACTATCTTTGAGATTGCCTTGAAAGTCTTAATCCTTGCTCCATGGCCAAAAGCACTATCTTCAGCACTGAGAAGTGTACAGGGGTTCTGAAAATAAAAGCAAGGAAAACACACTGGACAGCCTGCATGATGGTGTGTTTCCCTAGTTACTTAGTTATGTTCCAGATGTATAAAACTATGCCCGTACTGAGCAAGGTTGATGCATCACTGTGCTAAAATGGCATGGATGGGATCTTGCAGTCATCTAAGCAGTCAACACATATTTACCATATCCCTAAGTATACAAAGTGCTAAAAAATATGAACAAATGTATAAAAGCAGACCCTATCCTGAGGAGCTTCAAGCAATCTTGTGTGATGGTGTTTACAACAGTAAAAAGTTGTAACAGTAAACTACCAAATATTATGTTGCAACAGCAAAAAGTTCATATTGTTTTATATTGAGAGAACTGTTAATAAAATCTAATTAAAGTGTGGAGTCTAGTTAATGGTAATATACCAAAGAACCAATACTGGTTCATTAGTTGTGGCAAATGTACCATATTAATGTAAGATGCTAACAACAGGGGAAATTGAATGCAGGGTATGTGGGGACTCTTATGTTTAACCTTTGTACTTGTCTGTAAATCCAGACATAGAGAACAAAGGTATGGCTACCAAGGCGGGAAGAATTGGGATTGACACATTACACTATGATACTATCTATAAAATAGGTACTATGTATAAAACAGGTAACTACCAAGAACATACTGTACAGCACAGGGAACTCTACTTAATGCACTGTGGTGACCTAAACAGGAAGGAAATCCAAAAGGGAAGGGATATATGTATATGTATGGCTGATTTGCTGCACAGTAGAAATGAACACAACATTGTCAAGCAACTATATTCCAATAAAAATCAGTTAAAAAATAAAACTATTCCAAAAGAAAAAGTTTGTTTTAAAAAATCAAATAGCATTTGTTAAGCACTGCAAATGGTTTTGCCTGCCTACAAATATACTTTTGATCTCTCAATCCTGGCTTCCTATCATGTAACTATCATATGACAATGCTGCTGCTGCTGCTAAGTCGCTTCAGTCGTGTCCGACTCTGTGCGACCCCAGAGACGGCAGCCCACCAGGCTCCCCCATCCCTGGGATTTTCCAGGCAAGAACACTGGAGTGGGTTGCCATTTCCTTCTCCAATGCATGAAAGTGAAAAGTGAAAGTGAAGACACTCAGTCGTGTCCAACTCCTAGCGACCCCATGGACGGCAGCCTACCAGGCCCCTCCATCCATGGGATTTTCCAGGCAAGAGTACTGGAGTGGGGTGCCATTGCCTTCTCTGATCACATGACAATACATCACCTTAATTTTATTCTCTCCAGGAGAGTCCAATATGTTTGCCAGTTCCAGCTGTAAGTCCCAACTACACAGACTCTAGGCCTTGGGTTGCCCCTTCAGTGGACATAAGACATATATAACCAGCTATGGTGGAAACTGGGTCAGTTCTTTGACTTGGGAGAAACAGAGTATCCTCAGCAGGTCTGAATACCTGGTTTCACGGATTTGGTAATTCTGAAATCTTAGTTCCAGGGTGTTGGTGTCATTTCTCATGGGTGTCTAACATTCCTCAAGTTTGGTGCATTGGAACAGGAAAGAGGCAGGAAGGTGAGGCTCCTCTTGAGTAAAATGATAATGCTGTCTCCTCTTTGAGCTTCGTCTGAAAAGCAGGGTCAGATCTAGCATTGCTTGCTTCCTCTCAACTCTATCCAAGCAGAGTGCCAGCACCAGCACCTCTATTACCTCCACCTCCACCACCTCCTCCATCTCCACCTATACTGCCTCCACTGCTTCTATTACTCCCTCCACCTCCCATCACCTCTGCCACCATCTCCACCACCATGACTGCTCCCACTACCTCCTATACCCCGACCAACTCCAACATCACTTTCACCACCACCGTTTCCATTGCTATCACCACCACCTCATAATTATGGCATTGGAAGGTTTACTAAACACCACGATGACTGACTCTGAAGAGGTAAATATTTTTCAGATGAACTCAGCAGAGGTGAACATAGAAAATGGGGATGAAACCTCTCAAGCAAAGGTCCAGAGAGATGAAATTGCTCATGATATCCAGACCAGAAATTCCTCTTTTCACCTATTTAAGTGTGGGCTAGCTGAAACCCTCTTTCCCATTAGGTTCAAGACTACGGATGATACATGCATCACGCCCATTCTGAATGTGGACAGATGAGCCGTTAGAAGGTATTTAATCTGTTAATCCCTCAAAACTGTGCATCTGAACAAATGGTTTTAAAATCCAGTTACTCTGTAGATTCAACAAGAGCTGTCTGGTGTAATTAGATCAGCATGATAAATTCAAACCTCTAAACCATCATTTAACACTTTGGTAGGTAAGGGAAATAGTGTGTTTAATAAAACTGTCTGAATCCACTGGGATTGGTATTACAAGGTTCACTGATGTAGCCACACAAAATAAGAGCTGATGGGAAAAATAGCACAGAGCAACACAATGGAAAGGTGAAAACTCTAAGTGGGGAAAAGGAGCTTTCAAAGTAGACATGCTTCAAGGAGAGTATGCAGGTGTACGGGCAGGGGAAGCTCAAATTCTCTTCTTAGAGTATTTCAAATTCATAGTAGTCATTGTTCCATTTCAGAAGCTGAATTTCAGAGGGGGGCATTGTATCTTCTAAATGCTCTGGGACCTTCTGAATGTTAGGAGACCAGCACTGGCTTAAGTCTTTAGATCCCAGTCTTAAATCTCCTCTGTAGTTCAGCATATAGTCACCTACTGCATTAGAAGCTAAGTCTGATGTATCAATTGTCAGAAGTGTTTTATCCACAGGGATCATAAAACATGAGCCCTAAATGGATGGATGGGCCTGGTGAATGGCTCGTAAACTGGGGAAAAGCCTGCTTTGCGCTCTTGGAACTCAGCTGCGGGACTTGATGCCATTTGAATTACTCTGGAAAATTCACTGCACCTAAGAATTATACCTCAGATTCTTTGTCCTGAAAATTAACTTTCCCACATGGCCTTCTTTTTATGAGGGTAGAGGTTCTAGGACAATAATTTTTGATTGAGTAGGCATCCTTTGAAATAAAAATACTTCAACTCAGGAGTGATCAGTCTTAAAAAACAGACTTAATACATACCTCTCACTAGAAAGTGTCAGTAAAGACTTCTTGAAATTCTTAGTCTGGTGGTTTCAAAAGGTGGTCCCTAGACCAAAAGCATCCTCATCACCCAAGCACTTGTTGTTCAGTCACTAAGTTGTGTCTGACTCTTTGCATCCCCATGGACTGCAGCATGCCAGGCTTCTCTGTCCTTC
Source organism: Bubalus bubalis (assembly GCF_019923935.1). Taxonomy (NCBI): domain Eukaryota; kingdom Metazoa; phylum Chordata; class Mammalia; order Artiodactyla; family Bovidae; genus Bubalus; species Bubalus bubalis. Next base: position 132,532,102 of record NC_059157.1, on the reverse strand, counting down.
ACTATCTCCTAGAGTTTACTCAAACTCATGTCCATTGAGTTGGTGATACCATCCAACCGTCTCATCATCTGTTGCCCACTTTTCCTCCTGTCCTCAATCTTTCCCAGCATCAGGGTCTTTTCCAATGAGTTGGTGCTTGTTAGAAATATAAGTACTTGTTAGAAATGTAAATTCTCTAATTAATCAGAAACTCTAGGATTGGTGCTTGTATTGATGGTCATTTTTGAAACCTTAAACTAAAGTAAGATATTTTAGAGGGTTTGGAAGAGGCTGAATAAAGTATTTACATCTTAGGGACTTACAGCTTTAAAAGAAATCTGAAGAAAGCAGAGGATGGATCTGAGTTTTGAATGTATGTGGCTGTCTGTGTTAAACACAGATACATAGGCTTTTAGGCCTGGAGGAGACATTATGACATACAGCCCAGGGAGGCCCCTTATTAACACAAATGCAGAAAGGTTCAAATGAACAATTCCTAAACATCTTTCATTACCCAGAGCAGAGCACCCCAACTAACATGTTCATGTCCGTAAGGAGGTACAGTTGGGCCAGAAGCTTCCCTTGGACCACACAGAGTGACTGACCAGGCAGGTCTGGGGTTTTAGGTAAGGCTTGTGACTGGGCACATCTCCTTGGTGGAGAGTGGCCTGAGAAGAGCAAGATCTGATGGTGCACAGGTGAAAAAAGTTGGGAAGCGCTTACCCAGAAAAAGAACGAACTCATGTTATTGAGTATCAACTTACTGTCCTTTAAAATGAGGATGGATAAAAAAATAAAATGAGACTGGTATGAACACAGCCAGAGTTCTCCAGCAGTGTATCCAAGGAATGCCTGGCATTGGGACTCCTCAGCATTTCACAAAGTGCAGAATTTTAATTTTATTCACCAGAATTCCAGGGAGGGGAAAGAAGCATGTGCTGATCCTTGCTGGGTACCATTCAGAGCTGGGGACTTGGCCATGCTTCCCAGGAACTACACACAGAGGGGACAGTCAAGTCCAAGAAGCCTGAACTCTGGGTGCAGGTGAGCAGAGATTGATAAGAACAAAGTATGGAGGAGGGGGGAGGAAAAAGAGAGAGAGAGAGGAGGAGATGGATTAGCAGTTCCTGTGAACAGGAAAGTTTAATGAGTGGGAAAGAGATATACTAGTGAGAGGTTTTCTGTGTGAGGTGTGAAACCCCGCCCCCCTCCCCCCTCCCCCCCCGACCTCCCTCCCCCCTCCTCCCTCCCGTCCCCCCCCCTCCCCCCCCCGCCCCCGCCCCAATCACCACTATTGGGAAACTTCCTTAATTATCTGCTGCTACTGCTAAGTCACTTCAGTCGTGTCCGACTCTGTGCGACCCCATAGACGGCAGCCCACCAGGCTTCCCCGTCCCTGGGATTCTCCAGGCAAGAACACTGGAGTGGGTTGCCATTTCCTTCTCCAATGCATGAAAGTGAAAAGTGAAAGTGAAGCGCTCAGTCGTGTCCGACTCTGTGCGACCCCATGGACTCCCGCCTACCAGGCTCCTCCGTCCATGGGATTTTCCAGGCAAGAGTACTGGAGTCGGGTAATTATCTGCAGTATTCTTCAAAGCTGTTTCTTTAAAATGACACAGTTCATAGATTGGGCTGTATGTGGCTCCAGTTATATTCAGGTAAGATAAACTCTATATAGGATTCATATCCCTCTAAAGGAGCAGCAAACTTATGCTCCATTTTTTGTTCTGCCTGTACTTTTAGAGCAAGATAAAACTCCTTAAAAACAACATGGATTCAATCCTCAGAGACTTAATTTAGAGAAATTTCCCCCTCATTTATTGAAGATTAAAGAAACTATATACATTTGTACAGTAATATGAGCTCATTATTTTAGTCCAAATAATGATCTTCTAGCACTTGCCTGGAAAATCCCATGGATGGTGGAGCCTGGTAGGCTGCAGTCCATGGGGTCGCTAAGAGTCGGGCACAACTGAATGACTTCACTTTCACTTTTCACTTTGATGCATTGGAGAAGGAAATGGCAACCCACTGCAGTGTTCTTGGCTGGAGAATCCCAGGGACGGGGGAGCCTGGTGGGCTGCCGTCTATGGGATCTCACAGAGACACGACTGAAGCGACTTAGCAGCAGCAGCAGCAGCACCCAAAGGAAAAAAATTACCTACCACTGCAGTGTTTAGAGTTTTCAAGATGTAAAAGACAGAGGGGAAAGAGAATTAACAATCTTCTCCCTTCTCTCTTCCCCTAAATCATTTAACGAGCGCTTACTATGTGCCAGACACTATGGAGGCAAGAAAGATGAATAAGATAGAATCAATGGTCCTCTACATTCAGAAAGATTAAAGTATAAAAGTAGTGACAGATGGTGGATAAAACAATGTGAAAAGTGGCGTATGATAGAAATATGCCAAGAGCGGGACACAACCGAGAAGTACCATTCATTACTTATCACAGGCCAAGTGCTATTGTAAACATTAAAGATGAACTGACTTATTTTATTGTGATAAAGAATATATAACATGAAACTTGCCATTTTACTCATTTTTAGGTGGATGATTCAGTGGCATTAAGTACATTCACACTGCTGTACAACCATCACCACTATCCATCTCCACAACATTTTCATCTCAAGCAGAAACTCTGTACCCAGTAGGAACCAACTCTACATTCTCTGCTCCCCCAGAACCTGGCAATAACCACCATTCTTTCTGTCTCTGTGAATTTGACTACTCTAGATTCTTCATATATATGGAACATTTGTCCTTTTGTGTCTGGCTTATTTCACTAAGTATAATGCTATGGTAAGTATTTAAACAGGCAGTCTTCATGTGATTCTCATAACTGTGTCAGGTTGGTAGCATTTCCCCCATTTTACAGATGAAGTAACTGATGATCAGAGAGTTAGGGGTTCAAAAATCACAGATAATGAACAGCACAGCTGGAATTTGAACTCTGGTCTGCGTGGTGCTAAAGCCTTTGCTACAATACTGATTCACCTGGTAGGGAAGAGAGGGGAGTCAGGGTAGTTACAAAAATTCACCCAACCAACCCAAACCTTTCTGATATAGATCATACTAGCTATAGGATTAGGACAGCTCTCTCTTTGAAAGGAAAAGTGAAAGTGTTTGTCTCCCAGTCATGTCCAACTCTTTGAGACCCCATGGACTGTAGCCCACCAGGCTCCTCTGTCCATGGAATTCTTCAGGCAAGAACATTGGACTGGCTTGTCATTTCCTCCTCCAGGGAATCTTCCTGACCCAGGGATCGAACCCAAGTCTCCTGCATTGCAGGTGGATTCTTTACCATCTGAGCCACAGGGAACAAGATTTGAAATCAGTTATCTCAAAAGGAAGGTTGATGGGAGGGAGAGAATCTAGATCTAAGGTTCACTCTGCATTTCACAACTGTGAGAAGAAGTTGTGGTAAGTACACTTATCACTCTATGGAGTCCTCCCAGAAAGTGGCTGCTGAGCTGAAAGGAATTGTGACAGCTTTTTCTGTGTTGCTCCAAACAAGCAAGGGCCACATTTCCCCTCTGAGGGCTCCTTTCAGGGGCTGATACTTAGAATGCTTTGATGGTTTTAGAGTCCTTCGCACCAGGAACGTGGTTGGGGGGCCACTCCCAGTGCAGCACACCTCTCAGGGCTGTTTGGGAGAGGGTTGTGTCTGTAGTGGCCACAGCAATGACAGCACACTGGGGCTGAGGGAATTGTCGGCTCACCTGGAGCCTCTGACCACTGCCTCTGTGCCCATGCCCAAGGCCCCCAGCTCTCCAGGGATGAGATCTCCTCCCTTTTGAATCTCCTGGTCCTCCTGTGTCTCATGTTGTACCCAGCCTCTTCCTTCCTACCCAGGCCCAGGAGATGAATGGATTCTCCCTTACTGTTGCCTTCTCTGTGAATGTTACTCGCTCAGTCATGTCTGACTCTTTGCGACCCCATGGACTGTAGCCCACCAGGCTCTTCTGTCCATGGAGCTCTCCAGGCAAGAATACTGGAGTGGGTTGCCATGCCCTTCTCCATGGGATTTTCCTGACCCAGGGACTGAACTCGGGTCTTTTGCACTGGCAGGCAGATTCTTTACCATCTGAGCCACCAGAGAGGGTTACCCTTGCTTTTTATAATTTGTTGTTAAGTACCTCAGATGATTTGCAAAACAGGCCGTTTGGTGGGGGTGGTGGTGGGGGGGGAGTGAACACAATGAAGATGACAGGAGGCGGGGACAAGGCTCACCTTTCGACTCAGGCTCCCAGATTCCTAGATTCACACCCTGGTCTGGCCTCTTGAGGCAGGCTGTCTCTTGTGATGGAAGCGAGAACAACCAAAGGGCATGGTTTCAGGTTGACCTTTTCTTTCTCTCCATGTTATGTCCTTTCATCTTAATTACAGCAGATATAGAGTACAACATTTGGCATCGGGAGACCTGGGTTCTGATTCTGACTCTATTAGTTACAAGCTGGGCATCCTTGAGCAATGCACTAATGTCTCTGAACTTCAGTCTACTTTTCAATTAAATGGGGATAATATAATAATACTGACATTCAAGGTTATTGTATGATAATCGAATGGTTTAACATCTACCCTAGCACTTTAAAAAATAAAACACTACACAAGAGTTGACTCTTTTTTTTTTTTTAATACTCTATTTACTTTTAGGACCCTATTTATGCTACATGAAGGTTAGCACTGGGATCAAAGCAAAAATATGTATTAAGTTCACTCCACTTAATCAATGCTTGCAGTGCATGACCACTCACTGTATGTCCAGTGGTTGCCTTGACCATGGAAAATAAATCATCTCATCTTTTAGTGCAGAGATTGCCAAACCAATACATATTCCTTGCATAAATGAGTGAATTTTTCATTTGTTGCACAATGAATCACATCTACTTCCTCATTTCCTAAAATGAAATCATCTAATGAATTGGATGAATGAAGATGAAAACTGGCTTTTAATTCATTTATTCAAAGTATTTAAGTGTGTAACAATTAGCTTGCAGTAAATTATTGTGAGGAGAACAGAAGCTCATGTTCAATTAGTCAAATTTTTTGCTGTAGTGTTTAGATATGGAAAACTCAGTTTCTGCCCACTGAAAGCTAATTTTCTGGGAAGCTGAAGGCATTCTGAATTCTGGGAGCAAGATTTCTTTTACCACGTGAAGAATTACAAAAAGACAGATGAGGCAGTGCATGCAAAGCACGTGACATCTGTGGCCTCCTGCTGTCGTTACATGAGACAGAAAAACAAGGCTTGAATTCTTAGATGCTTAAGTCAGACAAAGGTCTCTTGAAGGACTCAGTCACAATTCTCAACACAATGCTTAATTGTACCAATTCTGCTCCATCTCCTTTTTCTTTTCTACATCCACGATTCAAATGTCTTAGGAAAAGTAGAAGGAAACAGGACCAGAGATGGCTTCCTGGTAAAACTGGGTAGCTCAAATATTTAGAGCAACAGATGCTTAATTTTAATGAGACCCTTAACAAACTTTCCAGATGAATATGTCCTCCCAAAGTAACTAAATGGATCAAAAGAGTTTGTAAACTGATGGCCATTCAAATTACAGTTAGGATCATTTATGAGTGCACAGACTACTTCCCCACATAAAAACAGATCACAGCATTAATATCTTTCATCAGGAGTTATTTCAAACTTTAGAGAGTAGAGAGAATAGGCCAGAAATTTTAGAAATATGAGTCCACATCAGGTCCTGCCAGAAGAGCAACTGTTAACTCAGATAATAGCAGATTGTTGCCTACAGAGATGCATGAAAGATAAGATGTTTTGTCTGCACCCAGCCTCTTAAGAAGAAATTTTTATTAAACAAAATCAAAACACTATGGTCTCTACTAGAAGAGCTAAAGCTTGAACTTGAGTTCAAATCTGGTCTTGAATACTCAAGGCAGTTTTCTTAAATTTTCAACCTTAGGGTTCATCATTTGTGAAAATGGGGATAAAATTGTTCATCTTACAGTGCTGGTGTGTGGATTAAATGAAATGCCTGGAAAAATCTGGCATGGCTTGGCATGTATCAGGAGCTTAATAAATAAAAGTTTTCCTTTTTCTTCCCGTAGCCTCCCCCAAACTACTGCACAATTGCACTCATCTCACATGCTAGTAAAGTAATGCTCAAAATTCTCCAAGCCAGGCTTCAACAATAGTGAATCGTGAACTTCCAGATGTTCAAGCTGGATTTAGAAAAGGCAGAGGAACCAGAGATCAAATTGCCAACATCTGTTGGATCATTGAAAAAGCAAGAGAATACCAGAAAAACTTCTTTATTGATTATGTCAAAGCCTTTGACTGTGTAGATCTTAATTTATGCCCATTTTAAGGCACATTTAGCATTTTTCTATTATTATTTAAGGAAGGAGCACAAATACCTGTGACACACCCATAACAATCTGCAAGCCCCTTTTCTACACACAGAAACAGGAATTCACTCTAATGACAGGAAAGGCAAGATCACAGAACTGATAAGTGGCAGAATCAGGACTTAAACTCAGATCTCTTCATCTCTCTTTGTCTTCTTCCTAATGCAAGACTGCCTCTCAATATGTTTATTTCTTGATATTTTGCCGCAGTGCTGACCTTAAAGTCATATTTGAAGTGAGAAAAGCTGTGCAGAGCTTGCACTTAGAATATCTCCTATCTTACTGTCTGCTCCAGAAACAATAGTGACACATTTAAGACAATTTGCAACTGGTTCTCTTGTGATTCCACTGGATGGAACCAACTGCACTTAATCCCATTTCATGGCCCCAGAAGCCAGGGAGGGGCTAGTGGATGGGAGTTCTTGGGTGGCTCTTTCGTGATATGGTCTGGACAGCGTTCGATGGGCTAGAGCTTGAGTACTAGGGCACCAGGGCTGGGGCAGATTTGATGAATGATGACTCAGGATTCCAAGCTGGTGTCCCCACTGAAGGAGGATACTTGGCATAGTCATTAAGAGCATAGACTTTTAATTTCAGTTAAAGTCTTCTCTCTGCCATTTACTATCTTGTGCCCTTGAACAGCTTTCTCAGTTTGAGTCTCGATATCTTCACCTTTTAATTGGGGTTAATGGCAATTACCTCTCAAGGTTATTTATAAGGTTAAAGAACTAATGTGTGTAAATCTCTTTACATGGTGCCAGGCTAGCTAAGACTGCAGCCTCTGCCAGGATCCAGCATCTTGGCAGCTTGCACGGTGCTTAGCACAGTGCATGGAACACACGAGAGGCCCAGTAAATGTTTAACAGGATTGTACCTTCCGTCACTGGGAAGGAACCTTTCCTTAGGATTGCTGGGGCATTAGTACTGTGATCTGCTGGTGCTGTACTTGCTGCTGCTTCAAGGAAGCCAGTTCTTCTGCTGGGCAGCCCTGATGGGAAGGTCTCTAAAACATACCAGATCAGAATCTGTCTCCTTTCACTGCCACTCATTCGTCTCAGTGATCCCACCTGAGGTCACACAGTACATTCTCGGCCTCTTCTATGTGGTTGGAGAGTGAAATTCTATGACTATGGAATTTTTCAAAACTTAAAAGCCAGTAGTAGCCTGCAAGCCAAATTCAGGGTATACTTAGATGTGTCTTATTAGCCTGCAATGTTGAAAAACTGTGATCTGAATGTTCTCACTGGGGCACTCCTGTTTCAGTTTGCTGCAGTCCATACCTCTCCCTACGGCATACGCTCAGCTTCACTCTTTCATATGGTCTCCCCCTGACCTCCAGCCTTTGATTATGTGACCTGTGGTGAGCACAAAGAGGAAGTATTTTGAAATCAGAGATGATCTAAACTTGAATCTATGCTCTTGCTGAATAGCATTAAGTGGACTAGCCTCCACGAATCACAGTTTCCCCAGTGGTATTTGGGTTGCTCCAACCTGCCTTCCAAGACTGGTGTGAAGATTAAATGAAATAGCTCCTAGGACAGTGCTAGGCATAGGCAGGGACTTAGGAAATATGAACATACAACAGCTCATCTGCACCGAAATTCCTTGTTTATAGGTCCAACTTGGAGACTGAAGAAAGAAAAAATATCAGAGATGAAAAAGTTGGGTGAGGAACTACATTAGGAATAGAAGTGAGGATGAGAACAAGAAGCAAGTAAGAAGATGATAAAACAACCAATTTCCAAAGCACACATGGATTCTGAAAAACTCCAAGTAGAGTCAGTAACAGGGTTTTATGGCTACTGGAAGGGCAAAAGCTCAGGGTGAGGTGAGCAAGAGCTGAGCCCAGCTCTAGACTAATTGAATCAGAATCCCTGTAGGTGGGACCCAAGCATCGGTTCTGTAAAATGTCCTCAGGCTGTCCCAGTGTGCAGCTATGACTGAGAACCCAGGAGCCAGAGGCTCTCCCACCTACACAGTACATGGTGCCAGCAGGCCTTCAATAAGTGGAGGCAGATTCTGCCAGTCAGGCTTTCCTGGACACGAAATGTGTGAAACCGACCAGGGATATACATGAAGTTTTGCACTGACAAAAAGAGAAGGATCAATGAGCAACATCTGCCATGGATTCTGTGGGCCAGTGGCAGTAGCAGTCGCTGACTACGTGGGGCTTCTCAGCATATGAGACAAGAGCCCCTTCTTTCAGTAATTTTCCACTGGGTGGAGGCTCTCAGAAACTAATGATCAGGGCAGACCTGGCAAATCCCTTCCTGAGGTGTGGAGAAAGTGTTCTCATGAGACAAACTGGTGATGTCCTTCTCAGTTCTACACATTAGGTATATCTACCTACTAGAAATAGGATTGAAGTTCCTAAGCATGAAAAAAAGCTGTAAAAAAGTTTAAAGTCTTAAACTTATAATAGCTATTATTATAGTTGTCATTAATTGATCAGCCACAACGTGCCAAGGATACATTATTTCTAATTCTCATGCCAACCGCATGCGGCATGTATAACTATCTTCATTTTTCAACTGAAGAAAAGTTTTTGGGAAGTTAAGAAATTTGTCCATAATCACAGCTGGAAAGTGGCTGAGTTAGGATTAAAACCCAGATTTGTTTGAAAGGCTTATTCTGTTCAGCAGCTTGATTCTCCAAAACAAAGCAAAAACAATATAAGGAGAGTGCGGATGTAAAGAACAGCATTCTTTTCATTTGTCTGCAGACTCCAAATTTTTTTTACGATAAGTATACTTTACCTCTTATAATCAAAAGTTGTTTTGAAAGAAGGGAAAAAATGAACAGTAAGTATAGGGATCAGATCTATTATATAGAACATTGTTATTAATCAGATAATTTTCCTTAATTAAAAGCATTAACATCCAGGAATAAACAAAACTGTATTCAATTTTCCATAATTACAAATACATTTCCTGGATTTATATTTCAGAGCAAGGGACCTGGATTCAGCTCCCATTTTCATAATGGTCTTTGCATCTGAGACACAGACACCTTCTAAATTTATTAAACCATCCAACTTAACAAAAGAAGTGGTGGATAGAATCCAAATGCAATCCTTATTTAGCAAACTGTCTTCCTTCCTGTAGGATTTTAGCTTCTGTTTGGTCTTTATCTAAAGCAACTGCCAAACCACTTGGGTTTCCCCCCTCTCTTGTCTGACTGTGGTCAGCAAGGTGAGAAATTACAAGGAGGAAAATGAGATTTTGGAAATGGGTGCTGACAAAGTTGTCATCTCACCAGAGAAGATGAATGAGGACACGATCAAGAACGCAGCACAGGAGAAATACAATTAGGTGTGTAGAGCCAGGGAGAGAACTGGAGCTCAGCGCATTTTCCTCCCTGTAGGAGTTACCAATTCAATCCTGAAAAATTATAAATGATGCTATCACTTGAAAACTGGGTACGCATAGGCTCCATTTTTTTACTCTTCCCTGGTCTCCCATCCCCATCAGCCACTGAAAACACAAAGTACTAGATAAACAAAAGGAGTGCCTACCTCAGACCTTCTCTCTCTGGAAGCACAGGAGGCTTTTATTAATCTGAAGCCACTGAAGCTATTTCATGCTCATTGTTAAAGCTCACTTTTAACACAATTATATAAACTTGGCAACTATGAAGTTTTTAAGAAACATTTTTACCGATGCTGATTTTCAATACAAGCAGTCAGTATATCTCTATTCCATGGGAAGACACTTTAATAATATTTAATTAAAGTCCACACAACAGTAAGCAGATGACTAGCTTTCCTGGTTCTAATTCCATTGTGTCTCTTACTTAAAGGAAACACATGATTTTATTTGTAGTTGGTGTTTGGGACAGCATTGTTTCTAGTCTGATTAGTTGTACAGACCTTTCTCATTATTTTTTTACTTTTAGTCAAGTAAAAGTAAAACATTTTTACTTTTTGTTTTTAAAAACTGATTTTGTGGCAATTGATGAATTGCAAAATACAGAAAAAGAACAGAAAAGTAGTTAAAAAACCTAGCATTCAGAGATAATAACTTAATAATTTAGAATGCTTCCTTAGAGTCTCTTTTTTTTTTTGCTAAGTTTGTTTTAACACAGTTGGAGCTTTCCAAATTTTCATCTTGTGTTTGTGTTTTGCTTAATATGTTGCAAGTGTTTCTTTTTTTTTCCTGTTAGTAAAACCTCTATTAGCATGATTTTAAGTTGTACATAGTATTCTATATTATGAAAGTGAAAGTTAGTGAAAGTTAAGTCGCTCAGTCGTGTCCGACTCTTTGCGACCCCATGGACTGTAGCCCACCAGGCTCCTCTCTCCATGGGATTCTCCAGGCAATAGTACTGGAGTGGGTTGCCACTGCCTTCTCCAGGGGATCTTCCCGACCCAGGGATTGAACCCAGGTCTCCTGCATTAGAGGCAGACGCTTTAACCTGAGCCACCAGGGAAGTCCATTCTATATTATGAAAGGGCAGCCAATTGCTATCTTTTAAATTGAGAGCCCCTGCAGTCTAACACATCTGGCAGCACTGCACACAAAGTTGGCTATGTTAACGTTGGACTGCCATTGATAGCACGGAATATCGTGTTTTGTTCCCAAGTACAAACAAAGGACCTGAGCAGGGTAGGTGGCTTTCTTGCCCCACTCCCACATGCTACCTTCCTCATACGAGGTGAAACCAACGGAGTTCTCAAATGGAGGAGGAATTAGCAGCTTCATTCCACTAGCAAGGTGGTGCCTCGAGTAGTATGGTCATGGACTAGGAACCAGGAGGGACAAGCATTTATTAAAAACATACTGTGAGCAGGAGAGGGGGAGGTGCTGGGAACACCAAGATGAATAAGATGTAGTTTCCTCCTTATAAGGACTGCAGTGCTGACCCTGTAGGTACAACTGAGTTTCAACATCAGTTGCTCTGGGAACCTGTCACCTCACCGAACCACTTGTCAGCCTCTTTCCCTGAACCATCAGCCTTCGCTGAGGGTCTGCTGTAAATGCACAGATTCCTTGACATTTTTTAAAAATTAACTTATTTTTAATTGAAGGATAATTGCCTACAGTGTTGTATTGGTTTCTGCCATACATCAACATGAATCAGCCACTGGTGCACGTCGTGCGGGACTGTGGCCAAAGCACAGAGCTCTGCCTGGAGTCCCACTGCCCCCTGGTCTTTCTCTGTTAGCAGCACTTGGCCAGTGCTGCCCAGTTCTTTATGTTTAGGTCAGCTTTTGCTCCCTTCCTGCGGCCCTATGGTGGTGGGGTCTCAGCATGCCTCACCATCAACCTTGCTCAGCAATTAGGGCAGCCTTATAAAAATGGCCCTCTTTTCTGTCTTTTCACATCTTTTGCTTGTTCTCATAGCATTTACTATGAGAGGCTCCTGAGGGCCTGTTTATATACACCATACACCGTACCCCAGTAAGCTCTCTGGGGGCTAAGGCAAGAATATAGACTGCACAGCTATTCAGGCACTTAGAATCTGGTTGAAAATGCACACTAAAATGTGAAAGAAACAAAAGTAAGATCATGATAACATGCCCTTCACTGACATGGAATGTCCTGAGGGGACAAAGTGAATGAAGTATTTGCACAGGGGAGCTTAAAGAACTGATGAAGTGAGTGACGAATGAGGAAAGGCTGAGATGAAGTTGGTGGGATTCTGAAATAGGGAAACACGACAAAGGGCTTGAACCAAAACGTGTGCTGCCTATGGCCAAGGGCATGACTGCAATGAAATTGTTAATTCCACAAGATCCAAGTCCTGTTGACCTCTTCTTATTTCAGAATATACACAAGTAAGTCTGTTCCTTTTTGTATTGCTAAATGCTGGAGACAGCACTGCAGATACTTTGCATATTCCCTAAAAACAGTTCTTCCTGTTTCCCCACCCACAACTTAAATAATATTGGGCTCTGTGATTCTATAAGATAAAATTGTTAACAAAAATTTGCAAAATGTGTGATACATGCTATTTTCTTTTGTCAATGACTTCAGAGGTGAAATCTGTTTTTGACAATTTTAGAATGACAATTATGGCTGAGATGGCTAGTTTTCTACCCCAGTATCTTTCTTCCTTAGTAACTGCTTCTTTGGTGGACATAGTACCATGCAGAATAAATGATTTTGTGTTTCCTGGGAGTTGCCCCTTTGTAATAGCCACTGTGATCGTATGACTAAGTACTGGGCAATGAAATATAAATTAAAGAACTCTATGGAACTTCTGGGAAGGCTTCTTAAAAGGAGGCGTGGACAAGAGAAAAGAAAAAAGGGGGTAAAAAAGGAGGGGTAGATAGTCGCTGCCCTTCTCTCCCCACCTTTCTTCTTTCCCACTTCTTGGAAATCAAAGACAATGGATGGGGATTCAATAGCTGTGTTAAAATATAAGGAGTAGGACTTCTTCCAAGGTGCAGTAGAGCAGAGAGCTGGAAGAAGCCTGTATCCGTGATGTCTCTGGGAAGCTCCATACCAGCCCTGGATGGTGAAACTCCAGATGTTAAGTGAAGCAGAAATAAATTTGTTTATTACATGCCACTTTGTTTAGGCATTAATTTCATAAATATAGAGACAGCATATACTTCTCAAGAGCAGGAGCAAGTATAGAGGGTGTTCAGCAATGCCACGATGATGACAACGGTGATGATGATAAAATTAAAAACAATGAAACACAGTGGCTTGAATAAACTGTGCATAGTTATTTTTATTTAAAGATTTTACTGCTGATGCTACTTAATCTATTTGTATGTAGATGTCCTCAATGAGGTCTCCATTTTTAAATAAAATTCTCAATCTACTGAACATTAAAAGATTTCATTTCATTTCATTTTGTGAAGCAAGGCTGTATCATTTCTATGTGTCTCTATGCTGGCTTCCACAGTGCTGTGAGGAATGTCTTTAAGTGACTGATCCTCAGTGATGGAGAGACTGTGAGCTCTGTGGGCCTCAACATGACTCGGCATGTAAATGGTAGAATGATGCTGAGAAATTCACTCCACTGCAAGTGAAGGAGTGGACAGCCTCTCTGAGGAAGTGACTCAAAGACTAACATGCAGTAAATAATGAAGGAAATGGAACAACTGGACAAAGAGACATGGTCAACCAATGAGAATACAATGAGAAAGCAAATATTTGGCAACTAATGAAGCTAGAAGGGAACAAGGGACTCAAAATATCCTCAAAGGTGAAACATGGTACATAGGTAACACCCTTTATCTACTTTCAGTTCAGTTCAGTTGCTCAGTTATGTCCAACTCTTTGCGACCCCATGGACTGCAGCACGCCAGACTTCCCTGTCCATCACCAATTCCCAGAGCCTGTCCATCGAGTTGGTGATGCCATCCAAACATCTCGTCCTCTGTTGTCCCCTTCTCCTCCTGCCTTCAATCTTTCTCAGCATCATTATATACTTTAATCTTCTGGAAAAATTACAAAATGTTTAAACTCTTGTTTTTCCCAACATTGTTAATTCCATAAATCCCAGAAAGGATGTGAGGGGTAATCTCATCTAGCTACTGGGAAAATTCATGGCATCTAAAGTTCCAAAGGGATTTCTTTTCTTTCTTTTGCACCTGCTTTGGATAACTTTACCTAAATTGCAGTTACAAAAGAACAAGCTCAGGAATTAACTTTTAGTGAGAAAAAATATCTGCCATGAATATAGGAACTCCCGTGCTCAGTATGGGAGAAAAACCCAGGGAAATAAGCCATTGTTTCCAGTGTAATTTATCTTTAGGCCAATTGTGAGTAAAATATAGGCACGGTCATGTAAAACTAGGAAATAGGACACTACATCCTTCAGTTTTGTTTCTTGTGTTTCAAGAGAACCCTCTGCCTGCTCACTTCCATTATTTAGCACTTGGCTTCTTTCAAGGAATCTCCAAGAAGGGACTGACTATCAGGGGCTGTGTTTTGAGCCTGACCCAGTCCCACCTTTTTCTTTGCTGTCTGTGACTTAAAAAAAAAAAAATAAAATAAAGGCTTTTATTGGAACTCCCATGGGTGCTAGGCAATATACAGTAACTAACAACTGTACCTTTAAATTAAACAAATGCAGTGTAGTTTAATTTTCTTGAAGACTTGTGGGAAGGCAGTTGGTAGGAAGAACATGGGCTTTGGAGGGAGACTATTTCAATTTCATTTTTCCAGTTTTACTAGTTATGTGCTTGCTTCTTTTCACGTTTCCCAAACCTTCTCAGCCTTGGAGTTTTTTCCCCTGATTCTTAAAAATTGGCATAATAATAATATCTCTCAGATTGTTGTCTGGCACATAGAAGGTGCTCAACAATGTTAATTCCCTTTATTCCCATCCCTCCCCCACTCCTGACATCACCAAACTTAACTGGACAGTTGGAATATAGTTTGATCCACCCAGCTCTAACAATCTCAACTTCAATGCTTATGCATGTATTTAAAATGACCTTTGCACAAGCTGACTTAACTAAATTTCTCTGCAACCTGTCCCCAAACATGGCTTTAAACCTTTCAAGTTTTCCATATTATTTTTTACTTCATGTTAGGCCAGAAGTCCTGAGGAAGCTGACCATAAGACTCCCTTGTGATGTCAGAAACAGATTTCTAAATAAGGAAGAGTAATAAAAACTCATTGGTGATTACTACTCTTTCACACTAGTATATCCTGAAATAACTGTTCCAAAGAGCACTTATTGACAGAGGGCCTGGTTTCCTTCAAAGCTATACAGAGAGTTTCTAAATGCCAACTTATTTCAGGAGAGGAAGTTCTCTTCTTTGGTGCTTTGCTGAAGCTAATTTGGGTTTTCTGTGTTTTGAGAGATATGATGTGACTTTTCTGCTAAAGACTCATCATGAACCCTGCGTGCTTTTCATTTTTATCTTAAAGCAAGCTCAGGTGTTAACAAAATTCATCTAGCAGGACTTTTTCTAGTTTTGGGGGGCAGATATATTGTTTATACTTAGAATAGGCAATTTCTTGACTACTAAATAAACTTTAGAAACCTCAGCATAAGTTTTGCTTTTCCAGGAAAAAAATTTTCTGATTAAAAATAGTAGAATCAGTAGTATTAGCAACACTGTTATTTCTCTAGCTCTATTTATAATGTCCTCTTTTCAAAACAGTTGAAAAATATAAATATGAAAACTTATCTACTTTTTCTCTATGATTAGAGAGAAAGTTATCAAAAGAATCATTTGAAAAGAAATACAATGTAATTATATCACTTGTAAATTAATTAAATTAAGCTACACTTTGCCTTCTTCCCTAAGTTTTACTGATCTAAAAATGATAGTTCTGTATGTGTTCATTTTTCTACAGGGGATCTCATTTTTAAATTGCTCCTTAATACAGGACATTGATTTCATAACCTCAGGGCCTTAGTAAGTGGCTTCCTTGAAGATGATACTATTTTGGATTTATTCACAAGAAGTAATCCCCTTGAGTGACTCAGATAATTTTTTTTTTTTTTTTTTTTTTTTTTTTTTTAGTTTTCTTAAGAAATTCTTCAGGAATTCTTGTGAGATAGAAGTAGGGAAAATATTATCACTTTGCTGATAGGGACGTCAAGGCTTAGAGATTTGTTCAAGGTCAAAGAGAAAGTCATTGGTAAAGCCAGAAACTTGAATCCTAACATCCTCGCTTGTATTTTAGTTCTGCTAAAATAACTTCCTGTATTCCTTGGATCTGCATTAATGTAAGAGTTTTGCATTTTGGGACCCAGGCAACATTTTTAAAACCTAGAATACTTACAAAAGACTATATATTCTAAAATGCATTCACAGTTATTTCTTTTTATCATTGCCTTTCAACATGAAAAAGTCATAGGACTTAAGTCTATTATTCCATTCATATAAGTTGCTTAGACTTCAATATAGGTCTCTAAGTCTGTGTATTTTATTTTTTTCTTTTGGCAAGAGAATATCCCAGTGGGTCCATACATCTGTGTCCTCAATGCATATGGCACCAGAGTAAATTATATCCCAGGTTATTTGTGGTTCTAACAATATTTAGTCAATTTCCTTTCTCAGCAAACTTAAGAATTCATGCAAACCAGATTTATGCAAATCATGTTTGTGATTCAGCTGTGGTCAGCCTCAGGAAGCAGAATCCTGTGTAACTGCCATGTAGGATGTGATTTAAAGTTGAGGATTTACAGGAGCAGTGCAGTGTGCGTGGTGGCACACACACTGGACACTTAAATATACAGTGATATTTAAAGATGCAGAGGGGTATGAAAGGATGACAATGTGCAAATTCCCACAAATATGCATAATTCATGGTAAATTAGTATATGTCTAATCATAGCAAAGTACACGATTTTCCTGCAATCCCTTCCTTTCCTTTTTAAATTGATAACTGGCATCTTGAAAGAAGAAGGGAAAGATGTGGGTGGTCACCACAGAAGCCAGGGAAAGTTGTGCGGTATGTATATCTATGGCTGATTCACGTTGGTGTATGGCAGAAACCAACACAATATTGTAAAGCAATCATCCTCCAATTAAGAAGAAATAAAATAAAAAACATACTGTCCCCCCCAAATGCCTAAGGATCCCCTTGATTCAGCATAAAGCAACCATTAAAATGACATCTATAAAAAATAAATGATGATGTGGAAAAAATGAGTCCGGCATAATACATAAAGAGGGAGCTACAAAATGGAATGCACACTAACTGCAGCTATGTAAAAAATTGAAATTATGCTTGTGACTATGCAAAATGAGAGAGTATGTAAAAATGGAGAGTTCTTGGGAACATGGGTGATACTTTTGATCTGGTCAAAGTTTCTCAGAAGGGTTCTATATACTCAGTATCAGCAGAGTAACCAGTGAAAGAAAAGAGACCCCAAGGATGAAGGTCAGAGCACCAACAGGTAAGGCTTTTGGAGGAATGTGGGGTGCAGCTATTGGGAGGGTGTGGGAGTTACCAGAGCTTGGAGGGGCAGAGTTGTGGCAATGAAAGTCTGAAGGGGTGCCAGATCATCACTTCTCAGACCACTTTTCTAGACGGGTAAGCAGGGAAACTACAGCTCTGCCAACACCTGGGATAAACTAGCTCTACTCGGTAGTTCAGCCTGAGAAGAAAGGTCGGCTGCTGTGGGGCAGCTGGTAGAGTGACATTTCCAGAGCACAGTTATGGAAAGCTATTTAACAAATGCTGAAATGATGGGCTCTCCTGTTTTGATCCAGGCATGGATATTTTCAAATGTGGTGAGCACAGAGGCAATTCTAGGTGCAAAGGAAGGATTTAACTTATCATGAGAAGCACCTCAGATGTGAGGACTGGAGCCCATGTATCAACCCTAATGTAGGACCTGCCTTTTACTGGTTATCTAGGAAGGCTGCCTGGTTACCTGATCCTACCATTCAGTACAGGGCAGGGTCCCAGTGGCCTCAGAGGTGAGCAGTTATCCAAGGACTGGGGAACTGCCCTTTTTCATAGATTTGCTTTTGGGCTTGTGTGTTTATGACTCTTTTACACACACACACACACACACATATATACACATGAATAATGTCTTTTGAAGGAAAAATATTTCTTTTTCAATTTATCCATCTTAATTGATTTATGCTTTTTTACAATCCTATACATGTTTCCCTTATAAACAGAAAAGGTTTATCAGATTTTACCCTATTACATTCCTAGCACAGTCAAGATGACATTAATAACAGGTCTCCTTGATAAGTCAGGGAAGCATGAGGAAAGGACAGCTTCTTAACTTTGAACTCCTTGGACCCTGGGCAGTCATGCACAGCCACACAGACTGTGCACACAGCACATCTCCTTGGGGTTGTGCAAAGCTGTAGCCTAGCAAAAAATTCCCTATGCCTTACTGTACATTGGGAAATGGGGATAATGGCAACTACATCATAGATTTGTTGGGAGGACTAAATGAGTTGCCAGGAAAAATATCAACAATCTCAGATATGCAGATGATGCCACTCTATTGGCAGAAACTGAAGAGAGTCTCAAGATGAGGGTGAAAGAGCAGAGTGAAAAAGCTGGCTTGAAACTTAACATCAAAAAAACTAAAATCATGGTATCTGGTCCCATCACTTCATGGCAAATAGAAGGGGAAAAGTGGAAACAGTGTCAGATTTTATTTTCTTGGGCTTCAAAATCACTGTGGATGATGATTGCAGCAATGGAATTAAAAGATGCTTGTTCCATGGAAGAAAAGCTATGACAAACCTAGACAGCATATTAAAAAGCAGAGATATTACTTTACTGACAAATGTCCATCTAGTCAAGGCTATGGTTTTTTCAGTAGTCATGTAGGGATGTGAGAATTGGACCATAAAGAAGGCTGAGCACTGAAGAATTGATGCTTTCAAACTGTGGTGGTGGAGAAGACTCTTGAGAGTCCCTTGGACAGCAAGGAGATCAAGCCAGTCAACCCTAAAGGAAATCAACCCTGAATATCCATTGGAAGGACTGATGGTGAAGCTGAAGCTCCAATATTTTGGACACCTGATGCAAATGACCCACTCACTGGAAAAGATCCTGATGCTGGGAAAGATTGAAGGCAAAAGGAGAAGGGGGTGGCAGATGATCAGATGGTTGGAAAACATCACCAACTCAACGGACATAAGTTTGAGTGGACTCCAGGAAATAGTGAAGGACTGGGAAGCCTGGCGTGCTGCAGTCCATGGGGATGCAAGAGTTGGACACAACTTGGTGATTGAACAACAATAAATATAAATATATATATACATATATAGTGTTTAGAACAGGGTATAGTACATGCATAGTAAATGCTATGTAACTATTGCTTTAATAAAAGTTGTTTAAGATTAGAAAAGCTTAAGGCAAAGATTATATTATCAAGTTTTACTTCTTGGTATCCATCAGCTATATTTGCTTTATGAAACAACATGGGTCACAGGATTGATTACTGAGTAGGTTCACTTTAATGAATGAAGCCAGGAGGGAATATCTGCAAGGTTAGAAACACTTAAATAAAGGACTGAAGATCCCTAATTTGTCTTAACTCCTTTTCTTTTGTAGTGCTAGGAAATAAAAGTTTAATGTCTTTACCAAAATAGTAATTGATCCTTTCTTGACACCAAAAACTTGAATAGTCTAAAAAACTGCACCTCAAAGCGTTATGTGAATAGGAATCCCTGGAAGGCTTGTGAAAACCGATTCCTGATCCCCACCCACCCTTAGAGACTTCGATTCAGTCTGGAACTTGGAGTATGAATTTCTAACATACAGTAGGTCATGCTGATGCTGCTGGTTCATGAACTTCTTTTTGAGTCACTGAGCTCTTCTGCAAACCCACATCTTGTCCTGGGAATACAGGGAACACTAGGAAGACTAACTTTTTCAGGACCATGGCTAGGGTAATGATACACATCTCAGAGGCCCGAGGCTCCTAAATGCTCGCTTAGGTCCTCAGTTCTAAATCTCCTGTAGCACTGGTACCATAACTGCCTATTGACTGAAGCTCTACAGTGTACTATTGGTTTCTTAGAGGCCGTGCTTGTGTTTATGTAATTTCTGTGTCCCAGCACCAGGCAAATACCTAGCAAGAAATAGGCTGTTAAGTTTTTGTAAGATAAGTAGATGACGTAGGAGGGTAGATCATTTCCATTGAAATACTATTTTTTTTTTTTCAAAAGCAGCATTCCCTGTATCTTTGGAAGTTATTTTGTTACCATATAATTAAAAAGAAGACAATTTAATTTTGTTCACAGTTTATCTTAGAACCAGTTTTTAAACATATGACTCTTTGCTTAGTGGTGTCCCCTAAATACTGAATGTTAAACGTTGCCAGCATTCCCTGAGCTGGTGGTTCTCCTGGGTTCTCCACTGCTCTCCCTCCTGTATCCCATGAGACAGAAC
The DNA here is from genome assembly GCF_019923935.1 of Bubalus bubalis. Taxonomy (NCBI): domain Eukaryota; kingdom Metazoa; phylum Chordata; class Mammalia; order Artiodactyla; family Bovidae; genus Bubalus; species Bubalus bubalis. The sequence continues at coordinate 132,511,955 of NC_059157.1, read as the reverse complement.
AGGGCAGAATCAAGCTCCAATTTTCTTTGGAACAACAAAAGTTATACATGTGCTGAATGTAACTAAGCCTTCTCCCCTACAACCAAGCCCCAGAAGATACATAGCAAAGCTGTTTCCATATCACATGTCTATAAAGAATATTTTCTCAGATTTTTCTGTTTTCCCATTTGCTGCTTCTTCTTCTTCTTTGGCATAGGCTTTATTTTCACTTTTGTTTTCTTTTTTCCCCTTCTCACTCTCCCCTACAACTATGGGGTTTAGGATATCTGTCTTCAGAGTCAAAAGGGGCTTGTTCCTTCTCTTTCTCCTCTCCTAGCATCTGGATTCGCAAAGGGGAGAGTCTATAGCAGGACTATGAGGAGGCCTCCTTCCCTCCATCTATACCCTTCTACTCCTAGGGGATATATCAGAAGATTTGGTGATGTGTATCACATATGTATACACATGCACAGGACAAAGGCAAAAAGGGAGGAAGAGTGTTACACACCTGTGGTGCTTCAAGTTGTTCAGTATGAATGGGACATGGAGTTGTGGTGGCATTGGGTGAGGATAACAGGGTAGTCAGGGCCTGGACCACCCATGGCTTGCGAGCCCAACTGAGGAGTCTGCACCGTATTTGGGACACAGCAAGAGACATCACTTCTCTCCACATCTTGAGTATCTATCATCTGTAAGCCAAGCAGTGTTGTGGTCCATGCATGTCTTGTATGGCTACTGTGGTTCATAAAACCACAAAAGGATTTAAAATCCTTTGGAAGAAAGGGTAAGATTGCTCATTCACTTAATGAAAGACATATTGTGTCATTTTTTTCTTTAATGCAAAGTTTCTTTAATGCAAAGGTTCTGTATCTTTAGCTTAAAAGTTTAAGAATAACAAAGCCTGTTTGTGAGCTTCAACTTGTTTTATTCTGCACTAAACAAGTTGATTAAAAAAATCCATCAACTGATGCATTATCACTCATTTCTTTTTCAGAAACTACTTCCATAGTTCACAAAAATTAATGTGTCAATTTTGGGGACACATTTAAAGATAGAAGCTGAGAGTGTAGGGAAGTGATATTTGGACAACTTTTGACTGGAAGAAAACTACTTGCCTGCATGTTTAGTGTTTTTCTACAAGAATTCATTAATTATTCACGAATTACACAAATGAGATAATTTTGTTAGAAAAAAGTAATGAATGAATTTTTTTTCTATTCAGAACATCCGGCACAAAGCCAGGATGGTACATTCTCTCACCATTTCTTTAATAAGTCACTTATTCATATGTTTAAAGGATGAGATCATTTGGCAAAAAAAAAAAAAAAAAATACTATGATGAGGAATAAATAACAATTGTGCTGAATGATCATTTGTGTGTGTATGTGTTTTTCCTAGATCACGAGATAGGAAGGAAGTGGTACTCACTGATTGAGGGTAGACCACGTGAAAAATTAATGACTAAAAATGGAAATGACAGAATTATAGAGTTGTTTTGAACAAAGAGAAGGAAGCAATGGAGCATTAAAAAAAAGGTAGGTTTGCAAGAGCTGTGTTTCTGTCAAAGCTTATATATGCAGTACCAGAATAAGAGACACATTCCAGAGGCGGGGATCAGAACATGGGGCTGAACAGAAAGGAGAAGACACGTATTGCAAAGTCTGGATGGGAGAGAAATAAATGCATAACCACAGAAATGATAAGGTCCGTGTAATGGCAGAGAACAGGCATGTAGGTCTGAAGTCAGAAGAGAAGGAAGGGAAGTCCACTCTCTAAATTCTCTCTCCTGTTTAAGTATCAAAAGAAGAAAAAAAATTTTTTTGTATGGCCTATCTCTTCCATGGCCATTTTTATTGATCAGATTTTGAATTTGTAACATAAATAGTTTCAGTATAAATATTTCCACCCACAGCTGTTTTTCAGAGCACTGATAATAGACACTGATGGAGTCAGGAATCAGTGAGGTCACATGCAAGGTTCATTAGACAAAGTGCTGGGAGCTTACTTCAGAATGGATGGACTAGGAAGCTATATGGAGAAGGCAATGGCACCCCACTTCAGTACTCTTGCCTAGAAAATCCCATGGATGGAGGAGCCTGGTAGGCTGCAGTCCATGGGGTTGCTAGAGTCGGACACGACTGAGCGACTTCACTTTCACTTTTCACTTTCATACATTGGAGAAGGAAATGGCAACCCACTCCAGTGTTCTTGTCTGGAGAATCCCAGGGATGGTGGAGCCTGGTGGGCTGCCATCTATGGGGTCGCACAGAGTCGGACACGACTGAAGCGACTTAGCAGCAGCAGCAGCAGCAGGAAGCTATATGTTGGACTGTAGGGCAGCTTCACATTCCCCACAACCAATTGAAAGGGTGATGATAAGCTTATCCAAGTGAAAACCAGAGAGACGAGTTGTGGGAAAACCCTCTGCTTCAATGGGGAGGAAATGCTTTGCTAATCTTCCTAGGGGGATCTTAGGAGATTCAGATTCCCTTAAAAATCTTTAATATTTGAACCCTGATATACAATGGAATGGTATGCCCTGGTGGCTCATATGGTAAAAGAGTCTGCCTGCAATGTGGGAGACCTGAGTTCGATCCCTGGGCCAGGAAGATCCTTTGGAGAAGAAAATGGCAACCCACTCCAGTATTCTTGCCTGAAAAATCTCGTGGACGGAGGAGCTTGGTGGGCTACAATCCATAGGGTTGCAAAGAGTTGAACACAACTGAGCGACTTCACTCCACTTCCATACAGTGGGAAGCTGTCACAAAGTTTGTGATAACCTCTTTATGAAGTAGGAAGCATCTCATACAAATATCCTTTCGTAAAAGTGTCAAATTTAATAGAGTTAGCTGTGCATTTGAAATACATGCTCTTCTCAAGTGATTTTTCTAGACTGACTGGTATGCTTAGCTTACCAGCATGAGGGAATTTAGAAGGAAGGATAAAAAGTAGTTTAATTTAGGAAGGCAGTTATAGGGGTGGATGAGTAAAGCCAGGACATGAAGCTGTAGACCTGAATTCTAATATTTCTTGTGACAAAAAATAATCTAAGTGATAGATAATCAAGCTACTTCCCTATTCCAAGACTCAAGTTACTTTGGATGAAGAAGAACCAATATAATTAAACTTCATAGCAGCAGCACACTTTCATCACTCAAAGTTTCTCTGCACACCTAGGGGCCAACTTATTTACTCTAAGGGACTGTACCACAGGCATAAACCCCCTCCTCTGTTTAAAGTGGCTGGGAATGGGTTTCATGGAGCACAATTTAAAAATCACTGCATTAGATTCTCTTCTGAAATTCCTTCCAACTCTAATGTCTACAGTTTTCAGACTGACTGGATAAACTGACTTAAAACAACCAAAAAAAAAAAACAAACAAAACAAAACCAGTAAAAGCACAACAAACATTCCACAGTGAAAGGCTGAATGGTTTCCTTTCAAGCTGTGTTCCAAATGGCTGAGTTTCAGCACTACTGTCCTGGCCTGTTATTTTCATATATCACATCATTTTTATACTCAGCAAGTCAGCTCATGTCATTTCAATTTTACATATATTTTTCTCAATGACTAAAGATGTTGCCAGCACTTTCCCCCATTAGATTAAAAAATGGGCTATTTGAAAATTACTTATATCTATTTATTTTTCCAACTTGAAAGTTTAGTTTTTTTCTATACTGCATGTAATGAACATAGGCTGTAAAATAATATCCTAAAATAAAAATACATAGTGGCATTTAAGATGTTTGTTGAACTTGAAGTGGTTACTCATGGTCTCTCTCTTAGTGATTACAGGTTTTCATCTGACCCTGTGGTTTGCATTACTGTTTGCAAAGCTGGGGAAGATTGACTGGTGGAAGAAGGCTGGGTGCTTTTCCTCTACAAGGTGGGTACCTTGCTAACTCTCTGAGGTGCTAAGTTGGTAAGAACAGGAGGTGGTAAAAGTCCCGAATAGGAAACATCAGCAATACTTTCTGCTTACAAATATCTGACCTACTCATTTTATCAAGTGGGGATATTTTACATTTTAGGTTAACTAGTTCTTTTTTGAGGTACTTGAACAGAAGGCCATCTAACAATATATCTTAATGTCCATCGTTTTAATCCAATCAACAACTGGGTTAGGTTAGTTTCAAGGGAGAGGCTTGAAAGCAGGAGGTATAAAGGAGAGAAACGGGGGGAGAGCAGAGGCCCACCCAGGTACAGGGACATCTCTCTCCTTTGTTCTTAGAGTCTCACAAGTGTAACAGGTCACAGACTGGAACCCCAGGGCTGTATACAGACCCACACTGTTTTGACTACACATGGTTATAAATTTAAAAACTGATTTAAAAAATTTAAAAAAGTAGATTTATTGTTTCTCTTGAAAAATGAGTACATGTGGTGACCCTGAGCCCATTTTCAATAAGATGGCAATTAGCTGGGGCTGGTAGGTACTGCCCCTTCTAGAGGGGCCAGCGGGCGATCTCAGACACTGTCTTTCTCACTTCTTGTTTTTCTTACACATAATCTATTCCCATCTCTGAACTTGGTTGATCGAAGGAGGCATTTGTATCTATGACCTCAGAACAGACTTTATTGTTTAGTAGTATTATAATGTAGTCCCAAAGAAACCCAAGGGGATTCTATACCTACTCAATCCAAGGCTTTTGCCATCAACTCCCACCACTCACCCACTCCAGTACCTGACATTTATAAAGCACTTATTTCATGCCACAGATTCTGCTAAGCATTTATTTACAGTAACTTATTTAACAACTGCTTTATGAAGTAGATAGAATTTTCTTCATTTTATAGCAGAGCAGCCTGAGGCTCAGAGAGGCTGGTTAATTCTTCCCGATATAGCTACTACATGGCTGTAGTCTGTTTTCATTCAGATTCCTGACTGTGAAAGCCTCACTCTTAACCACTGTATAACAACTGCTATATTCACAATGGCCAACATGTGCAGTGGCAGAGGAGCCAGCAGACCTGAGAGGCACCAGACCAGAGCGCCCAACAGTGCCCCACAGAAGGCACACAGACCGCTTACTAGTAACAAAGAGATGTAACGACCAACTCAACATTCAGGAAGCCTGAGCTGCTGGTGGAATGAACACGAGACAAAACAGCCATGGGCCTGGATTCTAAACTCTGCTCTGACTGAAGGAGGCTGCATTGGACACAAGGATCCTCAGAGAGGCACCCCATTTGAACCCCATAACAGACATCTGAACCAGATGGTATTATTCCATTTTACAGATGAAGAAACAGAAACTCTGAGAACTTCAGCTGCTCACTCCCAGGCCTTCTGCTTAGTAAGTGACAAAGCTGAGAGTGGAAACTGGGACGATGGCCACCTCCTTCATTTCAGGTCTCTCCTGTCCGCCTCTGGGTCACTCTAAAGAATCACCCTCTACATTTTCTGGCCTTCTACCTTCAGACCTCAGTAACATGTCAGAAGACTCTGAAATTAAGATATTAGGTCTGTCCTTTTAGTTTTTCCAGGAGGTAGAGGAGATGCCTAGGGGAATCAGTACACTAGTCTGAAATGTACGAAGTCAACACCCCACCCCACCAAATCCCTCAGCATTGTAAGTTTGCAAGGAAAAGTTAAGTTACTTTGCATTACTGTGATTTCTACCCCACGCCCCCTTCTCAATTACCTAACTCAGGTTACATAATTGAACTATTTTCATATTACTTGACACAAATAGGTAATGTTTTCATATTATTACTTGACACAAGTAGGTAATGTTTAGGAATAAAAGATGAGTGAAAATGCCTTTATCGCAGTTGCTTTTCTGTTTAACCTTTCGCAAAACTTTCCCCTTGCCTTGTATAACACTTACTGATGATAAATAGCTTTGCTGACAGATGGCATTGATTGGACTACAGTAGTGAATTTTTGTTTACTCTAATGCTGATTTCATATAGACAGCAAATTTGAAAAGCTTTGGTCTCTCTCATCAGACATAAATATGGCTTATTTTCATTGAACCGATTCTCATCTATCAATCTCTCTGGGGAAAATGCTAATGAGCCTATGTCTATTGTGAGCATAATGGGGGCAACCAGAACTGCATAATGTGCTTGGTCCTTCAGAATCTCACAGCACCCTGTTTCAGAACCACCGGGCTGCCCAGCTTGTTTCTTTCTTGCAAGTCTAGAGGGGGTTTCTGTTCTTGGAGTTCCAAGAAGGTACCCAGGAAGAGTGTTATACATGATGTCAAGAGACAAGGTCTCAAGCTTTATAAGTCTTATCAGAGGTAAATGGGATCTGAATTATATTTAAATTAAGTCACCACATTGATATGGCAAGAAAAGCACTGGCCAGATGGTACAGAGTACAACAAGGCAGTGACACATATCACCCTCATTCCTTTTACTATTTATGAGTCCAGAATCAGGTCAGCTGCTTAGACGGCGGAATGACCACATTAACTGTTAGTACAAGAAGGAAGCTCGATATCCTTTCCTATTTCTCTGTTTCTCATTCTTCCATTTTTCTTTCACATTGGCCTATATTTTCCTCTTTAGGATTCATTCCCACAACGACCACTAGGATAAAATTACAATCCTACTCAAATGCATTTCTGCTACTGGAAACACAGGGGGGTGTCTATACTTTGCCTCTTCTTTTTCTTAAAGGAAAATTCATAGAAATTCTAGTTTCCATGGCTTTCTGCTTGGGCTTCTTCTACAAATTTAAAAGGAGACTCTCGTAAGGGTGTCAACTACTAATTGGCACCTGCCAAGAGCATTTGCCAGTGACTGAACAACAACAAGGGCATCTGCCATCTGCCTCTGTGGAGACTGAACCCTGTGCTGCTGCAGCTGCACCTTCAATATCCCCGGAGCGTGGACAGTGAGGCACTTTTCGCTCCAGGGAAATTGGTGGAACGGGTCTTTAGATAGTTAGATATTTTCAGGAACTGATTTCATGATCCTAATCCTTGCATCTCTTCATATCTAGAAAATCACTAAATTCCTTCATGGTGACATCAGCTCCTCATGACTAGCAGAAAACCTTTTGTAAAGTAAGCTTTCGATTGCATTGAACTCCTCCTTCACCAAAATCTGATATATTGACCTTCTCCCACTACCTCTTTGGAACAGAGAGCTATCTGAGGTGCTATCTCCTGGACCGCAGGCCTCATTTTGACCCAAATAAAACTTAACTCGCAACTCTCATGTTGTGCATCTTTTTCGTGGATAAAGGTTTGGGGCTAAGAAAGGTATGTGTTGTCTCTCTCCATGGTGCTTCTCATGTCTGGTCAAGGCCCTCCTGGGGGAGGCTGTCTAAAGATGGGAAAGGTGAGTGGATGGTAACAACCACCTTTCAGCTCTAATTATGTATATATTTGTTTGGAAGGGCATTTCCCTCCTAATAAAGCTACAGGGCCCAAGAGGGAAGTAAACTGTTAAGGAATGTTTATAGAAAAGATTATTCCTGTGAGGGTTCAATAAATACTGGCCAATTATGATACTTCCTAGTAGGTGGTTATTTTATATAATTAGAGCACTGAAGCAAATCAACCTCTTAATGCCCACCTATGGGATGACCAATAATGGGCGACCATAGGGAGCTATGTAGGATGATAGATGGTGTATTGGATTGCACATCAAGAGGGAAGGCTGCTTCCAGTGCTCTCTCTGTACCTAACCAGGGACTCAGAGCAACTAGATTCAGCTTTCCAGATCTCGGTGTTCCTGTTTGCTAAATTGGGGTTTTGGGGTGGTATTATGGACTGAATGTTTGTGTCCCCTCAAGATTCATATATTGAAGCCCTAATCTTTAATGTACTTGTATTTGGGGACAGGCCCACAAGGAGATGATAATGGTTAAATGGTGCCTTAAAAATGGGGCCCTAATAAGAGGATGAGACACCAGAGCTTGCTCTCTCTCTCTGCCAGGTGATGATATGAGGATACAGCGGGGAAGACTCTCTTTCTATAAGCCAGAAAGACAACCTTCGCCAAAAACCAAACATATCAGCATGTTTATCTTGGACTTTCTAGCCCCTAGAGCAGTGAGAAAGAAATATGTGTTGTGTAAGCCACCTGGTCTCTGATATTTTGTATGGCTGGCCAAGCAGGTGATGATGACCAGCTAATTAAAATGACATACTTGAGAGTCCCTTGGACTGCAAGGATATCCAACCAGTCCATCCTAGAGGAGTCCTGGGTGTTCATTGGAGGGACTGATGTTGAAGCTGAAACTCCAATACTGTGGCCACCTGATGCAGAGAGCTGACTCATTTGGGAAGACTCCGATGCTGGGAAAGACTGATGGCAGGAGGAGAAGGGGATGACAGAGGATGAGATGGTTGAATGGCATCACCGACACAATGGACATGGCTTTGGGTGGACTCCAGGAGTTGGTGATAGACAGGGAGGCCTGATATACTGCGGTTCATGGGGTCGCAAAGAGTCGGACACGACTGAATGAACTGAACTGAACAGGTTTATAGTTTATAAAGTACTTTTACAAACTCATTTTCTTAGAGAAACTCTAAGAGGTGGGAAGAGCAGAGTATTATTTTACAAATATGGAAATACCTCAAATCACAAGGCTACCACAAGGCTACTAAGTGGAATTCAGTCAGATGCAAACCTGAATCTTTGAGCACTTTTAGTTGTAAATGGCTGTGGTTTTCTTGTTTTTATCATCATTACATTGGATATCTATGAATTCTAGTTTTTAGGTTTCCAGGTAACTCCCAGGTGAAGAATGTCAGATTTATCACAAGTGATACATATGTTTTTTCTCTTCAGAACTATAAGAGTTGTTTCCTTTGACCAGATATTCTCAAAATAAGGTCTAGGATCAGCAGTGAGAACTGAGAATTTAGAAAAGCAAGTTGTTGGGCCCTACTTGGACCTGACCTACAGAATCAGAAATTCTAGGGGGTGGGTGGGACTGAGCAATTTCTGAGAAGCCCTCAAGGGATTCTGAGGCTGCTAAATTTGAGAACCGTGGTTCTGATCATGTACACCTTTGTTACAGGTTGACATTTGACATTTCCCTGGCTTACTGTACTGAAGGATATGCAGCTGCAACTCTGAGTCCTACAATCATCTATGGCATACTGATAAAACTATTTTGAAATGCTTGAACCTACAAGTGTATCCTCTTTACAATGACAATATTCTATAATTTTGTGTTAGCCTTCATTACTTCCTTTATGTTTGCTTGGAATTTGAAAACATTTTAGAAAAAAAAGTTATCTTGGTCAGCATATCACAAACCTTGAATTAAACTCATTCTATTCTAATTAAAATAGTACTTTCAAAAAGATTTAATTTACTATTTATTCAAAGTGGCTAATGTTTTTAATCACTTACTCACGGCACTTGACAATCTACTCCTCCACACTGACCCCTGACATCTCAGTAACTTCAAAGGAAATTCACCTGTACATGAGATTATTCCTAAACAAGAGGCATCCCCATCCAATCAGGATAGAATATTTTAATAGATAATAAAAATAACCAAAATACATATATAAAATTTCTTTTAACATTTATCCTAGAAAGCCAAATATAGAACTAATTCTATTAATTATATGTAAATGTACATATGTATATTATATATGTTATATAATTATACATATAATGAAATAGTTTTATATCAAATGTCTGGTTTTAGAGGTATAAAGATTTTTATCCAATGCTTCCTTTGATTACTTTCCTATGCTTGGAGTTTGAAAACTGGGGATTTCTGGAAAAGAATATGGACTTCAATGCCAATGTGATCCATTTACATTTAAATGACTATAGAACTGTGTGGGTGTGTAATTACATATTATGTGGCACCTCTTATTACTTTAGGACATCAACACTAACCTAAGAATTCTCTGGAACATTTTCCTACGTATCTCAAATAAATCTGGCCACTAAAATTTCACAAAGAGAAAAGCACAATATTACCTTTTAAGAATAAAACTTACACATTTCCAAAATTGCTTTTTCTTATAGAGAAATAACAAGGAAATCACCTTTTACCCCCTTGAATGTGGGAAGCCAGAGTGAATAAAATCCTCGTACTCTATGCTGCTTGTTATTAATGTGCTTACATAAGCAAAACTGTGGGCTTTCAGTGGAAGTATAAGACTTAAAAATCGCATGACTGATAAAATGGCATATAGCTTACACAGCGTTTGTAGAGTGACAGCTTCTGAATGACAGTTTTAATGAGCTTACTGGACTTCTGACCATCACAACACTCCGATTATTTTATTTATCTTCTTTAGATTTTCTTTTGGCACCATTTACTGAGATAATTTTGTAACTATATGAAGACTGACTAACAAATTTCTACCAGGTTTCTGAAAAGACACAGGAAGACTAAATTGAACATAACATTCCTCCTCCTCTGCTGAAATATGTATAATAACTATGAGATGAAGCAATATTAAAAAAACTATTCCACACACATCCACTCACAAACACATATGCACTTTTAATGTTGATCTCTTAAATTCAGGACGAATTTTTAATAGTGTTATAAAGACTAATTAGAGTGTTTTCCCAAATATTTTACTTTGAGGTTGTCAATGCTGTCATTGTTTCTACCTAGGATTTACTCATTACATCAACACCAAATAAACCATCCCCAAAAGGAGGGACTACTTTTTACTGCCAACAGCAAACACCAAAGCCAACTCATATTCATAATTACTCATCTTTTAAAACAAGTTTTGACATGAATGACTCAGCAAAGCTGGGTTACTGCCAACTGGTGCCAACTGGTCCAGTGGCACCAGAGGAAACATGAGAACTAGAGTCAACAGTGATGGAGAAACTGAATCCTTCCTCTTTTGATCCAGGTAAGAAAAGTGTTATTTTCTGAAGAAGCAGGAGAGTAGGCTCTATTTTTTAAAAGACTCTTTAACAGTTAACAAAATGTGTTTAGGCACAACAATATAAATTTGTGAAAAACAACAACTCTCTTTTCTGAATCCCCAAATTCACTTAAAAATAAGCTTTAGGAAAAAATGAAGAAAAGAAAGAAAAGCAGCTCTGGCAGTAGAACAATACTAAAGAACTGTAAAAAGAATGGGAATTTAACTTCTTCATGATTAAGAGAGAAATAAAATAAAACTTTTCATTTTAATAGAGATATGTATAGGTATATGAATTCTCATACTCAATTGCATTTTACCTTTTTTACATTTGCCAGGGAGGTTCAGTCCTTCCATCAGAATACCAGTCTACAGGGCAGGGTATATGGGAAATAGAGATAACACACCCAAAGAAATTAATCTGACATAGTTAAAATGATGGCTAATAGTCCGGCAGAGCACTCAGGCTCCGGTCCCACTTATTAACTGAACTGACGGTTTGGCACTAAGCAGAAACACAGGGCCAAATCCAACATTCTTCCACCCTGGTCTACTCAGGAGCAGCAGAGTGAAGATAAGGCAAGAAAAACCTGACTGTAGTTTGAGTGAACCCTCTAGTATGGACATACTCTGCACCTCCTGGGGAGATGCTTTGGCCAGTTTTCCCTGGAATACTACTTCAGTAATCACAATTACTCCAGGCCTAACAGGCCAGTCTGTAAGTCAATTGTTTCTGGTTGCTCTCTTCTGATGGTCATTTTCCCTTTTATTCAGAAACAGACACAATGGCCCCTTTAATGCAATCACCATGATGCAAAACAAATGGCATGATTAGGAAATTGTTCAAATTCAACTTGGCTTTCTGTAACTTGCTGACTGCCTTCATTCTAATAGCTTCATCTGTTCAGATCTCTGAATTATTTCTCTATCCCTACCTGAACTTATGTCGAAATCATCAGAATCACAGCCACTTACACATGAAATAGATGTGCAGTTCTCTTGTCTCCTTGATAATTAACAAAGACGTTAAGGGCTAATGCCAATTCCGTGACATGAGCTGGATACCTTCCATTACCTGGTATGCCATTGTTTATGGTCTATTAAACAGTTTTCATTTCACCTTATGGGCCTATATAAAATACAAGCTAGATGTTTCTCAAATTACAAGCAGTTTTAAAGACTATTAACTAGCTTCTTTTTTGGTTTGTTTTGAAATTTGAACTCTCTAAATTTACTGCAGACAATCTGTGAAAGTAAACTGGGCAATATGTTTTAAACTTCTCAGTTTTTGAAGCTCTTTTATCCCCCTCCTCCTAAATTATAATTGTTTTACACTAATAGTAGCATTTCTCATTTTCAAAATAAGATACATTCTGGTTCTTGTTTAAATATTTTTTCCAAACCAAATTATCATTGTTGTACTGATTCATTTTTTCAAGTAGGGTTTTCAATTTCCAAACATTCTCTTATTTTGCTCTGTTTTATTTTTCTTCATTCTTACAAACAGGACATACATGTTGACATCGTGCAGAAGTCAGTGCATCAGAGGCCTTAGACAGAGAGGCCTAGCTGCTCTCAAAATCCGTCTTATGCAGGCCTCAGTTAGTCAGGCTAATAAAGCTGCCAGGGCAGAGCTGAAAGCTCAAAGGACTCACAGTTGTCAAAAATCTACAATGCAACAGTAGAAAATGTATGTAAGCATTCACTTACCTGCTTTTGATCAACAATTATTTCCAGGTCTTCGTCACTGCTTAGTTTTCCATATCCTTTTTCTTTACTTTTCTTGTGAAAGAATAATTTTAAATGATCATTTAGTTTCTTTCCATTAATAATGTTAATTCCTACTTAATACTTTTTAAAGATAAAAGTCTTTACTTAACCTTGTTCACTAGTCGCAATACATCATTCTTTATGCCAACCGCTCATGGACAGTAGCAAATATTTTTATTAAATTGTTGGCTTCTGCTTAGCCTCTCCCATCCAAATTATACCTTTAATCCTTTTCTGAATATTGTTATGCTTCTTTTTCAATTCTATAGTTTCAGAAAAGATTCTTTGATAATTCAAGATAAATAATACATTCCTTAGAGTCCTAGGGCATTTTTCTTAAACACTGAAGCTGCATTTAGTGATCATATTATGCTTAAGACTTCAGGTACTAAATGTTTGCTTTTAATCCTTCATATATTTTTAAGAATAAGCAAGTATAACACCACTCAGATAACGAATCTTCAGATTTTCTATGTGCTATGCCATGCTTAGTTGCTTAGTTGTATCTGACTCTGCAACACCATGTACTGTAGCACTAGGCTCCTCTGTCCATGGGGATTCTCCAGGCAAGAAAATACAGGAGTGGTTTGCCATGGCCTCCTCCTGGGGATCTTCCTAACCCAGGGATGGAACCCAGGTCTTCTGCATTGGAGGCAGATTCTTTACCATCTGAACCACCAGGGAAGCCCAAGAATACTGGAGTGGGTAGCCTATCCCTTCTCTAGGGGATCTTCCCAACCCAGGAATTGAACCAGGGTCTCCTGCAATGCAGGCTGATTCTTTACCAGGTGAGCTACCAGGGAAGCCCCAGGTTTTCTGTATTTGCCTATAAATCTGATGAAAACTAATATTGGAAGAGACAACTCAGAAATAATTTTTAAAAGGTAAATAAGAAAATTTTCAAAATTAGATAGCTTAAAAAGTTGGAAGAGTACAGGCCATTAAAAAAAAATATTCTTTACTGGCATTTTTTCCTCCATCTGTCTTTCCCCATAGCAAAAGTTATAAAGTTAGAAAACAACACAAATCATGCCAACAATTTTACTGTTGTGTTCTAGGAGAGAGATAATATGTCTGAGTCTTCTATTCCCCCCTTTCTCCCAGTGCAAGGGTTAAAGGAAATACCAGGAATGACAGTTACTTCTTCATAATTTCAGAAATTATTAGTACCTTGCAGAGGACCAGTAACAAAAAGAAAAGAAAATTCACTACCTAATTAGCTGTAATCCAAGATTGCTATCTTTAAAAAAACAAAACCAAAACCAAAATCCTGCTCAGTATTAACTATATCAACTAGAATTAAGGGAACTATAAATATTTCTTATGTTTCCATCCACTGTGCCACATTAGGATCCTTGTCTTATCGGGAAGAATTACATCCTTCAGCAAACATGACAAAAATCTTCTTTATATTATGGGACATGATTCTTGTCTGTTTTTTCTCTTATAACATTTCAAAAGCAGATTTCCACATTTCCCCACTCCCTCACCCCTCCAACAAACATACCTCCTATTGTTGTGTTTTTTCCCCTGTGATAGAGATTTCCTGAATATTCAAGTACTAGGATGCATAAATAAAATCTGAATTCTCATTCATATATTAATGAGTTTAGCCACTTAGAACAGAACAGATGGCCACAGTATTTCTATTATCATTCTTGTCCTCATTTGAGGTTCCATTTCAAGACTGATGGAAAACAAAAAGAACAAGGTTGGTTTCAATCAAACTGACTTCCTATCACTTTGCTTTCATATCCTTTTAGTCCACTGGTCACCATAAGATATTGTCCAGAGACCCTCTAATGCAAATCATTTAGAAATGCCTTTACTGAATATTGATCTATATACGTACCAAGTAGCTCATTTGCATGACCCGATTTCTGGACAGAAGGACATTAAGTAGAGATGGAATATGTGCCTTTGCATCCATTTCACTGTCAGACATCCCAGAATTCTTTGCACCAGCGGCAGTGGCTTCATTGCCAGAACTTGCTGACCAGAGAACCACAGATCTTGCCCAGCAATGGTATATATAATGCACCACACTAACCGAAATATCTCCGGATCATTGTTTTGACTTTGTAAACATTGTGAAATCGTTGAAACTAAAATTTCTTCTTTTTTTAGCTAATGTTTATCCAAGTACTGCCATGTTCCCTGACTGCTGTTCCAGTTTAATGCTCAAAAAACCCCTCCATCTATTATTAATTATACAAATTTTTGTATTTCATCTTATGCATATGGACTACTCAGCTTCTCTGTCAAAAAAGTTTTCAATGCCCCACCTCAGAATGTCTTGTGATTAGCAAATCACTACTAATATATATATATATATATATATATATATATATATATATAACAATGTTGGCATTCACAGAACATAATTCAAGATTGCCCTTCCTGCCAGTACAGATTCTACTTCTCCAGTTTAATCACAGCTCCTTATCTGGTTTAGTACTAAATTTCCCCAGAAAGAGGCTAGATCAGGGAAGGAGATTATATTCCCAACCACTGTAAACAGAAGTTGGCATTTTCCAAGAGTGGGAGGAGGCATCTGGGTTTGTACTTAAGCTCCTAGTCGCCAAACAGCAGACAACTGTACACAGTCAGAAGCTTTCCAGTTTTACTCTAGAGTTAAGCAATATTTTCTAGCTCACCCCATAACCCCATGTGGATTAAGCCTTTTCTAAGCCATCATGGCTATTCGCTCACTTACTGCTTATTCCTAGTGCGAGTATAATCCTCTTTCAAGCTCTCAGCTTCCCCCTTGGACTGCTGAGATCAGCCAGCCCAGCCAGGGATCTTCTGCTCTCCTCCCTCCTCCCAGCCGGGAATCCCTGTCTTCTATCTATGCACTTGGTCAAGCACAAGAAAGCAACTCCATAGCTCCTGCGTGGTCTTTCACACTGGTCAGAGGACTGACCTAGAAGGAGAAAGAAAGCTAACCTCCCCACTGGCCTAGCATGAGGAGGCGGGGCTTCTGGGGGAGGAGAAGCCAGAAGGGAATCATTTCCTGTGCTCCTCCCACCTCCCTGCAGCCACTGCAGCCTAGGATTGCCCCTGAGGCAGTGAGGTTAGGCCCCTGTCCACCTCAGCCTGAGAGCATGCTACCTGCTGAGAGCAGATTTTGTGCACTGCCTCTCTACATGCAGCTGAGGAGGGAGCATCAGTGCACTGAAGTTAACATGGTGAGGACCTCGAGGTGGGAGAAGTGAGGAAAGAGAAAAATTGCTGAAAACGTCTCCCACTCCATGAGAAGCTTTCAGCTCAGGATAAGTGTCCAATGTCTGACACTCCAAATACAGTATCTCCTCTCCTCCCCACACCGTTATGAACCCTTTCTGAATAACTGGAAGGAGAACTATCTAGTTATATTTTTAGTACTGATGATTTTTTTTTAATATCACTGGATCAGAGCTGCTGTTTTCTTAGGAACATTGAGCCTGATCATCTTTCCTCTCTGTAAATGTTCCATCTCTCTTTAACCCTATCTACCTCCACAAAAATGAAACAGAAAGGTGGGTATATTCACTTGAACTAAATAAACCATAAAACTTGGAAAATGTATAGGAAAATCATACATGGCCATGGATACAGAATGTCTATTATAGAAGAAAATTTTGGAAGTAAGTAACAAAGCAATAATAAAGTCTGATGGGATAGAGACCTGGAAAACAAAGCACTCAATGTTCTTTTTAAAAGAAGACTTATAAGAGTTTATGAAAAAGTGAGAGTTTTAACTGAAAACTTCCAGTTGTGTATGGGTTGAATTAAAAGAATTCATCATATTCATGAGGAATGGAATATACAAGGGAAATTTTGAAAGGGAAAGGAATATATGATTTAATTAATTGTGCCAATTAGCCTCAATTATAATTTTTGCCTAACTATAGATATGAAAATAAGTGTAAAGGTTTACATATAAATATTTAAAAAAATTTTATTGCTATTTCTTATTCAATACTGCAATGTGATAAATAGTAAACCTGATATTTACTAAAGCAAATGTTAATGAAAAATATATAATATACACAAAAGAAACAAAGACCATCCTACTCTTTTCTTCGTGGTTGTCAGTATTCAATTCCTATCTTATTTTTCCTATCTTCAATCCCTTCTTCTCTACCACCTTCCTTCCTGCAGCCTACAAAATTGCTCATTTTTTTCCTGTCCTAAAAGATGACTTCCTTCTGCTTTTCCCCTAAAGGCATTCATTCAATCTCTCTTATCTCTTTATCATCAAACTTGAAAGAGTGGTCTGTGCTCACTAGCCATCAGTTCCGTTCAGTCGCTCAGTAGTGTCCGACTCTTCGTGATCCTATGGACTGCAGCACACCAGGCCTCCCTGTCCATCACCAACTCCCGGAGTTTACTCAAACTCATGTCCATTGAGTCAGTGATGCCACCTTCCTTTCTCTTCACTTCTAAGCCAATCACAATCAGGTTGCAATTTACTGTAATTGCATTCTTGACAGTCACCAATGGACTCTTAATTATTAAATTCTATGGCAGCCCTTTTTTAAAGTTAATTGTATGAGGTGGTTTAGTCACTAAGCAGTGTCCAACTCTTGCAACCTCATAGACTGTAGCCTGCCAGGCTCCTCTGTCCATGGGATTCTCCAGGCAAGAATATTGGAGGGGGTTGCTGTTTCCTTCTCTACGGGATCTTCCCAATCCAGGAATTGAACCCAGGTCTCCTGCATTGCAGGCAGATTCTTTACCAACTGAACTACAAGGGAAATCCTATAATTGCATTAATTAGTCCCAAATGCAATATATGGTTGACTATAGATGTCAAAATAAATGCAAATATTACTTCTTTCAGTGATCAGGTCTGTATCATGATCATGTATTTTCAGAAATATCTTTGCTGTTATTTACATTATTATAGCTATTAAATGGTATTGCCAGCAGCTGAAAAAAGCATCAATGAGAGAGGGGAGGATTGGGAAAGGAGATGCTGTGCTAAGAAGATACTTGCTGAGTTTGTAATGCCTTTGGAAAGTTCATCCAAGGGGAAAGATCCAGTTGTCCAGTTGGATATACGGGTCTATATTTTTAGAAGAGAGATAAGGACAAGACATATGGATTGATGGAGATAATTAAAGTTGTCAGAGAGGTCAAGCTCATTAAAAAAGAAAATGTGGAGACAGAAGAGATGAGGACTAAGGCTGGCATCCTGGAGAATCGTTACATTTAAAGAATGGGCCAAAGAGAAGAACCCAATGAAGGGAAGTGGACTAGGAGTGGGCATAGGTGTAGGAGGAGAAACTCAATGCAGTCAAAGGACATACAGTTGTAGATGGTGTCAAATGCTGATGGAAGGTTAAAGAAGGAGGCAAACTGCATACTTTCACTGTATTTGGCATTTTGGAAGTCATCAAGGATGTTAGGAAAAGAAGAATTAGTGATGATGAAACCAAGATTAAAGTAAATGAATACATTGGTGGTAATGGTGAGAGGGGACTTATTTTCTCTTAGCAAGCTTGAATGAAAAGGGAAAGAGGGACAAATTTGTTAAGGTGGTAGATCTTATGTCCTTCAGTTATAGCTTTAAAGAGAGAAAGAGAGAGAAATAGAAAGAGAGAGCAAGAATGCTAGTGCAAAGACAAAAAATACAGGGCAAGAATACTGGGAAAGTTACAGTTTCCCTCCTTCCCTTGTGTAAAGCTATTGAGCATGTTCATAGTTCAAGAAACAGCAGTAATGAGAATGAAAATGTAGATTCCAGAGGGTGAAGGGGAATAATTCATGAAGCATGAAAGTAAGAACAAAGTGCTTTTGGAGAGGAAAAAAAGTACCTGTTTCTTTTAAAATTATAATTATGTGATATATATTTACAGAAGAAAAATCTAGACATATATTTCAAATATTAAGAGTCTTGCTCTCTGGGTGACAGAATTACGCATGATCTGTATTTTCTCTTTATACTTGGGAGTTCTTCTTGAAATAAGAATGATTTTCTTTTATAACAATAATAAAAAAGAAAACAAAAAATGTGATTACTTGAGAGATCCATAAAATTGCCATAGAAAACACTCATTTAAAGTCTACATTGCAGGTTCGATGCACGATACTGGATGCTTGGGGCTGGTGCACTGGGACGACCTAGAGGGATGGTATAGGGAGGGAGGAAGGAGGAGGGTTCAGGATGGGGAACACATGTATACCTGTGGTGGATTCATTTTAATATATGGCAAAACCAATACAATATTGTAAAGTTAAAAAATAAAATAAAATAAAAAATAATAATTAAAAAAAAAAAAAGAAAAAATACTTCCCAAAGGGGAGGCTGGGGATACAGGCACCATTGGCTTGCACGGTTTTCTCTGACTGTCCCTGGGCTTAAGTGGTAAAATGCTGTCCATCCCTGTCATGAAATCTTACCTACTTATCTGATAAAATATTGCAATAAAAACCACATCAAAAAAAAAAAATAAAGTCTACATTGCAGAAAAGCAACTGGGTTGGGGCTTTACCTTTCCTTTACTACATTTATGGAGGAATAAATGCTAGTTTTTTTAAAATGTAGAGATTCATGCTACAGTTATTACTTCTGTCCCTTGTGGCAAGTGTGGTGGGATGGACGGTGAAGTGGATTGTTTTGTTTACTGCATTTAATACTCCCCTTTCCTTTTCACTCCACCTTATGACAGTTTTTTTGGATATCATTTTGGCCCCATGTCTTTTCTTTTAAAGAAAAAGATCCACAGTGTCAGCACACCTACCAACACTACTGCTGTGGATACAAAGAAATAACGAATGGAAGGAGGGAGAAGGAACTTCGCCCCAAAGACTTGGACTAAAAGCTTGAGAGTTTCTCCATTTAGGACATAAGCTGAGACAGACCTTTTAAATAGAAAGTCACCACCTTACCAATTAAAAAGACAATTCATAGATCTTTTATTTTTCTTTCATATGGAGGAAATAAACCTTCTGAAGAGAAAATGTCATCATTACAGAGAATCATTTACAGAAGGGCTTACACTTGGCGTTTTTCAAAAACTATTTTTTTCTTAAAAAAAAAAAAAAAAAGACATTCACAGTTGTGTTCTTCCCCCACCAACTGTGATGTTATGGCAAAAAAAGAGCCACAGGGTGCAATTTTTTAGTTTTGGGCCAGGCTTGAGCAAACATAACATATGGTAATCAAACTCAGTTCTAAAGGTATATTGCTGAGTGAAAAAAGAAATGTAAGCACAACAAATATGTTGATGCATTTTAAACCATGTTTTAAACCATAAGCATATGGCCAGATATTTAGTAATTTTTTGATTTTAGGCTAAGTCTATTTGGGAAAATAGGTACTCCAGTTACTTACTGCTGCTGCTGCTAAGTCGCTTCAGTTGTGTCCAACTCTGTGCAACCCCATAGATGGCAGCCCACCAGGATCCCCTGTCCCTGGGGTTCTCAAGGCAAGAACACTGGAGTGGGTTGCTATTTCCTTCTCCAATGCATGAAAGTGGAAAGTGAAAGGGAAGTCGCTCAGTCATGTCTGACTCTTAGCGACCTCATGGACTGTATGTAGCCCACCAGGCTCCTCCATCCATGGGATTTTCCAGGCAAGAGTACTGGAGGGGGGTGCCACTGCCTTCTCCACCAGTTACTTACTAGCTGAACAATAAAATGGCAGTGATACACAATATAATTTTCACCGTTGGCTTTGAGGTCCCTCCTTAATGCTGCCTTTTCTATCTTTAGAGTGGCTTTTGGTCTATAAGAGAATAACCTGAAGAGTGTTAAAGCTTCTTAAAATTATTTTTATATTTTCCAAGTTTTTCAAAGATGAGAATTCAACAGAAATATTCATTAAGATCACTCAATCATATGTTATTATACAATGACATTTTCTCCAAAACACAAGTTCAGAGTTCAGTATTAGACATACACCTTCTTACATATCTTTTCCAATATTTTATCAAATTTTGTTAAAAAATCAAACATACAGCAAAGTCAAAAGAATTTTATGGTGAGCATCTATATACTTACTAGCTAGATTTCACTACTACATTTTATTATACTTGTTTTTGGATATCTGTTCATCTGTCTGCTGATTTTAAGGCTAAGTCTAATTGGGAAAGTATAGTACATGTAGTACATATAATCACATTTTTACAGATTCTTTCCTCCAAGGTTTATTTAATTTTAAACCTCAGAAAAGCAAAATCATTGGTTTAGTAAGCTTCCAAAATAAGAACACTAAAAGTTTAGGATTTGTTACCCTACAGCAAATCATTACTTTCATTTGAAAAGCAAATCAGTGAACTACATTTCTAGCATTATGTGCTAGTGACAGGACCTATCACTAGGATTAGGGAAGAGGATTTCTGATCAAAGTGCTGGGATTTTTACAGTTCTCAGTCAAAAGCAAGTGATCAAACAACTCAATATTTTGAAACAAATCCAGGGTGTGATAGGCAGTTCCAGTTGATATTAATCATCATGTCCTCAATTTCATACCCTTTGATCATACCCTGCAAATATCTTCACTTTACTCTGGACTGTGTGGTAAGTATTTACCTCTGGTACATCCAACAAAAGTAGGAAGACTCAGGCAGGGCTAGGACGGCTAATGATTTCTCAGAGGAGTTACATATGCTCCTGGGAACAGTCCAGTACTAGGGTGGTTTACTGAGAATAAGTAGGCATAAACAAAAACTAAACTTGAAAATTTCAGTCATGTTGGATTCAGCAGTATTCCACATTTCTTTGAGGACAATAAAGACACTCCTCTTAACCCTCCCTCCCTTCCAAAACCAAAGAAAATCACATTGAAAAAGAGAAACCAAAAAAACGAAAAATGATGTCCATCTTAACGGAAAATTTTGAGTCCAGTTCTTTCATCTGAAAGGCTCTTGTCTCTATAAAAATCATTTCCATATTTTCTCTAGACTAGGCTCTTGAAGCTGTAAATGCAGTGGTATAGCATGCAATGACAGAGCCATAAAACTCGTTTCCTGCCTGCTAAAGACAATAATGATATATATATATATATTTCAGTCTACTAGATTTCTCAGCATTATGTGGCATTGGTGCTGTTTCCAAGGCAAGATCAAACTAAAACCACTCCCATTTGGCAATTTTATCTGTCATCACTCAAACAGCAGGGAGTGCTTGTTGATGTAAGACAGGTAAGGGGCCTGAGAGAACTAACATTATCATTTTGGATCCTCAAATGGAAATAAATACTTCTATCACATAAAAAGTCTCATCCCCCCCCCCCAAAAAAAAACTAATAAAAGGGTAAGTTATGTACTCCATACTTGAGAAAAATAAGAAATAATCTAAAACTAAAACTATTCTCCTATGCCCTGCTTCTGATCCCTATTGACATGACTTCATATTGTTATAGGCATTGGCCCTACCAGATGGGGGTCTAGGCGTGTGTTACTCCCATCTCAAACACAGGTGTGCTTGTCACTGGCCTCTCCAGTGGCTCCTTTGCCTTTTCACGGGCAGTTGGAGCACCTGGCACCACACACCTGCTGCTGACTCCTTTACAACAACTGGGCTGGACATGATGATTTTATGTCCTTGTGAAAGAAAACAACAATCATTGTATTTTAATAAAAAGGAAAGAAAAGCTAGCTGCTTCTGTAAGCACTCTGTTTGCCAAGTAAATATAATAATGTCTCTATTTTCATACCATCTCTAAACTCACACATTGCTTTGATGCTTTGACAGTGCTCAAGAAAAATTTGTTTCTGACAAGAATCAACCTGAAGTCTGTGCCTCAGTCACCAGATCTGTGCAGAGAAGGCTCTTTACCATTAAGCTGCATTTATGTGACTCATTGATAACCAGTTTTTTTTATTATGGCTAAAATAACATGAGGTTTTTTGTTTTTTTTTTTTTTCCTTTCATCTGGATCTACACATAGTCATGACATCTTAGAATAACTCTTCCCTCTTCTTGAGAGTGACATTGCCTGGTGGTACAGCCCATTACTTTCATCTCTGGGCTCTCCTCTGTGGCCTTGATAACCTCAGGAATTCTAACCCGACACCATAGTACTTGTTATTTATCCATCAGTCTCCTGATGGCTTCTTTCATTCATCTCATTTCTGCAATGGCTTATGAATTCATCGATGACAACATTTTAGATAAGACATGGAAATCCCTAAATGGTGGGCAGGTCTGGGTGTCTTTGTCATGGAGCTTCCAGGCAACTACTTATTGAGGGAGCTCTCCTAAGCCACAGGATGTGCAGGGGCAAGAAACATCTGGGCAACAGATAGCTCATTTATTCACTGGACATGTGACATTGGATACAAGATTAAAACAGCAGAGTTCAGAGGATATGTAGCCAATCAAACACACTATTTTTTGATGAACATCAATTAATACCTTGCTTCATAACGAGGGCAAAATAAAGTGGCTTATAACGAAAGGCAAAGTTTAAATAGCTTTATTTATATAAAGTATTGTCACCAATCACCTGAGAGCAAATATCCTGTGATTCCTGGGCTCAAGTAAAAAGGAGTTTGATGGCTGGAAACTATAGATTTGAGTCATGAGGCAATTTTTTTTTTTTAATTTGAGAAAATACAAGGTAGAGTGTATGACAATGTTAGGTGTTCAAGTACTTGATGAGTTTGTTCAGACAAAATTGTATTAATTTAGGACAAGGGTTGCTTCATGTTAATGCAAGATCACCCTTTTATCACTAGGGGTGGTAGAGTCAGTCAATACAGTTACATGACAGTAATCACAGACATAGTAATATGCAGTAGATCACTCCTGACATTTTCAGCAAACACAACATCCATTGCTGGAAAAAATAAGCACAAATGTATATGAATACACGTGGCATTTTTGGTATTTTGCTGATTTTTACAGGAAATTCCTTATGACTTAATTGACTGATAAGCAATAATCTTCAAAAAATGAACAGCTAAAAAACCTCCCTTGTTTGATGATGAGTAAGGGATAAGAAGGAGCTTCTCAAATATGGTAATTTTGTTTTCCCTTGGCATAAGAATGGAGTGTTTTCATTTTGTTCTTGTACTACTTTAAACATTTATATATGGTATACTTTACAGTAAAAATATATTACTAAAATTTTATTTTAAATATATTCTATAGATTCAATATATCTATATTTTTTCCATAAAAGAGACTTGGGTATCATATAAATATAAGGTAATAATGGAACAGATTTTGCCATATTTTTAGTCTACCAAATATACTGTAAGCTGCTTGAGGTCAGGGCTGTGTTACTCATCCTCTTAAGTATTTTTGATCATTTAGTATTGTTGTTGTTCAGTCGCCCAGTCATGTCCAACTCTTTGCAACCCCATGGATGGCAGCACACCAGGCTTCCCTGTCCTTCACTATCTCCCAGAGTTTGTTCAAACTCATGTCCTTTGAGTTGATGATACCATCCAACCACCTCATCCTCTGTTGCCCCCTTCTTCTCCTGCCCTCAATCTTTCCCAGCATCAGGGTCTTTTCCAATGACTTGGCTCCTTGCATTCATCTAGTATGAATGTGCCGAAATCTGGGGCTCTAGAGCCCACAAGGGAAGTGTGGTACCCTGCTCAGAAAGCTTGATACCTACTGGGAAAGGGAAGTAACTAAACTTCCCTTTAATTATAAACAAGTGAAGAACCTGTGACAGAGGAATCTGGAGATATGAAGGAGACCATGGGACTTCGCTTTGTGTCAAGGTCACAGGAGGCCTGGAGGAGATACTGGGATCTGAATGATGAGGGCAAGTCATCCAGGTGGAGGACAGGGTCTGTCTGCATGTGGGCTTGGGGAGCTGGCCTGCAAAGAGTGATAAAGAGAGAAGACCAAAGATAGGAGGTAGCAGGGTCTCCTAGTATCAGAAATGAGGATGGTATTGGATTTTGGGAGGATGATCTCAGATGAGGCTTCAGAGGCAGGTGGAGTCTTGAAAATCCTGTCATTATGTTAAGGGCAATGTGGAGCCATGGAGGGCTCGAGGCAAGAGAGTAAGCACGTTATAAAATCTGTGGTTTAGGAAGGCTGCTCTGGCTTAAGAGTGGGAAAGAAGAATGGAGAGAAGGAGAGCAGTTAGGTGCCACTAAAGTGGTCAGGGTGTGCCAGCCATGGAGTCTGTTATAATTGGTGTATGGTCAGTTGAGAACTGACACACACCAATTCTATTATGACATGCTTATTAATTCATCACTTTGGGTATCATAAGGTTATTTTTTCAATACTGGCTACTATAAGTGATAAAAGCATCTGTATTTTCTCTAGTCAGGAATTAAATTAGCAGTGACTAGATCTATAAAAAATACATGCTAGGCACTCACTTATTTTGGTAACATGTAAAATTATTTTGGGAAAAATACGTTTCATTTTTTTAATATTTTTGAGAGAGGTAGCTAGAGAGAGAGAATATTTGAATAATATAGAAAAACATTTTGCATTTAATAAAGGATATTTTTGCACTCTGTAAAGTTCTAAAGCAACATCTAAACTTTTCTTGTTTCTTGCTATTTGACAAAACAAAGGGAGTCTGTTTTTTAAAAATACAATGTGAAATTGTTCAGTACTGCAGAACATCTGAAAAGATTTATTGTGATTTTTTTGGACATTAATAACAAGAATTCTTTATGCAAACCTAAGAATTGAACTGACCAGGGAGTACAAAATATTAAAAAGGAATGTATTTACTCATTGCTTTCATTGCATTTCACTTGTTTTTAACTTGTTCAAGGAAAAAACTTTATAATGGGGGAAAGCTAGAGTAAGGCAGAATCAACCACAATATTTATCTTCTTGCTCAAAGTTTCTTTGGGGATTTTTGCTACTTAATTAGATACTTCTTTGTTATTAATATTTTAAAATAATTTTGTTACATTAAAACTATTGAAGGCTATTCAGCTACATATAGGCAAGCTTCAGAGCTACAGAACAGCGTTCTTTCTACAAGACCACAACATCCCAGTGAGTACACATAACTACTGATGGGATTCTTCCCTCAGTTCTCACATTTGCATTTTTCCTTTCTTTCATTTTTCGGAATGAAACTCCAAGTCTAGATGCTTGTATTACAGAGGTCATCACAAAATTATAAAGACAATAAGAAAGACTTCTTGAACAATACAGAGCAGATAAATTTCAGTGATGAAGAGTACGAAGTTCATATCAACTTGAGAGCACTGGAAGGAAGCACTGAAGACTCATTTTGCAATCTCTGATTAATACCGCAAGTGAATACTAGTAATATATTGATAACATAGTGCTAAGAGACAGAAAACTGACTGTAGCTCAATTAATTTAAATCCATCTTTGGAAGTAGATGTAGACTTTAATAAAGAGACTTTTAAAAAACTCTGCACTGCACTCAAAAAAAAAAAAAAAAAAAAATCCCAAACCAAAAAAACTCTGCACTCTTGCAAAATTGTTCTGGGTAGGCGAGTGTGGGGGTTTTAAAGAGAGATGAAGCGAGGCTCCTGTAAGGAACAGCTAAATTGCCACGGACAAATGTGCCCCAAATGGAAAAAGCTTTTTAAAATTATAAAAGCAGAAGTTTATCCTTATAGGAAACACTAAAACTTTTTTTTAAAAGTGCAGAAGTATGCCTGTCACATTGTTGATACTTAGTAAACATTTAATGAAATCCTTATGCTTTATAGCAAGAGGAAAAGATTAATAACTCCCATTACTCCTAACTCCTCTTACTTTCTCTTGTTGATGTCATACCCCCAAATATTTGTACACAGATACACATATATGTATCTGTGTATAAATATATCATACATATACACTTTTATGATACAAATGTGGTTGTTGTATAAATACTAAACTACACTTTTTACTCAACAACACATTGTGAATATCTTTTCATGTTAACACACATTCATATCTACCTTACACGTTGAAATCCACCTTACACTAAGAGTTTTGTTAAGAAAGTTTAAGAAACGCAGAAAATCATCAGACTGAAGAATGCCTTTAACACTTAAGAGACAACGTTAACTTTTGAATGTTGTCCACAGAACCCTTGTGGTTTCTGAGATTCTTTCAGGTGATCTGTGAAGTTAAAACTATTTCTCATAAAAGTACTAAAACATTATTTACCTTTTTTGCTGTGTTGACATTTGAACTGATTGTGCAAGGGCAACAGTGGGTAAAGCTGTTGGCACCTTAGTAAGAAGCAGGGCAAAGACTAATAGATTTTTGCCAAGAGAACGCACTGGTCATAGCAAACACCCTCTTCCAACAACATAAGAGAAGACTCTATACATGGACAACACCAGATGGTCAACACCGAAATCAGATTGATTATATTCTTTGCAGCCAAAGATGGAGAAGCTCGACACAGTCAGCAAAAACAAGACCAGGAGCTGACTGTGGCTCAGACCATTAACTCCTTATTGCCAAATTCAGACTGAAATTGAGAAAGTGGAGAAAACCACTAGACAACTCAGATATGACCTAAATCATATCCTTTATGACTATACAGTGGAAGTGAGAAATAGATTTAAAGGACTAGATCTGATAGACAGAGTGCCTGATGAACTATGGACGAAGGTTCATGACGTTGTACAGGAGACAGGGATCAAGATCATCCACAAGAAAAAGAAATGCAAAAAAGCAAAATGGCTGTCTGAGGAGGCCTTACAAATAGCTGTGAAAAGAAGAGAAGCGAAAAGCAAAGGAGAAAAGGAAAAATATACCCATTTGAATGCAGAGTTCCAAAGAATAGCAAGGAGAGATAAGAAAGCCTTCCTCAGCGATCAATGCAAAGAAATAGAGGAAAACAACAGAATGGGAAAGACTAGAGATCTCTTCAAGAAAACTAGAGATACCAAGGGAACATTTCAAGCAAAGATGGGTTCAATAAAGGACAGAAATGGTAGGGACCTAACAGAAGCAGAAGATATTAAGAAGAGGTGGCAAGAATACACAGAAGAACTGTACAAAAAAGATCTTCATGACCCAGATAATCATGATGGTGTGATCACTCACCTAGAGACAGACATCCTGGAATGTGAAGTCAAGTGGGCCTTAGGAAGCATCACTATGAACAAAGCTAGTGGAGGTGATAGAATTCCAGTTAAGCTATTTCAAATTCTAAAAGATGATGCTGTGAAAGTGCTGCACTCATTATGCCAGCAAATTTGGAAAACTCAGCAGTGGCCACAGGACTGGAAAAGGTCAGTTTTCATTCCAATCCCAAAGAAAGGCAATGCCAAAGAATGCTCAAACTACCTCACAATTGCACTCATCTCACACGCTAGTAAAGTAATGCTCAAAATTCTCCAAGCCAGGCTTCAGCAATACGTGAACCATGAAATTCCAGATGTTCAATATGGATTTAGAAAAGGCAGAGGAACCAGAGATCAAATTGCCAACATCTGCTGGATTATTGATAAAGCAAGAGAGTTCCAGAAAAACATCTATTTCTGCTTGATTGACTATGCCAAAGCCTTTGACTGTGTGGATCACAATAAACTGTGGAAAATTCTGAAAGAGATGGGAATACCAGAACATCTGACCTATCTCTTGAGAAACCTGTATGCAGGTCAGGAAGCAACAGTTAGAATTGGACATGGAACAGCAGACTGGTTCCAAACAGGAAAAGGAATACATCAAGGCTGTATATCACCACCCTGCTTATTTAACTTATATGCAGAGTACATCATGAGAAACACTGGGCTGGAGGAAGCACAAGCTGGAATCAAGATTGCTGGGAGAAATATCAATAACCTCAGATATGCAGATGATACCACCCTTTTGGTAGAAAGTGAAGAAGAACTAAATAATCTCTTGATTAAAGTGATAGAGGAGAGTGAGAAAGTTGGCTTAAAGCTCAACATTCAGAAAACTGAGATCATGGCATCTGGTCCCATCACTTCATGGCAAATAGATGGGCTAACAGTGGAAACAGTGAGAGTGTTTATTTTTCTGGGGTCCAAAATCACTGCAGATGGTGATTGCAGCCATGAAATTAAAAGACGCTTACTACTTGGAAGGAAAGTTATGACCAACCTAGACAGCATATTCAAAAGCAGAGACATTACTTTGCCAACAAAGGTCTGTCTAGTCAAGGCTATGGTTTTTCCAGTAGACATGTATGGATGTGAGATTTGGATTATAAAGAAAGCTGAGAGCCGAAGAATTGATGCTTTTGAACAGTGGTGTTGGAGAAGACTCTTGAGAGTCTCTTGGACTGCAAGGAGATCCAACCAGTCCATTCTAAAAGAGATCAGCCCTGGGTATTCATTGGAAGGACTGATGTTGAAGCTGAAACTCCAATACTTTGGCCACCTGATGCGAAGAGCTGACTCATTTGAAAAGACCCTGATCCTGGGAAAGATTGAGGGCAGGAGGAGAAGGGGACGACAGAGGATGAGATGGTTCGTTGGCATCACCGACTCAATGGACATGGATTTGGGTGGACTCCAGGAGTTGGTGATGGACAGGGAGGACTAATGCTTCGGTTCATGGGGTCGCAAAGAGTTGGATGTGACTGAGCGACTGAACTGAACTGAAGAATCAAGGTGGTAGCACCAAACTGACTTGTTGGGAACCGAACATGACCACTTTAAAGTACATGAAATGCATTTTACTTGAAAAAAAAAAAATGACAGACAAGCTATGATTACTGAAATTTGGGAATCTTGCATTTTCCCCCCAAATATATGAGGAGAGCCTTTCAAAGAGGGCAACCAATTTTTGTCACCAAAATTAAAGGTTTTAATGAAAGGTAGAATTTAATGAAAGGTAGAAATTCTCAATACAATTGGAAACTTGTATCTGCCACTGTGAGCTTGATAAGTTCTAAATAGCTAGATGTTCCTGATGTGCTCAGTGATACTAATAAAGTATTTTTTTTGATATTATATAATGAAGTATGGCAACATTTGGAAGATAAAAACAACTCAGTAAAGTAACATTTTCCAAATGACAGATGCATGGCATGTTATCAAAACTATGCAAGAGTTAAAGACCCACTCAAGGTGTAGGAAAAATCATGGATTTTAATATAAAAAGTACACACAGCTTATTGATCTCACTTAAAAATACCACATTGTTACTAAACTTTAAGAAGTAACATGCCAAGTTTTGATACTGTAGCATCAAAGACTATCCATAATTATGTAAAATGGCTATCAAAACACTTCTTCCTTTCCCAACTGTATAGTTGTGTGAAGACAAATTTATCTTTGTATATTTCAACCTCCCTCACTTGCAACAGTTCAAATGCAGAAGCAGAAATGAGAATTCAATTTTCCTCCATTAATTCTTATGTTAATGAGATTTGTAAAAATATAAAACAATGCCATGCCTCTCACCAAAATTTCTATTTTTTGGAAATAGAGTTTTAATAATGTTATTGGTGTTGAGTGTTTTATTGCTATTTTCCAATGAATTTAATAAGTATATAGCTAAAATTTTTCATAGTCTTCTTTGTTAATACGGTAAAAGTCAATAGATATAATCCATATAAACAAAATGTCTTTAGAGTCTTTAATATTTTTTAAAAGTAAAGAGGGACATTGAGATGAAAGTCTAGAAACCACTTTTATAATATGTAAAAGAAAGAATGTCAACTTGTTCTGTGGTGGTAGAACAACCTGCCCTTGGAAAATTAGGTATTTTCCCCTTCTCTTTAATGATAAACAAAGTCAATTTATCACTTTTAGATTCTGGTAGAAAATTCCATAATAGACCATGTAAAAATAATCCAAAAAGTCTTAAGATAAATTGCATTGTATGTTACTTACTATATATCTGAATTATATCTAATGATTATTGCTTTAGAGTTTACAAATACTTCTACATGGGTTATATCATACTTTATCCAGGTAATTTCATGAAGGTAGGTATTACTCTCCTTATTTATATTAAAAGCTGAGGAAATGAATTCTAAGAGAGAAAAAGCTCTTTGTCTGTCTAGAAAGTGTTAGAACACAGAATCAGATTCAGGTCTACTGACCTATTGTTTTTTGCTTTTTTTCATCTTTGGCTGAAAAAAATCTTTTTGGTTATCATCAGCATAGGCTAGCATTTCAGCTCTTGTATAGTAGAAATAAGGGCTGGGTATTGCCATATCTTTTGAATTTGAGCAAGGATCCTGACATCTTATCAGCCCATTTCCTTTACCTATATATAAGGATTGTGGGAAATAACAAATGCTGAATTATGTGGAATAGTGCTTAGTATACATTACGTCTTGTTTGTTATTATTTTTTCTACTTAGCATAACAGTGTAACCGTGCACAAGGCCAGAGTAGCTTCTGTTTTACACAGCTCTTAGATCAAATATGAAATGGCTTAGTCAATATGACAGAAATAGATGAACATATGAAAAAGCTTCAGAATAAATGCAAGCCTGAACAGCAACAACAGAAATGCAGTCTTTTCCAGGCTGGAAGCCAGAGGTCATTCTATATATACTGGTGACCTACACCTCAACTCTGTGTTCAGATTTAGAGGTGACTAGATGGGTCAATACATCACTCCTCTGCTTGCCGGGCCTGGTCCACACCAGCTTTGAGTGACTGCTGGACATTACCACTTTGAGGGCTTCTCCCCTGACCCCACCTCAGGCTGCTGGAGCCACAGAAAAAGCTTGAGAGTCCAGGTAAGGCTTCCTAACCCTTTAAACCCTATATTCTTTTTGTTTTCCTTGTTTTGATTCTCTTGGCTTCACACCTGGAGACTCTCTCCAAGATAAGAGTGCCTTTAGGATGAGTCAGCCTTCCAAGAGGCTCCTACAGAGCCTTTCAACTATATGATGGTCAGAGGTAGTGCTGGTTAGATTTGGCTGGACGTGGAAGTAGATGAGCCAGATCCTGGCAGTTCAGGGAGGTAAGAATTTCTGGAGGAAGTAGTTCGTCAGCAGAGGATTGTTAATGGTATTAATTCAGCTGCCTTTGCACATTGATCCCAACATGGACATACACATATTTATACATAGTAAGATAATAATGATAATAACAGCTATCACTCATAGGAACAATCTCATATATACATTCTTTCCTGTATAGATATAGAAACAATAATGAGAATGACCCACTAAAATTTTTAATTTGTTATAGTAAATTTACCTTCAGTAGGATGGTTTGCTATGCACAAGAATGAAGACTTTACATATGTTATCTCATTTAATTCTCTCAGTATTACACCATGAGTTTGTATTTTTCTTAGTTTTCAAATGAGGAAATGGAATGTCCTAAAATTTTAAGATTTTTCTTCATGGTCATGTCCAAGGTCACACAACCACTAAGTAAGTAGCAGGGCAGAATTAGAACCTAAGATTTTTCTGGCCAGTCCAAAAGGTCAGATTCTTTTCAGCTCAGCCCCTTGCCTCCAGCATATTTCCGTTTGATTGAAAGTTGGGATGACATAATGCAAAGATGCATGTGAGGTTAAGTAGAAAAGGAAAAAAAAAAATTAAGAAGAGTCAACAGCCCTTTAGTGGTTCTTCAGACAAACATCCGGCTCAAAGATATATAGTGGAGAGGTAAGAGGTCAGCCTCTGCGGTCAGACTGCTTGGTTTAAAGCCAGCTCTACTGCAGACAAACATGACTTTGAGCAAGTTATTTAATTCCTCTATGCCTAAGTTTTCTCATCAGAGAATAATAACAGAACCTATCTCTTTGAGTTGTTGTGGGAAAAAATTTAACAATTCATGTAAAGTGCTTACAACAGTGCTTGATGCATATAATACTCAAATATATAAGTGCTATTATTAGCTGATATCCTTCCTTCTTTCCCTCCCTTCTTTCTTCTCTTCCTTTTCCTCCTCTCTCCCTCCTCTTCTTCCCTTCCTTTTTCTCCCTTTCTTCCTTTTTTGAGTTAATGGTGTGTAGCCACTAAGTAGTCTTTCTAGCAAGATGCCAAGACTCACCAAAGGTGGTTCAGAACCTCAATCTTGAAGTTAAAAATTTTTCTGGGGACTGGGATTTAAAAATAGAACCTGGTGAGAAGCAATTCTTGCTGTGTCAACTTTTAGAAGGCTGTACTGAGAAAACCCAGCAGAGCTTTATTTTAAGAAGACCCTGAATGGCTTAGCTGCAGTTCATGGATACATCAGAACATTCCCTTGCCGCTTCACTTTCCTGTGAACCTAAAACCAAGCAACAGTACGAGTTCTGGGCTGACCAAACCTCCCCTTTGCAAAAAGCCAGAGAACTCAGGTGCTGCTGTCAAGTAACTGGAGCAGAGCCCCAGCAGTGAGCCTTCACCGCTGATCCTTTTGAAGTTCACCTCTTTGTTAAATCTACTTTTAACAAAAACTGGATTTTTTTTTACAGTATGTTTCAGGGATGATGCAAAGTATTAAGGATACAGGGAAAAAAAATCTGACTACAGATGGTGGATTTGGAAAGTAGGTAGAGAAGGACTTTGGTGTGTTTCAACATCTGAGTTCTAGCCTTCTCTTTATCACTTTTTTTCTGAGATGGTTGGCTATCTCAACTCTTTTGAGCTCAGCTTTTCCATTTTCAAAATAAGGGCTTATACTAGATGATGTTTAATGTTGTTGTTTTTATGATTTATTTGAAACTATTAGGAAGATAGCTAATTAGTAATTTTATAGTGGTTAGGAAAGAGGACCATTGTTAATTGAGGAAAGAAGCTAAGCCAAATAGAATGTAACATTAATTCAAATGCTGAGGAGGAATTAGGGTCTTCCACAAGCTACTATGTATACTTCATTCATATCTGTCAAACTCAGTATTTCTTAATATAAGAAAAGGCTACAACAAACTTAAGTCTCCATTCTGATGCAACAAGGAGAAGTTGTTGAAATTGGATATAAAAATATGTTTCTCAAGAAGGAATATGTTGGTGTTCAATCATCTTTAAGTGTATGCATAAACATCTGTTCAGGAAAACTAATCAGGCAATAAGGGATACAATTCATTGAAGGGAGTGAAAACTGGCAACACGAATGAGGCTAGGAGCCAAATCACAGGTAATAAACTTGAAAATAGACATCAGCAAACCAAATAGAATTGCTACAGTTTGGCAAGTTAGTGTTTATATAGAAATAAATTTGAATGTATATTCTTTGTGTTAGTTTGGAAGATTTTTCAATGAAAAAGCAATAAAATACCATTTCAACATAAAATTCTAAACAACAAATTTACATATTACACCCTAAAAAACAGAGGTTGGAATAGGAATGCTTTTTTGGCACTGATTTGGGAATTGACTGAATTCACTAGCATTTTTTTTTTGCTCAGGCATTTGAGGAAGCCAGGGGTAGGGTAAGACTAAGGGCATGGAATCAGTTAGTCAGTACAGTCCCTCAGTCATGACTCTTTGGGACCCCATGGACTGCAGTACGACAGGCTTCCCTGTCCATCACCAACTCCTGGAGCTTGCTCAAACTCATATGTATTGAGTCAGTGATGCCATCTAACCATGTCATCCTCTGTCATCCCCTTCTCCTCCCACCTTCAATCTTTCCCAGCATCAGGGTCTTTTCCAATGAGTCAGGTCTTCGAATCAAGTGGCCAAAGTATTGGAGCTTCAGCTTCAGCATCAGTCCTTCCAATGAATATTCAGGACTGATTTCCTTTAGGTTGGACTGGTTGGATCTCCTTGCAGTCCAAGGGGCTCTCAAGAGTCTTCTCCAACACCATAGTTCAAAAGCATCGATTCTTCAGTGCTCAGCTTTCTTTATAGTCCAATTGTCACATCCATACATGACTACTGGAGAAACCATTGCTTTGACTAGGTGGACCTTTGTTGGAACAGTAATGTCTCTGCTTTTTAATATGATGTCTAGGTTGGTTATAGCTTTTCTTCCAAGGAGTAAGGGTTTTTCAATTTCATGTCCACAGCCACCATCTTCAGTGATTTTGGAGCCCCCCAAAATAAAGTCTGTCACTGTTTTCACTGTTTCCCCATCTATTTGCCATGAAGTGATGGGATGATCAGATGCCATGATCTTATTTTTCTGAATGTTGAGTTTTAAGCCAACTTTTTCACTCTCCTCTTTCACTTTCATCAACAGGCTCTTTAGTTCATCTTCACTTTCTGCCATAAGGGTGGTGTCATCTGCATATCTGAGGTTATTGATATTTCTCCTGGCAATCTTGATTCCAGCTT
This sequence comes from Bubalus bubalis, assembly GCF_019923935.1. Lineage (NCBI taxonomy): Eukaryota > Metazoa > Chordata > Mammalia > Artiodactyla > Bovidae > Bubalus > Bubalus bubalis. The sequence goes on along the minus strand of NC_059157.1, from coordinate 132,477,328 downwards.
GTGCTTCATCCAGCCCATCATTTCGCATGATGTACTCTGCATATAAGTTAAATAAGCAGGGTGACAATATACAGCCCTGATGTACTTCTTTCTCAATTTGGAACCAGTCTGTTGTTTCATGTCCATTTCTAACTGTTACTTCTTGACCTGCATACAGGTTTCTCAGGAGGCAGGTCAGGTGGTCTGGTATTCCCATCTCTTAAAGAATTTTCCACAGTTTGTTGTGATCCACACCATCAAAGGCTTTGGTGTAGTCCATAAAGCAGAAGTAGGTGTTTTTCTGGAATTCTCTTTCTTTTTTGATGATCCAACGGATGTTGGCAATTTGATCTCTGGTTCCTCTGCCTTTCATAAATCTAGCTTGAACATCTGGAATTTATGGTTCATGTACTGTTGAAGCCTGGCTTGGAGAATTTTGAGCATTACTTTGCTACCATGTGAGGTGAATGTAATTGTGCTGCAGTTTGAACATTCTTTGGCACTGCCTTTCTTTGGGATTGGAATGAAAACTGATGTTTTCCAGTCCTGTGGCCACTGCTGAGTTTTCCAAATTTGCTGGCATATTGAGTGCAGCACTTTCACAGCATCATCTTTTAGAATTTGAAATAACTCAATTGGAATTCCATCACCTCCACTAGCTTTGTTTGTAGTGATGCTTCCTAAGGCCCACTTGACTTCACATTCCAGGATGTCTGGCTCTAGGTGAGTGATCACACCATTGTGGTTATCTGGGTCATGAAGATCCTTTGTGTATAGCTCTTCTGTGTATTCTTGCCACTTCTTAATATCTTCTGCTTCTGTTAGGTCCATAACATTTCTGTCCTTTATTGAACCCGTCTCTGCATCAAATGTTCCCTTGGTATCTCGAATTTTCTTGAAGAGATCTCTAGTAATTCCCATTCTATTGTTTTCCTCTATTTCTTTGCATTGGTCACCGAGAAATTCTTTCTTTCTCTCCTTGCTATTTTTTGGAACTCTGTATTCAAATGGGTATATCTTTTCTTTTCTCCTTTGCTTTTCACTTCTCTTCTTTTCTTAGCTATTTGTAAGGCCTCCTCAGACAACAATTTTGCCTTTTTTTCATTTCTTTTTCTTGGGGATGGTCTTGATCCCTGTCTCCTGTACAATGTCATGAACCTCTGCCCATAGTTCTTCAGGCATTCCGTCTATCAGATCTAATCCCTTAAATCTATTTTTCATTTCCACTGTATAATTGTAAGGGATTTGATTTTGGTCTTACCTGAATGGCCTAGTGGTTTTCCCTATTTTATTCAATTTCAGTCTGAATTTGGCAATAAGGAGTTCATGATCTGAGCCACAGTCAGCTCCCAGTCTTGTTTTTGCTGACTGTATACAGCTTCTCCATCTTTGGCTGCAAAGAATATAATTAATCTAATTTTGATATTGACCATCTGGTGATGTTCATGTGTAGAGTCTTCTCTTGTGTTGTTGGAAGAAGGTGTTTGCTATGACCAGTGCGTTCTCTTGGAAAAACTTGTTCAGCTTTGCTCTGCTTCATTTTGTACTCCAAAGCCAAAACTGCCTGTTAATCCAGGTATCACTTGACTTCCTACTTTTGCATTTCAGTCCCCTTAATGTAAAGGGCATCTTTTTTGGGTGTTAGTTCTTGAAGGTCTTTAGGTCTTCATAGAACTGTTCACTTCAGCTTCTTCAGCACTACTGGTTGGGGCATAGACTTGGATTACTGTGATACTGAATGGTTTGCCTTGGAAACGAACAGAGATCATTCTGTTGTTTTTGAGATTGCACCCAAGTACTACATTTCGGACTCTTTTGTTGACTATGAGGGTTACTCCATTTCTTCTAAGGGATTCTTGCCCACCGTAGTAGATATAATGGTTATCTGAGTTAAATTCACCCATTCCAGTCCATTTTAGTTGACTGATTCCTAAAATGTTGATGTCCACTCTTGCCATCGCCTGTCTGACCACATCCAATTTACCTTGATTCATGGACCTAACATTCCAGGTTCCTATGCAATGTTGCTCTTTACAGCATCAGACTTTACTTCCATCACCAGTCATATCCACAACAGGGCATTGTTTTTCCTTTGGCTCCATCTCTTCATTCTTTCTGGAGTTATTTCTCCACTCTTCTCTAGTAGTATATTCAGCACCTACCAATCTGGGGAGTTCATCTTTCAGTGTCTTATCTTTTTGTCTTATCATACTGTTCATGGGGTTCTTAAGGCAAGAATACTCAAGTGGTTTGCCATTCCCATGTCTTGTGGACCATGTTTTGTCAGAACTCTCCACCATGACCCATCCGTCTTGGGTGGCCCTTACACAGCGTGGCTCACAGTTACATTGAGTTAGACAAGGCTGTGGTCCATGTTATCAGTTTGATTAGTTTTCTGTGATTGTGTTTTTCATTCTGTCTGCCCTCTGATGGATAAGGATAAGAGGCTCTTGGAGGGCACAAACAAAACCTTGTGTGCACCAGGATCCAGGAGAAAGGAGCAATGACTCCACAAAAGACTGACCCAGACTTGCCTGTGAGTGTCCAGGAGTCTCTGGTGGAGGTGTGGGTTGGTGGTGCCCTGTTGTAGGCTCAGGGGCACTGATTGTGGCAGTGCCTGCATGGGACCTTATGAAGGAGGTCACCATTGCCTCATTACCTCCACCATAGTTTGGCCTCAGGTCAAACAATAGGGAGGGAACACAGCTCTGCATATCAAAGGAAAATTGGATTAAAGATTTACTGAGCATGTCCCCACCCATCAGAACAAGACCCTGTTTCCCCCACAGTCAGTCTCTCCCATGGGGAAGCTTCCATAGCCTCTTATCGTTATGCATCAGAGGCCATGGAATAGAACTAAGTTGCCTGGCTCTATCCATGACAGGCAGCCAGAGACCATGGCTGCACCTGCCTTATTTGCCCAACCAGGACCAACTGTAGTTTCCGATCAGAGCAAGCACTCCGTGTATATTAAAAGTTAACTAATAGGTGAGAATTGGCCTTTCTCTCATCCCAGCTTAAATAAGACTGCTGTACCCATGAAGCCAACTGAATTAATCTGATTCAGCTCACCCTTCCAGTTCTCTGTTATTATTTCCACCATTTTGCTAAAAGTTAAAAAAGAAAGCATTCAAATTTGTTAAATTGAGTAGAACAGTTGAACTAATTCATATGCTAATATTAATATTAAAGATGAAACGAAAGAATCACACAGAATGGTTAAGTTATTTGCTCAAAATCAAAACAAATAAAAAGTAGATAAGAACATATCCCATACATAACATTTTCCTTTGGCTTCCTAAATTTGATTAAGAGATGCATGTCCCTTCCTATCTTCCCTACCTGTAATTGTTTCTAACTATTTATCAAGTTCCTAATCACAGCTCCTCATCACAGCACAACACTCAGGAGACACAGAAATGAATTAAGCCAGTACCTTATCCTCCAGAATCTCAGTAGATAAAACGATTTCCCCAAATTTCCCATTCTATTGTATCAAGAGATTTTTTTAATAGTCATTACAGAATTTTTTCTGGTGGTCATGATCTTTGAAAATACAATGAAATCAATTTAAAATTATAATTAATCACATATGTTGTGCTTAGAATTATAGCAATGTGTAAAGTTTAAATAAACTTCAATTTTCTGTAATATTCAGACCTGTATACTTCATGTAATATAAAATATTACAAATATTTTACATATGAATAGCACATTAGTGTTTACAAATTTCTTTTACTCATCTGTTTAACACTTATTGAACATACGGTTATTTTGTTCTCATGATAACCCTGTGAGGTAATAATAGCAACACACTGAACATTTATGATAGGCCAGGCATAGTCTAGGGCTTCCCAGGTGGCTCAGTAGTAAAGAATCTGCCTGCAGTGCGGGAGATAGGGGTTCGATCCCTGGGTCAGGAAGATCCCCTGGAGAAGGAAATGGCAATGCACTCTAGTATTCCTGCCTGAGACATCCTACGGACAGAGAAGCCTGGTGGGCTATAGTTCATGGGGTCGCAAAAGAGGCAGACACAACTTAGTGACTAAAGAACACAGGCATATTCTAACCATTTTACACATACTTCGCCTAGTTCTCAGTATAACCATATGAGAACTTTGTCACTTTCATACACAGATGAGGTAACTGAGGAAAGGAGAGGTTAAGTAGCTTTCTCAAGGAAGACAGGGTTTGTTCTATACAAATGTCCAGGATACACTCTTAGAGATTTGATACGATTGGTCTGGAATGGGTTTGGGCATCAGTATTATTTTTAAAAGGAAATCACTTAGAAACACTCCTTGGGTGATCCCAATGTGCAGTTAAAGGTTGAAAATGACATGAGTGAGTCAGTATCCCCCATGTAAACAGGGTTACAATCAGAACAATTGCATTTCTGACTAATGTAAGAAATGATTAGATTTAGGGCAATCTAGATCAGTCTATAAGCCCCATGAAATCCAAGAGTCTATTGTATTAAAGAATTGGCTGAATTACAGAAGGCGGATTTATTAATGTCTGCAGCAGGGAAGTGAAACACTGGGAAAAAGGGGAACATGGCCCCTGGTAGCACGAGTCCTTAGACTCAGCTGCTCCCTGTATAACAGCAACCCAATAAAGTACAAACTGATGCACTGAAATTCTTTTTGATACAAACTTCTAACTCTGGGGCTGAGCAGTTGGAGGGTTCCCTAATCTGTTGCACTGTAGAATATGGTTAAGTGTAACCAACACTGCAGGCCTGGTTAGGGTAAAGCCAATCATGTGAGAAGATGAGAATGCTGGAACAAAGTCACAAGGCCAAGGTAACTGTATTCACTACAGACACATGCTGCTGTATAATAGCTGGGTCCTCAAAGCAGCTGGCAGTTTCTTATCATCATTGCCACAAAGACTGACCCCTGTGCCTGGGGCCCAACCAGAGCTGTTTTCTAAGATGGTTAAGGCCTCAAAATCCTTTCTTTCGCTTCACTCATCTCTAGGTCTTTGTCTTGTGGTTCTTCCTTCTTGCCTATTTTTCAGGAGAAAACATTTCCTTATAGGATGAAGCTCTTCTCTCTGGTTCAGGTCTCATTTCCCTTACATAAATTTTGCTACTTTGTTTCACCAATTATTCTTTCTCCTGTACCTTCCATCTCTCACTCTCCCTCAGTTCTTTCTCTGTGTGTAAGCGGGCACAGCTCTTCTGCTGCCTATATCATTTCTAAGATCATGCTGTGTGTGTATTTGTGTGTAAATCGCTCAGTCATGCTGACTCTTTGTGACCCTATGGACTGTAACCTGCCAGGGTCCTCTGTCCATGGAATTCTCCAGGCAAGAATACTGGGGTGAGTAGCCATACCCTTCTCTAGGGGATCTTCTCAATCCAGGGATTAAACCGAGGTCTCCTGCATTACAGGCAGATTCTTTACTGTTTGAGTCACCAGGGAAGCCCAAGATCATGCCATTCTCCCTCTTTCTCTCTCTTTCCCATCTCTCTAAAATATATGGTATTTCTGTTTGTTTGTTTTAAAATTCAAAACATGTAGCAAAATATATTTTCTTTAGTCATTTGCTTGATAGAGCAAATCAAATCTAGACTATTCTGTCTGCTAGATATTCAATTACCACTGTGCTTACTTATGAAAGTAGTATATTAGACGTTTGTTTTTGTTCTTAAAAAATAGAAGGAGATATGAATGATGTCACCTGAGTCTTATTTGTGTGCAAGTATTTGTGAAGAATATGAGTGAATCCCACAGATAGTGCCCTCAGAGAACAATTAGTCTAGTGATTAAAATGAAGACAGAGTAGACTTATACACAGCAGATATGTTCTGAAGTGACACTTGATGTAATCTCTTCTGCCCAGCCTTATGTAAGTGTCCTGATTGCTAGACTGTTAAACTTTTATTCAAGCCATGTACAAATGGGAAAATGTAGAAACAAACTTATTTAATTTTCATAGCTGAAAGGAATCTAAAGAACATTTAGTCCAGCCTCTGTTCACCCAACATTATAGATGGGAAAAAACAAGGGTCAAGAAAGGCTGTTGTTGTTGTTCAGTTGCTCAGCCATGTCTGACTCTTTGCGACCCCATGGACTGCAGCACACCAGGCTTCCCTGTCCCTCACCATCTCCCAGAGCTTGCTCAAACTCATGTCCATCGAGTTGGTGATGCCATTCAACCATTTTGTCCTCCGTTGCCCACTTCTCCTCCTGCCTTCAATCTTTCCCAGCATCAGGGTCTTTTCTAATGAGTTGGCTCTTTGCCTAGGTGGCCAAAGTATTGGAGCTTCAGCTGCAGCATCAGTCCTTCCAATGAATCTTCAAGACTGATTTCCTTTAGGATTGACTGGTTTGATCTCCTTGAAGTCCAAGGGACCCTCAAGAGCCTTCTCCGACACCACACTTCAAAAGTATCAACTCTTTGGCACTAAACCTTCATTATGGTCCAATTCTCACACCCATAGATGTGACTACTGGAAAAACCATAGCTTTGACTAGATGGACCTTTGTTGGCAAAATAATGTCTCTGCTTTTTAATATGCTGTCTAGGTTTGTCATAGCTTTTCTTCTAAGGAACGAGTGTCTTTTAATTTCATGGCTGCAGTCACCATCTGCAGTGATTTTGGAGACCCCCAAAATAAAGTCAGTCACTGGTTTCTATTATTTCCCCATCTGTTTGCCATGAAGTGATGGGACAGGATGCCATGATCTTTGTTTTTTGAATGTTGAATTTTAAGCCAGCTTTTTCACTCTCCTCTTTCACTTTCATCAAGAAGCTTTTTAGTTCCTCTTTGCTTTCTGCCATAAGGGTGGTGTCATATACATATCTGAGGTTATTGATTTTTCTCCTGGCAATCTTGATTTTGGCTTGTGCTTCATTCATCCCCACTTTTCACATGATGTACTCTGTATATAAGTTAAATAAGCAGGGTGACAATATACAGCCTTGACATACTCCTTTCCCAACTTTGAACCACTCCATGTCCAGTTCTAATTGTTACTTCTTGACCTGCATACAGGTTTCTCAGGAGACTCGTAAGGTGGTCTGGCATTCCTCTCTCTTTAAGAATTTTCCACACTTTGTTGTGATCCACACAGTCAATGGCTTTAGCATAATCAATGAAGCAGAAGTAGATGTTTTTCTGGACTAAAAGTCAACCACTGTGTGTTTATCAAATAGTGATTTTATACCAGATCTGGAGTAGGTAAACCAGGAGATGCAATGGAAGCTTAACAAATGGTCATTAAGTCTCTATAGTCTTGCATTTTCCATATGTCATACTGTTGGAATCATACAACATGTAGCCTTTAAAGACTGGCTTTTTTCACTTAGTAATATGCATCTAAAGTTCCTCCATGTCTTTTTACAGTTTGATAGCTCATTCCTCTTTCACACTTAATAACATTCTACTGTCTGGATGTACTAACATTTATCCATTTACTTACTGAAGGACATTCTTGGCTGCTTTCAGGTTTTAGGGATTATGAAGAAAGCTGTTCTAAAATCCATGTGAAGGTTTTTGTGTGGATATAAGCTTTCAACTCCTTTGGGTGAATAATACCAAGGAGTATGGTTTCTGGATCATATGGTAGGAACATGTTTAGTTTTGTAAGAAATCACCAAACTATCTTTCAAAGTGGCTGTATGGTTTTGCATTCTCACCAGCCCTATATGAGAGTTACTTACTGTTCCACATCCTCACCAGCATTTGGTGTTATCAGAGTTTCAGACTTTGACCATTCTAATAGGTGTGTAGTGGTATCTTATTATTTTATTTGCATTTCCCTGGTGACATACGATGTAGAACATCTTTTCATATGCTTATTTTCCATTTGTATATCTCTTTGGTGAGGTGTCTCTTACGGTCTTTGGCCCATTTCTAAAAAAGTTCAAATTGTCTTATTATTGAGTTTTAAGAATTCTTTGCATATTTTGGATGATAGTCTTATCAGATGTATCTTTTGTATTTTTTCCCAGTCCTCTGGCTTTTGCTAATTCTCTTGACATTGTCTTTTGCAGAGCAGTTTTTAATTTTAATGAAATCCTGCTGATCAATTTTTTCTTATTTTACCTGTTTTTTCCCCCACTGGGTTTTTGATAGACATAAAAATGACAAAGGGATCAAAATATGTATATAATTTTATAACTTGTTTTTCTGATTTATTATATTATGAGCTTCTTTCTTATAAATATGTATACTCTCACAACATCATTTTCAATGGCTATGCAGTCTTACACAGTTCATCACTAGTAATGGACATTTTAAGTTTTTACTGAATTTTGTTGTTGTCATTGCTTATAAATAAGGCTTCAAACCATGTCCTTGTAGCTAAAACTATGCATACACCCTTTGAAGGGGGTTGATAAATAAATGTTAGCTGCATTTATTTTTTCATTGTGTTCTCAAGCAATGATCTGTGGATTTGATTTGAAAACACTGTTTTAATAATTTTAATTTAAATATTTTAAACATATATGGAACTTGACATAAATGCTTTTATGGGATGATATGTGTTGTTTTTATAGTCTAGTCTTTATTTTGTCTATTTTTTTTCTTACCTACTATCAATATATTCATACCAATATATCTTTCCTACCTACCAATATATTCATACCACCAACTATCCAATTCATGCATAATTAACAATTCAATATATATGTTCTCTATTTTAGCCATAGTCAAATACACATATTTGTAGATAAATACATTTAATCTTATACATATATAGATTAGCTGGGACTATCACTGTCTTACATTTTACAAATAATATGATATGACACTTCTCTGTGTCTTGTTTTTCTCTCTCATAATTATGCTTCATGAACAATCACCAAAATTAATCTTCATAGCTTTAGTTCATTCTTTTTAAGGTTTGCACGTTGTTCTAGGTATGGATGTACTATGATTTTTCAACTATTTTTTAAAATGAGCATTCACTTGGTGATTTCCTTTTCCCCCCTCTGTGCTGAATAATGCTGCAACTAGCATCTTTGTGCATATTTCCTTAGGTTCTGATTGTTATAGTTCTATGGGATAGATTTCTAGCAATCAGATCAGATCAGATCAGTCGCTCAGTCGTGTCCGACTCTTTGTGACCCCATGAATCACAGCACGCCAGGCCTCCCTGTCCATCACCAACTCCCGGAGTTCACTCAGACTCACGTCCATCGAGTCAGTGATGCCATCCAGCCATCTCATCCTCTGTCGTCTCCTTCTCCTCCTGCCCCCAATCCCTCCCAGCATCAGAGTCTTTTCCAATGAGTCAACTCTTTGCATGAGGTGGCCAAAGTACTGGAGTTTCAGCTTTAGCATCATTCCTTCCAAAGAAATCCCAGGGCTGATCTCCTTCAGAATGGACTGGTTGGATCTCCTTGCAGTCCAAGGGACTCTCAAGAGTCTTCTCCAACACCACAGTTCAAAAGCATCAATTCTTCGGCGCTCAGCCTTCTTCACAGTCCAACTCTCAAAAGAATACATACTTTGAATTTTAAAATTGTTTAAAAAATTTGCAACTTATATAGTTACACATTTCCTCTATCCTTGGCAGCAACAGGTATTAATTGCTTTAAATTTTTTTTGGTTTGATAGGTATAAAGGATGTCTTTCCTTTCATTTCCCTATAAGTTAATTTGAACATATTTTCATATTTGTTGACCATTTGGAGTTTTTCCCCTAGAAAGTACCTCTTGTATCCTTTCCCCAGTTTTATATTGGGTGGCTGGTCAATTTATTGGCAATTTGTGAGAACTTTTTGCATAGTATGGCTATTGACCCTTTGTCAGCTGTGTGGCAAGTGTTTTTCAAACATGCATTTTCCTATCAATGTAACCCTTTTGAGGGTGCATGCTATTAATTTTCCTATCAAGAAATATATTTACTTCAGACCGTCACGTACTTAGAAAATGAACTTAATAGTTGCCAAGGGGAAGAGATAGCTAGGGATTTTGGGAAGGTCATGTACACACTGCGATATTTAAAATGGATAACCAACAAAGACCTATTGTATAGCACATAAAACTCTGCTCAGTATTGTGTGCCAGCCTGGATGAGATAGGGGTTTAGGGGAGAATGAATACATATATATTCATGGCTGAACCCCTTTGCTGTTCACTTGAAATTACCACAACATTGTTAATCAGTTATACCCCAAGACAAATGTTTTCGGTGCTAAAACAATAAAAAAAGAAATGTATTTACTTCAGTTTTGAGTGCAACTAGAACATTCAGCTGCCCTAGAATTGTAGACAGACCACCTAATGTATAGCATTTTACAAGAAAGGACTGAGATAATGGCAAACATAGTAAATTCTCTTTCAGAACAATTTAATAAGTACTGTTAATAACTGCTAAATCAGGAAATAATTGCAATCACAATGCAGAATGTCCCAGAAAGATCGAAATTATCTTATATTTTCATAGTATATTAGATCTTGAGGGGATATTACCTTTAGACAAATCATTCATTTCACAGGCTAGGAAAGTATGATAGATGAGACCAAAGAGTTTCTGTTTTCAAACAGAGAAAAGAGTGATATAAATCTAATCCTTTCTGGGTTATTAGTGGAGATGTAAACTGACACAATTCAGGTGAGGATTTAGAGCCTGGCCTCAAATACCCTATTGAGACTTTTCTAAATAAAGCCAGGAGTCTTAGCAGCTCCATAAACAAGTTGATTCAGAAAACTTGGCCTCCAAAGGGAGCTTAGTGTACTCTATTCTATGATGCGAAACACAGAAAACATGTGTGTCTTAATCCTTTATTAGAACAATCTGTATTATGCCCCATGCTTATGTGCTACTGAATGAGGAGCATATTAGGTTTTAAGAGACTGTCTAATTTCTATGGCCTCAGACTCTGCACTAAAAACAAAACAAAAAACCTACTCTAACCTGCCATATGTTTTAAAACCAAACTGTGGAGAGCCAAAATACTATAATTATTTGATCAAATTTATATTATTGATATTTTATTCTTTCAAATAAAGTGCCCAAACCTATGTAAACCAAAAAGTTGTATGTACAGGCCTTTGTTATTATAAAGATTTAATAAAAATAAACATTTTCATATCTAAAAGCTCCAGAAGCATTGGATCTTTTATCCAAGTTCAATTGTACAGTGCAGCTGTTTGGAAGAAATTTTATACATTTTATATGAAAATGTCATAAGTTTAACCTAAAAAATTTCCAGGAAGGACAAAAGGCAAATACATAACAACTACATCTTACTTATGCTCCCTGATAGACTACTTTTGGCTCTTTTGGGTTACTAAAATGATAATATTAAAAAAGTAATTAAATTTATTAAAATCTATAGAAATCTGTTCTGGCATAAAGTGAGTTTACACAATAATGATTTGAATTTAAAAATGAGGCATGTGAGATAATGCTCCAGCAAGTGCTACTGACCACTGATTTTATCCCAGTCAATGTCTCCCTTGACTATTTATACAGAGAATCTTATATTTCCTCTTCCACAAGAGATCTGACAATTTCAGTTATAAAGAGAGAGTGCTATTTGGAAGTGCCTTTCCAATTTGGAAGTAGTATTACCTGAATAGTAAGAGTTTAGAAAGGTCATCCTATGAATTTATTTTTTGCTCTTGAACTGCTTAAAAATACCTTCGCTGGAAAATTAAATCCTGAGAACCTAACCAGTCTTAGACCATAGAGACCTCTGTTTAGAGACTTCTGTTGCTAGGTGTATAAATGGTCAAATTTAGTGAAAGCATTTCAGATATTTTCACAGGTTTATATTCATGATAGGCAAGCCAAATTCATTTTTAGTTATTGATTAAAATACTGTTTTTACCATTTGGTGAAATTTGGAAATAGAAATGAAGACAAATTGTATATAAAGGTTTTTAGTTAAAGGAAACCACATATAGTTCATAAAATATTAAAATAATGTCCAGAAATATTGGGTATATTAATATGAATGAAAGTGATATCAGTTCTACACTAGGACCCAAATACATACCAAACAAAATGAAATGGAAACCTGGTTCTGAGCTATTTTAACCTGCTGTTTTATTTTATTTTTTGCAGAGATTATCTTGCTGCATCAAAACTACCTGAATTTTTGTTATGATAAAAATGGCATCCCTGGGCTCCTCCCAAGATACTGAAAACAAATCACTGAATGGGGCTCTGGGAGCTGTCCTTTCAAAAGCACTGCAGGTGGATTCTCATGCATTCAAGCATAAATATCATCAACTTTGACAACAGACTATCTTGCTGACTTCATCAACTGTTTGATCTGAATCACTCTATAAAGACTTGAATAAAATAAATGCAAAATACAGACAAGAATTACCTAAAACTTAGGCATTTCAGATAAATCAGACTAGTTAAAATTTTGCTTGGCATTTTTGTAAATGTAAGATATAAATCAATTTTAAGAAATCTGCTAAAGACTTAAAGAAATGTTTTTAAAATAAAATTTTAGTTCATGAACATTTTTTTCTTATAGTGCTAATGTTTTAGCATAAAACAGTAACTTATTCCATAGTATATATATAAGGAGAGTATAGTCTTTCTGATTGGAAGAGAAATAATGTGTTAAAAATAGGCATTGAGAATGGTGAAATTATAATGAATTACTCTGTATTAAATTGCTATTTCTTAGACCAGAAAGATAAAATTGAAAATCACTGTTATTTTGAGTCAAAACAAATCAAACAAATTAAAAAGTCTTAAGACAAACGAATTTTGAATCTCAAGACAAGTGAAATGAATTGGTGAGTTCTAATTTACTCCTAGCACAAGCATGTTTTCCTTTCTCACCTGTTCAAAACTGAAATTCTTACAAGCGTGATATGTCATTATTACACATGAAATATCTAGGCATAAGGGCATCCATCTTACCATGTTTATCCTTAAGAAGCCTCTTGCTATTGTTATTAATTCAAACTTTTTCAACACAGCTTCAATCAAGTGAGAAAAGATTACCCAGTTTTCCCTTGAAATGATACCCATTGATGAATTCATTGCTCTCAGGTTGTTCTGTGCTTCAACCTTGAGTAATTAACAAAACCTCTCTTCTTTAATTGCTAATCTTTCCTTTAATGGCAGTCAATGACATTTTTAATTAATTACTTCAGCAACCTCATTTCCATTCATATCAAAGTCTTACATTCTCCTCACCGCTTCCTTATTTATTAACTATTTTTGTTACTAGTGTACCTAAACTGAATCCCTGAAGTAGTGAAAAAACAAACAAGGTCAAAAGCATGTCCTAAACCTGTGGAGATAAACATACCTAATTTTGTTTTTTTTAAGTATCAAAGTTAGAGGAAGATGGTGCAAGCACCACTGGGAAAATTACAGAAAGTGGAAATTAACTCTCAAATCACATTTACCAATAGCTAGACTCTTTTGGGGCCATTCTCTGGCTTTTTCATTCAGTTCAACAGCTGATTTTTAGAATGGAATGTTGGGATTAATGTTTGCTTACTTCAGATTAATCATATAATTGCCAAAGACTGACTTTATTTCATTGTGTATAAACAGTGTTGATGGGTAAGTGATAATTTTACTCATTGCTATTTCCAATTGGTTAAGGAAATTTCCAGTTTTCAGTTTACTCTTCCCATTCATCAGAACTTAATCTTTGCATATTATTCTTTCTCTTCTACATCTTGGTCATAAGTATTGAGATAGTCTGCAGATAATATTTCTTTATGGATTCACTTACTAAAAAATAAGGAACAGTTACAATGTGTAGGTGTAGGCGGTTGCATACAGATTACATTCCTTAACTTTTGTTATAGTTTTTGATTTTGGGTTCTATCTTGTTGTATGCCCTCATAAAGCCAAACAGATTAATTAATACTTTTTCACAATTTTGGTTATTATGCCTACCTTTTACCATTTGCTTATCATTGAGATACTTATGTTTATCTTTACTCAAAAAAGGATTTTAAATAGTTTCACAAAATTAAGCAATCAAACAAGCAAACAATATTTTAAAAAACAGAAAGAGAGGAAAGCCAGTTAAAAGAACTGAGTGAGTAGGAGATTGTAGGAATCCATCATGAGTTATTCAGATGAAATTCTCACTAGACTTAGATCTGATCTCTGAAAATGTGGGAAAATGAATTTTATGATCTTTACTGCTCTTTTAAAGCTAAAGAAATCACATTTTTGCTCAAACTCTTCTGATAGTTTTTTTTTTTTAAGTAGAGTAAAAATCCAAAGTCCTTATGGTTTAGACTTGCATTGTTCAATACAGTAAGTTCATTACATATATCTGTGATGAACTACTGTACTGAACAATACAAGTTAAACTAAAATTCAGTTTCTCAGTTACAGAAGCCATATGTGCTCAATATGCCACATGTGGTCAGTGTTTTGGGCACTGTGGCTACTGTTTTGGGCATATAATATATGGACATTTTCATCATGGCAGCAAGTTTAGTTGAGCAGAGCTAATCTAGAAGTCTCTGCCTGATTTGGCCTTTGCTTGCCTTGGTGACTTTACTCTTCTTTTTTCCACCTGCTCACTCAGTTCTAGCAACAAATGGCCCCTTGCTGGTCAGACATTCCAAACTGGTCCTGCTCAGGGCCCTCTCACCTGCTATTCCATCCATCTAAAACACTGTTCCTCCAGGTAGTCACATCTCACTTTAGGTCTCCGCTCAAGGCACCTCCTTGGAGAGGGCTAATCTAAATATCATCCAAATTATTCTTTACGCTCTTATCGTGCCTTATTTTTCTTTTCAGCACTTGTCACTCCATTATATAGCTTGGTCTTTTTTTCCCATCACTCTCTCACTAGAATCTAATTTCTATGAGATCAAGGTCTTTGTTTAGTTTACTTCCACATGCCTGGCCTACCGCAGGTGCTCGATAAATGCTTGTTTACTCCAGTGGTTCTCCACAGAGGGTGATTTTTGCCCCCAGGGGATATTTAGCAATGTCGAGAGAGAGTTTTGACTGTCAGAACTGGGAGGATGCTACTGGCATCTAGTGGGTGGATGGGAGGGATGCTGCTGAACACCCTACAATGCACAGGGAAGCTCACACAACACAGAATTACTGGGCCTACAATGTTAACGGTGCTGGTGCTGAGAAAATTGTGTTGACTCTATTAATTATCCACTGAGAATACATAACAATTACTCTGATGGGGCAAGACTGAATCACAGGTGTGGTTTACCAAATGACTCAGCAACTAAATATATTCTCCTAGTTCATTTACATTTAAGGCAAATGAAATTATGTCTAATATTGATATTCTTCAGCTAACTTCTTTCTCATCTTTACACTTTTTTATCTGTATGCAATCTTATACTTTCATTTATATAAAAATGCCATTTCATTTAACTTCAATAATACCCTATTTTTCATCTATGCCATATCCCATTGTTCTTTTCTGTGTATATTTTGTGACATTAACTATTACTAATTTTGTATAATTCACTGAAGTATTTTAAAAAACTTCTTTAACATGACTCCTTTTAAATCTTCCTTATGAGCTGGGTTAAATAATAACAGAAAATTGGCAAGGAGTAGTGGAAAATAGGGGGCTTCCCAGGTGGCACGAGTGGTAAAGAACCTGCCTGCCAATGCAGGAGACTTGAGAGATGAAGGTTTGATTTCTGGGTCAGAAGGTCCCCTGGAGGAGGGCATGGCAACCCACTCCAGGATTCTTGCCTGGAGAATACCATGGACAGAGGAGTCTGGCAGGCGTCAGTCCATAGGGTCGCAAAGAGCTGGACACGGCAGAAGTGACTTAGTGCACACACACACAAGTGGACAACAGGACACTAGTGTCTAGTAGCTGGTCAATAGGACACCTGTCTTCAACACAGGCTCTTCCACTGATCAGCTTATGCGTACTTGAGCAAGATAAGTCATTTAAATAAAGTGTAAAAGTAACGCACTCACACAGGACTGGACATGGTAAAAGACTGCATCCATCCACATCTTCCCTTCTGTCCAGTCAATACTCTGTGAACTAGAGGAAACTAAAAACTTCTTTGGTGATCGCCACCTAAAACAGGGTTATGTCAGTGACAGTGTACTATTGAAATCTAGATCATGATGCTTCTAAAAACTCTCTGGAAAATGAAACTTCAAAAGTAAAGTTGAATTAGAAGTTTCATCGTATCTTTCTTTTTTTTTTTAGTTTCAGCTCATTGATTTCTTTTTTTAAATATAAATTTATTTAATTGGAGGCTAATTACTTTACAATATTGTATTGGTTTTGCCATACATCAACATGAATTTGCCACGGGTGCACAGGTGTTCCCCATTCTGAAGCCCCCCTCCCACCTCCCTCCGCATACCATCCCTCTGGGTCATCCCAGTGCACCAGCCCCAAGCATCCTGTATCCTGCATCGAACCTGGACTGGCAATTCGTTTCACATATGATATTTTACATGTTTCAATGCCATTCTCCCAAATCATCCCACCCTCGCCCTCTCCCACAGAGTCCAAAAGACTGTTCTATACATCTGTGTCTCTTTTGCTGTCTTACATACAGGGTTATCATTACCATCTTTCTAAATTCCATATATATGCGTTAGTATACTGTATTGGTGTTTTTCTTTCTGGCTTACTTCACTCTGTATAATAGGCTCCAGTTTCATCCATCTCATTAGAACTGATTCACATGCATTCTTTTTAATGGTTGAGTATTATTCCATTGTGTATATGTACCACAACTTTCTTATCCATTCGTCTGCTGATGGACATCTAGGTTGCTTCCATGTCCTGGCTATTATAAACAGTGCTGCAATGAACATTGGGGTACATGTGTCTCTTTCAATTCTGGTTTCCTCAGTGTGTATGCCCCGCGGTGGGATTGCTGGGTTGTATGGCAGTTCAATTTCCAGTTTTTTAAGGAATCTCCACACTGTTTTCCATAGTGTACTAGTTTGCATTCCCACCAACAGTGTAAGAGGGTTCCCTTTTCTCCACACACTCTCCAACATTTATTGCTTGTAGACTTCTGGATCGCAGCCATTCTGACTGGTGTGAAATGGTACCTCAAGTGGTTTTGATTTGCATTTCTCTGATAATGAGTGATGTTGAGCATCTTTTCATGTGTTTGTTAGCCATCTGTATGGAGAAATGTCTGTTTAGTTCTTTGGCCCATTTTTTGATTGGGTTGTTTATTTTTCTGGAATTGAGCTGCAGGAGTTGCTTGTATGTTGAAATTAATTCTTTGTCAGTTGCTTCATTTGCTATTATTTTCTCCCATTCTGAAGGCTGTCTTTTCACCTTGCTTACAGTTTCCTTTGTTGTGCAGAAGCTTTTAAGTTTAATTAGGTCCCATTTGTTTATTTTTGCTTTTATTTCCAATCTTCTGGGAGGTGGGTCATAGAGGATCCTGCTGTGATGTATGTCGGAGAGTGTTTTGCCTATGTTCTCCTCTAGGAGTTTTATAGTTTCGGGTCTTACGTTTAGATCTTTAATCCATTTTGAGTTTATATTTGTGTATGGTGTTAGAAAGTGTTCTAGTTTCATTCTTTTACAAGTGGTTGACCAGTTTTCCCAGCACCACTTGTTAAAGAGATTGTCTTTTCTCCATTGTATATTCTTGCCTCCTTTGTTAAAGATAAGGTGTCCATAGGTGTGTGGATTTATCTCTGGGCTTTGTATTTTGTTCCATGGATCTATATTTCTGTCTTTGTGCCTGTACCATACTGTCTTGATGACTGTGGCTTTGTACTAGAGCCTGAAGTCAGGCAGGTTGATTCCTCCAGTTCCATTCTTCTTTCTCAAGATTGCTTTGGCTATTCGAGGTTTTTTATATTTCCATACAAATTGTGAAATTATTTGTTCATTGTATATTTCTGTTGCGGAGAGAAAAGCTTTATTTATTTATTTTTTAATATAAATGTATTTATTTTAATTGGAGGCTAATTACTTTACAATATTGTATTGGTTTTGCCATACATTGACATGAATCCGCTGGTGATTTAGCTCTTCAGAGCAGATGGCTTCATTATCTTAAAATATGTCAAATTATACTAATTATCAAAAAAGGGGCAATGTAAGGTATATTGTAAGAAAATGGTAGCATCTATCCTGAAAAGATGACTGGGGAAATGCATGTGACTTATGGTTACTAAGATTCAGAAGTTGCCAAGCATTTTGATAATGTTGATAATGTGATCTTTTCCTTCCCATCTTTTACCATTATAAAGAGTTACAAAGAGCATTATTTAGTAGGCCTTTATGATACTTTGCTTAAGTGATTTTAAAGGAAGTAAAATACTTGATTTTGAATGCAAATAAGACGCAGTTTGGTAATGCAGTCTTTTACTTTTCACGACTGAACTGTAAGTTTCAAGTTTTGAGTGATCCTCACTCACTCTTTCATCTCTTTCTTCCTCTCCCTTCTCTTTTTACCCTTTTCAAATAAATGACAATAGACCACATTTGAAGGGCTGTTGTTTAAATTCCAGAAGACTGAAAAGAGTAAGAGTTTCTCAAAGGCAAAAAGCAACCAGGCACTGAATTTTGGAAGACAAGAATGATGATGAGCACAGCTTATTTGCACTGCCTGTTTGAAAAGAAACCATAAAATTCAATATCTAACTTGGCAGCTGGAATCCTCATAGAAAGAAAACAATCTTGCCCCCTTAATTTTATTTTCTCCTCCCATCATCTCATGGCAATTTGCTTAGTGGAAGAGAATCATGGAGCCTAAAATAACTTAATCCTTAAATGGCTTTATATCCATCACCTTCATGGTAATCCCATTTGCCCCAGGTTTGGTACACAGTCCCTCACACAGTAGTGATACAATCTAGAGTAATTAGACTTAAAAACTACTCTGAGACAAGCAAGGAAGAAAAGGATTCCCAATATATTTGTAAATGTTATGAAAATTGACACATACTTTGTCTTATTGATATTTTAATGCTAATGTCTATCAATCAAGATGCATTTACAGTTACTGGAACACTAGCATAAAGCAATGTACAATCTTTTTATGAGAAAGAGGCAAATAATTTCCCTGTCTCATCACCTCTATCACAATGAACTCATAATAGAGACTTTATTATATAGACATAAATAAGTAAAAGGAAAGCAACAACCCCAAATTGGTAGGTTTTCTTTTGGACGCACTGCAATTTAAGCCTAATATCTTCTTTAGAAGAATTATCTGATTACAGTACTCACCAAGAAGAATGATGTTTAAAATGTTGACCCTGGTTCAGGTAGTACAAAAAAAGATTGAATTATGTTTATGTTTAACATACTTGGTGAGGTGAGGACATAAAATAAAGACAAAAGTTTTTAACATGGCGTAAATAAAAAAATTAACGATCTTCATTTTATGGAATACATATTATTCAAAAGAATGGTAAATTCCAGCGTATGGAATATATAGTATACATGGGAAAAATAAATTAGCTACAGCAGTCCTTTTAAAATGATTTTTAGTAAAGATTTCCTGACTTTATATGATCAAGCTATTCTTTTGAATGCAGAGTTAATTTTAAAATATATATCTCTGAATCACAATTAAAAATGAAGTATTTATTCCATGGATCTAAAAAGAATAGACTTCCATTCACAATTACATTACTAAGAGAATTTCTTTTTTAATTATTCAGCAATCTTCAGAAAGAAATTGCAAATAGTTCTCAATTGAGCTTTCAGTATTTTTCACAGCAGTACTTTTTTCCAGATAGTTTTAATTTTAGGAAGAATGATCAGCTTTGTTCCCCTGAGTAAATCTGTATTTATTTTTATATAATTTAACATGTAAGAATGACTTTATACAAATATTAAACTGTAAATGCTTGGTTATTAACAAAAAAAATGCACAACCATGTAATGTCCATGATATATTTAGCCATATTCAAGTCATGTTCAAGTATTAAATGCGCCATGTATGAGTGTAAGTCTCTGTATCTGTGCATGCATGTGTGCGCTTAAGATTCTCAATACTTTAATTTTTCTCATCTTCAGATTAGGTCTTAGTAACTCAAGATGATGGCAAAGGACATTTTTTTGGATAAAATCTCAGCTTACCTTTAACAATACATAAGTTTATAAGCTCTACTATGTTTAAAATTTTTACTTTTATTATAAAATTCCTAAATTCACATCTTAATGTTTAATTTTATCATTTTAATATTGTTTTCCATAATTTTTAGATCACTTGCTAAAACTATTAGTCTTGATTCTACTTGGTATCTTTAACCATGGCTTGGAACTATAAAGCATTCCCTCAGAACTTTATTTCCGGAGAGAGCTAGGTTCAATATGTGACATGCTTAGTAGAATGCCTATTATATAGTAAGCATCCTGTAACAGTTGGTTGTTTGATATCCCCTCATTCTTCTCTTTGAAATTGCCCCACTTTCTCCTCACCAGCCTTCTGGTCTCGACTTTCACGCTCTTCCCCAAATCCATTCTCCATTGCTCAGTGCTGTATCCCTTGCTTACCCTCCATAGCTCCCCACTGTCCTCAGCACCAAGCCCATAATCTTCATCATGGCTCATAAAGCCTCATACCAAGTGGACCCTGCCCATTTGTCCTGTCTTATCTCTCATATTCAACTTGTGAGCCTTGGCCACATTTTCATTGCTTTCTTTCTCCAGCCTACTTTCCCCCTTCCCTCACTAACTCCAGCACATTGCTTAGGTCTCAGTGAGGGTATTCTTCTAAAAAGCCCCTTCTGATCTTACATTCCCACTCAGGTAGGGTTTAGGGCCCTTCCCTGTGCTATAGCATGTATCTGCCTTCTCTAGGAGGCTCTGAAGCCCACAGCTGTCTCTGGCTTCTCAGTTCCTGGCACTTGTAAGGGACATGGCAGATAATTGGAATGAAATGTAATTATTATTTCATAGTATCCTGAGGATATTCACCTTACTTACAGAAAGAAGACCCCAGGAAAAGTGACTGAAAATGAATAATTATCATATTGTGGATGATTTTGTATTTCCATCTTTCTTTATAGACCCAATTTTCTGCAATGATTATGTTTGACTTTTATTATTGGAAAAAAATCTTAATTTTTAATTGCCTTAAGTTTTGTTGAACTTCTCTAGTGAGTCTGTTTATCATATTCCATTGGGAACTGCAGAACTGCCAGTATAGACTGATGACATTGAAAAATCTTAGCATCATTGGATGGGAAATGTGATAACACATCCAAGTTTATGCCCTTGAAGAGTCTGAGAGCAGAATGAAAATTAATGAAATGCATTTCATGTTTTCTGTGACATGTCAGCAGGTCTCTCTAAGGAAATTACCAGTTGAGGAAGGAATCATCCTTCTGATTCTGTGCTTCAATTAAGGGACAATGTATGTGACTTTAGGGCTGAGATTAGGCAAAGAAAGGAGACTCAAAATCTCCAAATTACAGGCATGCAGAGCTATTACTTTAATTAAAATTTAAAAAACAAATTAACAGATTATAGTTTCCAGAAAGCATGCTGGAAATTTAAATCTGGGAACTTATTTAAAAAACAAAAAACAAAAAATAAACTATAGAAAGTAATCTGGCTTAATAGAAGCTAAACTCTTAAGTCATACGATAGTCTTAAAAATACAAATAAAAATGTGCTCCATCTTAAATGACCTTACTGAAAAAATAAGACAAATCTTTCCATTAAATCCTTTTTTCTTTTGGGAGAGGAAACAAACCAACCACAGAGAGGAAACAAACCAACCACCCTGAAATCTGAATTGGGATTATTATGGTGATTTTGATCTTGCAATTGCAGCTATTTCGCCAAGGCTCTTATTTCATCCTTGTACTGTACTTACTACAATGTGCTCGCTACATGTAAACATCAGTGTGTTCTTTCTATTATTTTAAAACCATTTTACAGCATCAACATTGAGTACAAATGTGAATAAGGTATAATATATTACTTTCAAGTAAGGGATCTGGGAGGTGAACACAAATAACAATAACCCACCTGTAAAAGTGCCGTGAGAAAGGAAAGGATGAAGTGTTATGGGGATTCTGGGTGGAAAGTTTCTGTCATTTTTCTTAGCAGAGCCCTGGAGAAATGCTTTGCTGAAAGAAGAGTTGGCTCTGTAACCCCCTTGAGGACAGGACCATACCTTATTCATCTTTGTATTCTTTGCTGCTAACACTCCAATAAATGCTTGTTTAATAATATTGTACACAAGTGGGTGACTCCGGAGCCAGATTTTCTGGGCTCAAATCCCATCTTTGCTGAGTTAGAGAATGAGCTGCTGGAATTTAATTGTAATATACAGAAAATGTGTTTCTCCAAAATAAGATTTTGTTTTTGTCTTTGTTTTTAAATTATGAGGTAATGTTATATATGGTCTATTCTCAGTATAATAGAAGAAGAGTAAGCAGAATAAGCTCCATTCATGGTAGGCATCCATACTTATACAGTGAGTTGTTCTTTAAAGAGATAATTATCCTATATTACTAAAAATCCAAACAAAGCAACAACCCTGATGTCTTACTGTATTGAACTATAATTTTAGAGTTGGAGGGATCCTTTGACCATTCTGTACATTAATTTCCTCTCTATTCAGGTGAGCAAACCAAATTGTAGAGAGGATTCTAGTTAGAAGAAAGAAAGCAATGATAAGAAAGATTTGAAACAAACTGTTGGGACTTTTGTCTTGACACATAGACACAATTAGTGTATAATATAAATAAAAATGTGGAATGAATAAGCAACATGTGAAATTATAGAAAAATATAACGGAAGTATTAGAGTTTAAGTTTACAGAGCCAGAAGAATAATGGCTAACAGTGGTTTAGACAACAAAAGGGCATGAGTAAATTGAGGAAAAAATATTATTTTCCATTAAATGCAAGAAGCAAAGACAATAATACCACCACCATGACTACTATGTCCTTAATTCTATCTTTCATTTTATTCTAGTATTTCAATCTCAAGAGCAACCCCAAAGTTTAAAGAATCTGCCTGCCAATGCAGGAGATGCATGTTTGATCTCTGGGTCTGGAAGATCCTCTGGAGAGGGAAATGGCAAACCCATCCAAAATTCTTGCCTTTGGAAATCTCATGGACAAAGGAGCCTGGGCTACAGTCCATGAGGTCGCCAAAGAGTCGGACATGACTTAGTGACTAAACAACAACAATCTCAATCTCTTCCCTAGGAAAATGTGAAAGGTCATACCACTGAGAGGAATGACTTTGACTGACGGTTAAATCATAGCATTCACAGTTTGACATAAAAACTCACTGTTATTTCTAATGTTCATAGTTTCATTGAGTTAGACAAGGTGGTGGTCCAAGTGATCAGACTGGTTAGTTTTCACAGCCTTGTCTAACTCAATGAAACTATGAACCATGCCGTGTAGGGCCACCCAAGACAGATGGGTCATGGTGGAGAATTCTGACAAAACATGGTCCACTGGAGAAGAGAATGGCAAACCACTTCAGTATTCTTGCCTTGAGAACCCCATGAACAGTATGAAAAGGCAAAAAGATAGGACACTGAAAGATGAACTCCCCAGGTCGGTAGGTGGCCAATATGCTACTGGAGATCAGTGGAGAAATAACTCCAGAAAGAATGAAGAGACAGAGTCAAAGCAAAAACAACAACCTGTTGTGGATGTGACTGGTGATGGAAGTAAAGTCCGATGCTGTTAAGAGCAATATTGCATAGGAACCTGGAATGTTAGGTCCATGAATCAAGGCAAATTGGAAGTGGTCAGACAGGAGATGGCAAGAGTGAACATCAACATTCTAGGAATCAGCGAACTAAAATGGACTGGAATGGGTGAATTTAACTCAGATGACCATTATATCTACTACGGTGGGCAAGAATCCCTTAGAAGAAATGGAGTAGCCCTCATAGTCAAAAAAAGAGTCTAAATAGCAGTACTTGGGTGCAATCTCAAAAATGACAGAATGATCTCTGTTCATTCCCAAGGCAAACCATTCAATATCACAGTAATCCAAGTCTATACCCTGACCAGTAGTGCTGAAGAAGCTCAAGTTGAACAGTTTTATGAAGACCTACAAGACCTTTTAGAATTAACACCCAAAAAAGATGTGCTTTTCATTAAGGGAAATGGAATGCAAAAGTAGGAAGTCAAGAAATGCCTGAAGTAACAGGCAAATTTGGCCTTGGAGTACAGAATGAATCAGGGCAAAGGCTAATAGAGTTTTGCAAAGAGAACACACTGATCATAGCAAACACCTTCTCCCAACAACACAAGAGGAGACTCTACACATGAACATCACCAGATGGTCAATACTGAAATAAGATTGATTATATTTTTTGCAGCCAAAGATAGAGAAGCTCTATATAGTCAGAAAAATAAGACCAGGAGCTGACTGTGTCTCAGATCATGAACTTCTTATTGCCGAATTCAGACTTAAATTGAAGAAGTGGGGAAAATCATTAGACCATACAGGTATGACCTAAATCAAACCCCTTGCAATTATACAGTGGTAGTGAGAAATTGATTCAAAGGATTAGTGAGAAATACATTCAAGGCACTCTGATAGAGACAGTGCCTGAAGAACTATGGACAGAGGTTCATGACATTGTACAGGAGGCAGTGATCAAGACCATCCCCAAGAAAAAGAAATGCAAAAAAGGCAAAATGGTTGTCTGAGGAGGCCTTACAAATAGCTGTGAAAAGAGAAGTGAAAGGCAAAAGAGAAAAGGAAAGATACACCTATTTGAATGTAGAGTTCCAAAGAATAGCAAGGAGAGATAAGAAAGCCTTCCTCTGAGATCAATGGAAAGAAATAGAAGAAAACAATAAAATAGGAAACACTAGAGATCTCTTCAAGAAATGAGAGAACCAAGGGAACATGGTAACCATGCAAAGATGGGCACAATAAAGGACAGAAATGGTATGGACCTAACAGAAGCAGAAGATATTAAGAAGAGGTGGCAAGAATACACAGAAGAACTGTACAAAAAGATCTTCACAACCCAGATAATCACGATGATATGATCACTCACCTAGAGGCAGACATCCTGGAATGCAAAGTCAAGTGAGCCTTAAGAAGTATCACTATGAATAATGCTAATGGAGGTGATGCAATTCCAGTTGAGCTATTTCAAATCCTGAAAGATGATGCTGTGAATGTGCTGCACTCCATATGCCAGCCAATTTGGAAAACTCAGCAGTGGCCACAGGACTGGAAAACATCAGTTTTCATTCCAATCCCAAGGGAAGGCAATGTCCAGAATGTTCAAACTGCAGCATAATTGCACTCATCTCACACAGTAGCAAAGTAATGCTCAAAATTCTCAAAGCTAGGCTTCAACAGTACGTGAACTGTGAATTTCAAAATGTTCAAGCTGGATTAGAAAAGGCACAGGAACCAGAGAGCAAACTGCCAACATCTGTTGGATCACCGAAAAAGCAAGAGAGTTCCAGAAAAACATCTATTTCTGTTTTATTGATTATGCTAAAGCCTTTGACTGTGTGGATCACAACAAACTGTGGAAAATTCAAGAGATGGGAATACCAGACCACCTGACCTGCCTCTTGAGAGATCTGTATGCAGTTCAGAAAGCAGCAGTTAGAACTAGAGATGGAACAACAGACTGGTTCCAAATAGGGAATCGAGTACGTCAAGGCTGTATATTGTCACCCTGCTTATTTAACTTATATGCAGAGTACATCATGAGAAACGCTGGGCTGGATGAAGCACATGCTGGAATCAAGATTGCCAGGAGAAATATCAATAACCTCAGATATGCAGATGACACCACCTTTATGGAAAAAAGAGAAGAACTAAAGAGCCTCTTGATGAAAGTGAAAGAGGAGAATGAAAATTTGGCTTAAAACTCAACATTCAGAAAACTAAGATCATGGCATCTAGTCCCATCACTTCATGGGAAATAGATGGGGAAACAGTGGAAACAGTGTCAGACTTCATTTTTTTGGGCTCCAAAATCACTGCAAATGATGATTGCAGCCATGAAATTAAAAGATGCTTGCTCCTTGGAAGAAAAGTTATGACCAACCTAGACAGCATATTAAAAAGCAGAGACATTTCTTTGCCAACAAAGGTCAGTGTAGTCAAAGCTATGGTTTTTCCAGTAGTCATGTATGGATGTGAGACTTGTCCTATAAAGAAAGCTGAGTGCTGAAGAATTGATGCTTTTGATCTGTGATGTTGGAAAAGACTCTTGAGAGTCCCTTGGACTGCAAGGAGATCTAACCAGTCCATCCTAAAGGAAATCAGTCCTGGATATTGATTAGAAGAACTGATGCTGAAGCTGAAACTCCAATCCTTTAGCCACCTGATATAAAGAGCTGACTCATTTGAAAAGACCCTGATGCTGGGAAAAGTTGAAGATGGAAGGAGAAACAGATGACAGAGGATGAGATGGTTGGATGGCATCACCGACTCAATGGACATGAGTTTGAGTAAACTCTGGGAGTTTGTGATGGACACAGAGGCCTGGCGTGCTGCAGTCCATGGGGCTACAAAGAGTCAGATATGACTGAGTGACTGAACTGAATTGAACTAAACAGTTTTTACAAATATAAGTAATTTTGCACTTACCATCTGGGTTGTTTTTTTTGTCAATCAATATCTAAACCAATGGGACTCCTGAAGAATAAAGCACCTCTGATTAATGAAGAAAATTACTTAAGATCTTATTACTAAAATTTTTACTGTAGAATGAGTAATATTCATCAACATGTATATTTATATAAATATATATTTATATATGAAGCTATTTTTCCACAATGAAATTTTATACTGGGTTAACTTCTATAAAAGATTTTCTCTAGTGGGTCAATTACTGTGTTATGATAAAAGGAAAAAAATTCTGTTTATACATTTGAGACTAAGATTTTGTATTGAGGGAATTGGGAGAATATTCTACCACTAGATTTTTGACTTATGAATAGCTTTAAGTGGCAGTTTCTATTGAAATTCAACATTTACTTATCCCCAGGCAGAAATATCTTTAATAATTTTCTCTCTGCTGTTTTGGGAAAGGGACATTTTTCCCTACATAACATCTAGGGTATGAAATAACACCAAAAAAAAAAAATAAAAAGGGAAAAAGAATATGTGGATTACTAATTCAGGCCCCAGGATACCGTCACAGACTTCTCTCCCCTTACACATTTCTCAAATGTGTTTTAAATCTGTGGTTAGTAAAAAGCTACCCTTTTCAACCAAGAAAAAAGTTTTAAACTATTATATTTGATTGGGAACTATTTTTTGACACTTACTACAAAACACTGTAAATATGATCTACTAATTTACTCTCAAACTGAGTGTACTGCTTCTGTAAGTCATGTGCAACTAAGCTATATTTTTAAATGCTTATTTTCCATGTACTTCACATTTAATTACACTGCCTTGTGAAAATTCTTGAACTATTTTTTTTATTTAATTTAAGTCTGATTTTGCTATGTAAGGTTTCTTGTGTCTTTTTACATAAATTAAAACTCTCTAAGGAGAGGGAGTATCATAGAGCTTTGTTTCTATAAAAAGAGGTGCTCAAAAATATTTGATAATGAACAAAGGAGCATTTACTTCTATCAGCATGACTTAGGTACACACCTTTCAGAAATGTTTAGTTTAAGAGAAAAGAATCAGGTTTCAAAATAAAGAAAAAGTAAGATGAAAAATGAAGACTTGGGGTGGGTGGATATCAGATTTGCTGAAAAGATCTATTTCTTATCCTGCTATGTTTCTCAGATTTTATTTTAGCACCCACAGCTTGAAAATCAGATAAGATTTCCTAGGAGTGTGGCCAGGAAATAAATTGGATTTCAGTCATTTACATTTATTATGGTTGTACAATGCGTCAGGCACTGTATGGAACATATACATTCCACAAGAATGTCCTTTTCCTCCAAAGGCTGTGTTCTGATTTTACACCTACATACCATATACTTAATCTGAATAAAAACAAAACATATGTTCTAACTGCTGTTGTGAATAGTTTTATACTTGCCATTTTTCCATCATTTAGTAGGTCTGTGTTAACCTTATTATTAAATGGGCTGGAGCTGTTTTGGCCTGTGTGTAGTTCATGCAAGCATATTCTAAAGGAAATAACACTAATCGTAGGATTGGGAAGCTAGTTTTGGATTTGTCACTAATCAGCTGTAACTAACAATGACCAGAAATGCCAAGGAACTAACAATCTGTGCCTCTGTTAGTGACATGACTTGTCCTTCTGACTTGACAACAATATCATGAACATACACTATGATATAAATCAGAATATGATTTTCTTTTTTTAGTGAAAAGTTTCAGTTAAAGACAATGCAAACATTTGTGACTGTGCAGCTCTTTCCAAACTTGCCTTTTGTTTGGTCTGTTTTTAGGAGGAGAAGGAGAAGATCTTCAGTTGGCCTGGAGACCTTGTTCTCTGGGATAGGAGAGCATTGCCGCTCTGAACAGCAGCAGTCACCTCACAGAAGGCTTGAGGCACAGCATTTAGACCATTGGCAGCAAGCTTGTCCTCCACGCCTGCTTGCCTGTCCTGGCTGGTGACATCTAGCTGCTCTGCTTCTCAAAGGGCTCCCCCTGCCTCTGGAAGACTCTTGGAAATTGTTGCAGATTCAGTTTGTTCAAGTTGTCTGGGATTTATCTTGTGATTCAGGACAGCAGAGCTGTTTCTGGGTTGCCCTTTTAAAAAGGAATTTGGAGCCACAGAGATCAGTGTAACTAACACATATAATGGTCAGGTATGAATGGTCAATAAGAAGAAAGCATTTCTTTGAGCTCTGTGTATTTGGTGTCTATTTTAATTGTGTGTATAAAGGGGTGGGAAGTGAGAAGGAAGAAGCAACAAATAATTTTTCCCCTACTAACCGGGGTAGCATCCTGTAAGCTGTGGAGAGGGCCTGAGAATGGATTGAATAGGCCATTTAAAGACACATGGAGTTGGGAATAAAGTTAAGAATTTGAACTCTCAGTCTCCTGATTTTAGTTTCTTTATGTGGATTGTAATTCAGTTGTACAATTATGCTAACTTAAAGGATGTATGAATAAATGCATATTCATCCCATTGGATCAGCTTTTTTGGTTCTCTAATAAATCAACATTATTAAAAAAACTTCCACTCCTCCAAATATTAAACTTGCTAGCTTCCTATAAAAGAGAATCCTTAGCGCTTAGATCAGTAGTTTCTGATCTCTACTTTTGATTAACAAGGTCTCCTCGTTCTAAATTTTCAGACTGATCAGCATAGTTTTAAGGTCCATTTTCCCATTTTTATTTATCATACCTGTCCCTATAGTTCTCTTTACCAAAGGCAGTTTATATAGTCTCTGCAGCTGTATCAGATGAGCAGCACACCAATATCTGTATTTCTTTGGGGCTCACTGAAGAAATGAAATAGATAAAAGGAAATAGAAATATGTCTCACTTCAATTAACTGAATCCATCAATTGGTTTGAGGGTATAATTTCCATTATGATAATCTTATTGTAGACTTTTTTAAAAGGGGGAGTGCTCGTCTCTGTTTTAATGAGATACTGTTTTAACTGGATACTGGCAGCAACCCCTTTTAACTCTCAATAATATAAAGATATTTCTTAAGCAGAGAATCCAGTGTTAAAATTTGGCAACAAACCTGTGTTCTTGTTGTCAAACGTCAGAAATCACGAAATCAAGCTGTCTTATTACATACTTTAGCTTTCTACTTTGAGATGCTCAGAGAGGTTCAATAACTTGTCCAAGGTCACACAGGTAGATTAATACCTCACTCAAAAATTTTTCCTAGGTCTTTGAAACCATAAGGAAAATATGAAGATCATCTACGTAGTCAAATAATGCTGTGACATTAATTTCACTCATGATAGTATAATTCATGGGGATAAAAACATATTATTATTTCATGTATTAAGCACATTATACAATTAACTGACAAAAGAAAAATTCAAATCCACATGACCAAATGCTACAACCAAGTAGAAAAAAACAGACTAAATATAATACTAGTCTAATGTTATGGTAAATTTGGATCAATAGGTTTTTCCTCCCCAAACCCAATTTCATTTATTGAAATTGTTTTTTATTGTATTAAATAATATATCAAAATGCTAATTTACTAAATTTTAGTTTAGAGTTATAAAATAATAGTTCAAGGAAAGATTAAGATTCTATTAATCTTTCTGTAGATGAGAAAATTGGGAGTCACAGAGATTAAGAGGTGTTCCCCATATCACTCACTAGTCAGGGCAGAAAGAGGCCTGGGATCCAATTCTTGGCCTACTGACTCATATTATTTCTTTGGTTCCTCACACCTTCCCCCTCCCATTTTGTTATTAATCAGACAGGAATGTGAATGTATCACTCAGGATTAATTGGTTTTTAAAGGGACTATTCTATTTTCAGAATTTAATTTAATTCTATCTTCAAAGAGCCCAGATAAGATTCTCAATCTATACTGGTCTATAGGAATCTCCAGAAGTTTAACTCAAGCCAACTGGATTAATTCAAGCTAATTAAAAGATGAATTATGATTCATTTAATCCAACATGTACTGTTCACCTACCATGAGCAGATTCTGTGCTAAGTGTGTTAAAAAGATGAACAAGACACAGTCAAGAGAACTCACTAGAAAGCAGTGTGAGAGGATGTGAGACAGAGTCTGCACAGGTGCAGGTGCTAGGAGAGCAAAGAGGAGGGCATCTACCTCAGCCCTGGAGACTCAGGGAGAGTCCTTGTAGGAAATAACCTTTAACTTCTTTAACTGAATTTTGAAGGGTGAGCAAGAATTAACCAAGCAGATGAAACAGTAGGTGTTCTGTTAAAGAAAAACATCATTAGAAAAGGCCAGAGGTATGGAAGCATGCGTGAAGTTTGAGGAAATACCAAAGTTGGGCAAGACAAGACAAGGGTGCTTATGGGCAGATTGTAGATGAGAAGACCAGATAAGAAGACCTCACAAGTCACATCTTCTTTTGGAGCTTAGTGTTTTCCACATATAAGTGTACACGAAATTCACCTGCAGAGTGTTAAAATGCAGATTCTCAGATCTTATCTTCATGGAGCCTGATTCAGTGGCTGTAGTAGGTTCCAGTTATCTGTATTTTTAACAAATATTCTAGATAAGTGCATTCTTCTTGGAAAAATGCTGTTATAGATGACGGTATACCTTGAAAGGCGTTTAAATGTAACAAACATTCTAGATAACTTTTCTAGAGAAGACTGCACTTGGAAAAATGCTGTTACAGATGATGGTGTACCTTGAAAGGAGCTTAAATATAAAGGTGATATCATGAAATTAATGCTGTAGCAAAGAGGGTGGTGAGATATATGTGACCCTGGCAGCAAAGGGACTAGTTGAGGAGTCAGAGTGACCCTTCAGATAAAGACAATAGAGTTTTCTAAGATGGTGACTATGTGGATGGAGAGACAAGGCATATACAAGAGCATTAGGGAGTAAGTGCTGGAGCATTTAGATTTAATTTGGGGAATGAGAGAGAAAGAAGACCGGATGAGGGAGAAAGAGGAGAGGATGGTTCCCAGGTTTCCAACACAGGTAATTGAGGAGGTGGTGGCATTATTAAATAATCCAGGAAATCAAAAGAGGCAGGCTTTATTGGAGGTTATTGGTGGTGATAATGAATTCAGTTTGGAACATGCTGACTTTGAGTTGGATTAGGTAGAGTTGGTCAGGTAGTGGCACTGGTATTTAGTTGGAAAGAAATAATTGGTTTGTAGATACACATTTAGGCTAAGCATAAATGCCAGATTAACTATGTTTTCAGCTTAGTTACTTTAATACCTCTTTACCTGAAAACAGACTATTTAAACATTTATTAAAGATGACAGAATTATGTGCAGAACAAGCCATAGGTAAAATAATAATTTTCGAGAAGCTAGGTACAGAATGTACTGTGTTGTGCTTAGTCACTCAATCATGTCTGACTCTTAGCGACCCCATGGACTGTAGCCTGCCAGGCTCCTCTATCCATGGGGATTCTCCAGGCAAGAATACTGGAGTGGGTTGCTATGCCCTCCTCCAGGGGATCTTCCCAATCCATGGATCAAACCTAGATCTCCCTTATTGCAGGAGGATTCTTTACTGTCTGAGCCACCAGGGAAGCCCAAGAATACTAGAATGGGTAGCCTATCCCTTATCCAGAGGAACTTCCTGACCCAAGAATTGAACTGGGGTCTCCTGCATTGCAGGCAGATTCTTTACCAGCTGAGGTACCGGGAAAGCCCAGGAACAGAATATTTTTACTTTAATTTTTAACTAGGTGATTAGTTAGATTAGTGCTTCCTTGATATAACACAGAACATTTACATTTTTTTCTTATTGATTCTGAAACCAGGACATGATCACATGAATGTGCTAGAAGTCAATCCCTGAAAAAATTAATTTTGACAAAATCAGCTAAAAAGAAAACATGATTTTTATTTTGGTACTTTAAATTTTATATTATGCTAGTTGATCAATACTATTACATTATGATTTTTACAATGTTATTTCTTGACCTTCCACTCCTAAAGCAATGGAAAGTTTAAAATTAATTTAAAGAAATTAGGGAATGGTGGTTCCATTTTAAGTAGATATTTTAACTTCAGTTGAGATTAGTACAACCTATACGTAATTCTAATAATCTTGATCCTGCCATTGAGGAGCTCTCTTTCAAAAAAAACTTGTATTTTCTCTTTCCCTGCAAAAAATGAATCTCTAGGAGCAGAAGAAATTAAGAGAGCTCCCCCAAATAAGTAGCGATGTGTTTAACAGAGATTAAAGTCTTAAAGTAAGAATTTTTATAAGAGCAAAGTACAAAATAAAACATAAAAGTAAAATATTTAGGTGAGTGACAAATTTTAAGGGTGGGAGGACATTTAGATTTAATTTGTACATTCGACCCAGGATTTTGCTTCTACTTATACAGCACAGAGTGACTCTACATTGGGTTTTTATGCTTGAGTTAATCCCATTGCCTTACTATTTTCCTGGCTTCCTGGGTATTTCTGATTCTAGGGAGGCTTTCTGCACAAAAAGATTGATGTCTCACAGCTGTTTGTACTCCACTAGGAGAGTACACCCATCATAGACAAAGGTAGTCTCAAGGGACTAAGTTAATATACACAGATGTTGAGTTCAGAGAATTTGCAGAGCTGTATGGATTTAGTATCTGTGTTGCATAAATGTCAGGAAGAATGCATTAGAGATTTCTACCCTCTAAAGCCATGCAATACTCCAGAAAACTTGTGAAATCCTTTTGTCCCCTGTTAGTTGAGTCATTCTGCAATAGTTGAGTTACTGATGTGGAGACATGGCCTGAATTTGCTATGTGGGCTCAAGAAAGAGAGCAAAAATTTGAAGACTCAGATTCTGGTCTTCAGTCTCCAAGCGATTTGATGTAGAAGCTTGGGTGAGACAGTCAAAGCCTGTGAGCTGCATTCTCCTTATCAGCATGACAAAGATAACTATCCATCCTTTGCCAACCTCACTGAAGCATTTTAGAGATTAACTTTTATGAGGCACTCACAAAAAGTGACTCTTGTAGTAGAAATAATCAGTATTCTATCATAGCTGACAATTCTGCCATATTGGGGGTGGCTTTGTCAAAAAATATCTCTTGTTATTTTCAGAATGGGGAGGAGAAGTAGAACAGGATCCTCCCAAGAAGCACTCCTTTAAAGAATTATGAGAGGCTGATCTTTGGTTTCATGGGAAATAACAAGTATCTTGATGTTAGGAAAGCTTTTGAATTTATTTCCCGTGATATGGTTATTAGTAAACTGGAAAAATCTGCCCCTATCAAACCCTTAGAGATGCACTGGATCATTAATTAAGAGCCTGAAAATAATAGAATCCTAGAGCTGGAAGGAAAGCCAGAAATAGTCGAAGCCAACCATTTTGCAGAAAGACTAGCAAACTCACATCCAATCTGTGTTTGATTATCTTTGGTAAAATTGAGTTCATTTCTCTACTTTTCGTTATACACCCCCCTACCCTGCCCCCACACACATACATTTGGTTGCACATATTGATTGTCCAAGGATACTTGAATCAGGGAGCACAAGTCAGGTCTGAAACTCAACCCTCTAACTCCACTTGCCAAATCATGTGCCTGTGTGTGGGATTGTGTCCTCCAGGGAAAAGGAGAGTGTTTATGTATTCAGCCCACTCAGAGGTTCTCTTTTATAATTTGCCCAGAGATGGTACATGTCATTGTCATAGTTATTTCCTCTCTCCTATTAGAGAGAATTTTGACATGTGATTTTTGAATCTGTGTCTCTGAATCAGAAGAAATACTCCTTCAAAACTCAGGCTCCCATATCAGACTAACTATGGAAGACATAGTAAGATATCCGTATGCAGACAGGCTCACAAAATAGACATGTCCCTTGGATGATCATTGTGAGTGTGGCTCCATCCTTGGATTCCTGGAAAAATGGGTCTCTGTGTGTGTGTGTATGTGTATCTGGAAAGGTTGGGGCTAGAGACGTAAGCAAAACTTATAACTGGGTATAAACAAGATGTCCTTGTAGAACAGTTTTAATGATGATGTTCTGTTGTGTCAGCAGTCTCAGGGATGCATGTGTTAGCACTATTACCAAAATCACTGTTGACAACTAGCTGAAGTGGTAAGGAGGTGCCTAGAACACTAGAGGCATGGATTCTAATTCCAAGTGACCTTGGCTAGTTAGAGATATAGATAGAAACCATTAGGAGAATCTATTATGTTTCTAAATCTGCAGCCCCAAACTGTCCTCAGGCTTTAAAAATTTGAACCCATTAAACTTCATAGACTGCTTTGACAGCGAAGTGTTGCTTAATTACAGTGGCAATCTAATTATAAGGTTTATAAGGTTTCCCTGTAATTGATTCTCTTTCAACTGTGTGGAAACTTCACTTGATATGCATTCCTCCCTGAAACTCATGCGAATAAACCAGTTTCTGGGGCCACTGTGTCTTAGAATCAGAAAGACCATGCCCATTGCACTTTGGAGTCCTTATTCAGGATAGTAAAGGACTCTTCTGAGTATTTCAATTATTCATTGTTTCATTCTTTCATTCATTCATTCACCAATTCATTCTTTCATTCATTCAATAAAAACTACATTAATATATATGTACCTAGCATTACTAGTCTCCAGGGATATAAAAATGTACTGCATATATAGTCACTGCTACAGATGGGCTTACAAACAGTTGGGGAGACAAAAATAAATAATTAAAGCTAAATGTTAATTATGGTATTAGTGATGGATATAAGACGCTAAGTAAGCATTAAGAAAGACATTCCTAATTCTTCACTGTGTGTGGGGGAAGTGGGAGGGTGGTGGTGCAGGCACAGGGCAGCACTCACAAGGAGATAACATTTGGGTGGAATATAAAGGATGAGGAAATATTCAGTGTACAGAAGGCGAGAGTTCTGTTATGTGGAAATGGAAAAAAAAAAAATCCAGAACTGTGAGAGAAGAAGAAAATCAAGCATCTGTTACCATTGTAAACAACCAAATATAATAGGCACTGCTGTGGCTAAACTCCTTCTTCCACATATAATGTATATGAAACACTTTGCTATTTCTGTAAAACATAAAAGCTATCCTACCAAATAACCAAAGGCATTTTTCACAGAACTAGAACTTTCCTGGCTTCAGACTATACTAAAAAGCTATAGTATACTCAAGTACTGGTTTGTCTCCTGAGAAACCTGTGTGTGGGTCTAAGCAACAGTTAGAACTGGACATGGAACAACAAACTGGTTCAAAATTGAGAAAGGGGTATGTCAAGACTGTATACTGTTACCCTGTTGATTTAACTTATATGCAGAGTATATCATGTGAAATGCTGGGCTGAATGTATCACAAGCTGGAAACAAGATTGCCAGGGGAAATATCAACAATCTCAGATAGGCAAATGATACCACTTCAATGACAGAAAGCAAAGACAAACTAAAGAGACTTTTGATGAGGGTGAAAGAGGAGGGTGAAAAAGATGGCTTAAAATTCTACATTCAAAAAATTAAGATCATGGCATCTCGTCCCATCACTTCATGGCAAATAAAAGGGGAAAAGTGGAAGCAATGACTGATTTTATTTTATTGGACCCTAAAATCACAGTGGAAGTGACTATAGCCATGAAATTAAAAGATGCTTGCACCTTGGAAGGAAAGCTATGACAAACCTAGACAGCATATAAAAAAACAGAGACATCACTTTGCTGACAAAGGTCCATATAGTCAAAGCCATGGTTTTTCCAGTAGTCATGTATGGATGTGAGAGTTGGACCATAAAGAAAGCTGAGCACAGAAGAATTGATGCTTTTGAACTGTGGTGCCAGAGAAGACTCATGAGAGCCCCTCAGACTGCAAGGAGATTAAACCAGTCATCCCAAAGGAAATGAGTCCTGAATATTCATTGGAAGGACTGATGCTAAAGCTCCAATACTTTGGCCACCTGATGTGAAAAGCTGACTCACTGGAAAAGACCCTGATGCTGGAAAAGATTGAAGGCAGGAGCAGAAGGGACCGACACAGGATGAGATGGTTGGATGGTATCACTGACTCAAAGGACATGAGTTTGAGCAAACTCCAGGAGATGGTGAAGGACAGGGAAACCTGGTGTGCTGCAGTCCATGGGGTTGCAAAGAGTTGGACACGATTTAGCAACTAAACAATAGCAACATGGTACTGGCACAAAAACAGAAACATAGATCAATGAAACAGGATAGAAAGCCCAGAAAACAACCCATGCACTTATGGTCAGTTAATCCATGATACTGTGGAGAACACTCTGGACATTTCTTAAAAAACTAGAAAAGGGTTACCATATGACCCAACAATCCCACACCTGGGCATAGAGTCAGGAAAGATGAAAACTCTATTTTGAAAAGATATATGCGCTCCAATGTTTATAGCAGCACTATTTACAATAGCCAAGACATGGCAGCAACCTAAATGTCCATTGATAAATGAATGGATAAAGAAGTGTGGTGTATACAGACAATAGAATATTACTCAGCATAAAAAGAATGAAATAATGCCATTTATAGAAACATGGATGGACCTAGAGATTAGCATACCAAGTGAGGTAAGTCAGACAAATATATGGTTTCACTTATATGTGGAATCTAAAATATGACGCAAATGAACCTGTCTATGAAGCAGAAATAGAATCACAAACATAAAAAATAGACTGGTGGTTGCCAAGGGGGAGGAGGTTGGAGGAGGAGTGAAATGGCAGGTTGGGGTTTAGCAGATGTAAGCTTTTATAAATAGGATAAATAAACCATAAGATCCTACTGTATAGCACAGAGAACTATATTTAATATCCTATGATAAACTGTCATGGAAAAGAACATTAAAAAAGAATGTAAATATAAGGATAACTGAATCACTTTATTGTATGGCAGAAATTAATACACAGTAAATCAATTATACGTCAATAAAATATACTGGTTAAAAATTGATACAAATGAATTTATTTAAAAAACAAACTTGCAGACATGGAAAATAAACTTTATGGTTGCCAAAGTGGAAACTGGGGGGCCAAATTATGAGTTGGGGATTAATGGATATATACTACTATATATAAAATACACAAACAACAAGGACCTACAGTATAGCCCAGGGAACTATATGCAATATCTTATAATAATCTATAATGAAAAAGAATCTAAAAAAGAATAAAATATATATATCACCACTTTGCTGCATACCTGAAACTAAAACAATGTTGTAAATCTACTGCATTTCAATTAAAAAAAAATTAAGAGTAAATCCTTGAAAAATCATCACAACATATGGGTACATTTATTATATTCTTGCCATAGACGGGGAAAGTGAGGTTTAGTGAGGATAAGTCGTAGGAGCAAGATCCCACAGATAATATATGGTGAAGCAGGATTTGAAAGTGATGTCTGACCTTGAGCCCAAGCTCTTAAGCAGTCTGTTTCTGTAGTCTCT
The DNA here is from genome assembly GCF_019923935.1 of Bubalus bubalis. Lineage (NCBI taxonomy): Eukaryota > Metazoa > Chordata > Mammalia > Artiodactyla > Bovidae > Bubalus > Bubalus bubalis. Next base: position 132,439,533 of record NC_059157.1, on the reverse strand, counting down.
TCAAATGTAAGGAATCATGAAGCAATGTCTGACGCATGCCATCAAAGCCTTTCAGCATCCTTTCCTCACCCCTCTCATTTTTGGGGAAGGCAGTTAATTACAGAAGTCTAAGCCGTCAAGATCTAGCTCTCAGTTTCCCCAAAGGTAAAATGACAAAGTTGTGCTATGTGAACTCTAAAGACCTTTATATCTCCAAGATTCTGTTTTAATTTAATCTTGCCCCAAGCTTTATTTTAAGAAGTGTTTTAAGAACACTTTGTTTTTGTGTTATATAAATCTTCCAAAAGACTTACATACTAGATTGCATATCAGTATTAATGACTCAAATGCATAGGGCATCTAGATTATAATCATTCTTTGGATGACTATGAAACAATAATGTGTCCAGTTTTCCACATTAAATTCCTACATATGAAGAAAAAGTGTTCTTATAACTAAAGTACAGGATATGTATTTTAATTCCCTGATCAATTACCAAATTCTTCACAGAGCTCTTTCTAATTTCTCAAAAAAATAGGAGTGAGCAAGTAGATAGACCCTGATGAGGGGTCATTCTGCTCTTCTTTGCTGCATGGTTTAATAAACCAATATATTCTAGCTTTATTGTATTCTCCTTTGCTGTATTCTCCTACATGTAATGGCTGCTGCTGCTGCTGCTAAGTTGCTTCAGTCGTGTTCGACTCTGTGCAACCTCATAGATGGCAGCCCACCAGGCTCCCCTGTTCCTGGGATTCTCCAGGCAAGAATAATAGAGTGGGTTGCCATTTCCTTCTCCAATGCATGCATGCATGCTAAGTCACTTCAGTCATATCTCACTCTGTGAGACCCTTTGGACAGCAGCCCACCAGGCTCCTCTGTCCATGGGATTCTCTAGGCAAGAATATTGGAGTGGTTTGCCATTTCCTTCTCCCATGTAAAGGTAGATAGTGTCAAATAAGCACAGGGCTTAAAGAGAATTATTTTTTTTAACTCTTATTCTTCAAGGCCAACTAAACTCTAGTTAACTCAAGATAGAGAGGTGTCTATTTTACTTTTTAACAACATCTATAACATGTTATACTCAACACTGGCTTTTTGATTTTTTAACTTTCTCAAATCTACATTCTATATTTGGGAAACTGTCAACTTTTGGAATCTTGGTGGTAAGCAGACATGCACTTTCCCAGAATACCTTGCAGACAGCATACGGAAGTGTAATCTCAGCTCCACCAACCAGCATCACCTGAGCCCACTATAAATGGAGACCCGGGGGCAGACAGTCATGGGAGAACATTCATCCTGGCAGTGGGTGGCAGCAGCTGAAGCTCCAGCATGGGGTTTTCATGGTCCTTCCATCCAGAGTCTAGTTCCAGGAGTGTTTTTCAAAAATATTAAAAAAACCTTTTACTTTGAAATAATCGCAAGCGTACAGAAAAACTGTAAGTATTCTTGTAATACTTATGTATTTTGTAATACCATTGTAAGTTCAATGGACTCTCATAATACCCTTTTCCCAGACTTACCAGTTTCTAACATTATGCTATATTTGTGCTTTTTCTCTCTCTTTATATAGGCAATTACATTTAATATCATGCATATTATTATTTTCATTATTCCAAATCACTTGAGAGTAGGCTACCTACACTATGCCCCTATAACCCTTCATATTGCAGCATGTATTTCATATGAACAAAGATATTCTCCTGCCATAGTTATCATATATCAATCAATATATATGACACTAACACCAATCTAACCTCCAGACCATATTCAAGTTTCAATTGTGCCAACACCGTGCTTTATAACAATTTTGTTTCCCACTCCAAGATCCAGTCCATGATCACATATTGCATTTCCAGGTCTCCTTTTAATGTGTAAACATCTCAGTTTTTCTATGTTATTCATGATACTGACATTTAAAAAAAAACAACATAATCTGCTACTTTTTATAGAATATCCCTCATTTTAGGTTTATCTGAGATTTTCTCATGATTAGATGCAAGTTTTGCATCCTCACAGGAGTGATGTGTCCTTCTCAGGGCATTGCATCCAGAGATGGATATTCAGTTGATCACCTTATTGGTGATGTTGACTTTGGCTACTTAGGGTGCAGTTTCTCCATGGGAAAGGCACTATTTTTTGTTTTGTAATTTACTTGGGTGACATTTTGAGGTCATGTAAATCCTGATTATACTCAAATTCCCCTTCATCAGATTTAGCATCCAATGATCATTTATTCTCTCTTGAATCAATTTTTACTATGATTGCAAAAGTGGTGATTTTTCTATATCATTCTTTCTATGCTTATCAATTGTTTATGCTTCTCAATTGTTCAAATATACTTCTAATAAATTGCCTTTATGCTTAAATGAGCCAGAGTTGTTTTCTGTCACTTAACAGCTAAGAATGCCTGATGGATGTACTTGTATATTTAGGCAACTAGTTCTAAGAACCTATCAAACAAGTTCATTCAAATGGTCAATCTAATCAGTCCAAGGAGAGACAGTGAGGAACACCCTTAGGAAACAAAAATTATACAGCTTTTCACAACACTTCATTCTACTTTTAAAACAGATTTACAGACTATACTTTTTTTAATATTCTCAGCCAAACAAATGACTACTAAAATTGAATATATAAAATATATGATAAATATATATTCACTCTGAGTAGGTTCCTTAAGAAGCTAAAAATAGAACTACCATATGATCCAGCAACCCCACTCCTGGGCATATACCTGGAGGAAAACATGGCTCGAAAAGAGACATGCACCCCATTGTTCATGGCAGTGCTGTTTACAACAGCCAGAACATGGCAGCAACCTAAATGTCCACTGACAGAGGAATGGATAAAAAGAAGATGTGGTACATATGTACAATGAAATACTACTCGGCCATTAAAAGTAATGAAATAATGCTATCTGCAGCCATATGAACGGACCTAGAGATTATCATACTAAGTGAAATAAATTAGAGAAAGATAAATATGTGATATCACTTATATGTGGACTCTAAAAAATGATACAAATGAACTTATTTATGAATCAGGCTCACAGACTTAGAGAATGAATTTGTGGTTACCAGCAGGCAAGAATGGGGAGAAGGGACTCTGGGATTGACATGTGCATATTGCTATATTTAAAATAGAGAGCTAATAAGGGCCTACTGTATAGCACAGGGAATGCTGCTCAATATTCTATAATAACCTAAATAGGGAAAAGAATTTGAAAAAGAATAGATACAACTGAGTCACTTTGCTATATACCTTGTTAATCAACTAATAAAATGTTTTTAATCAACTATGTTAATACAACATTGTTAATTGTTAATCAGCTATGCTCCAATATAAAATAAGAATTTTTTAAAAATAAAAAAGATAAAAAATTAAATAGTTACACTAAAAAGCAGGAAGAAATATTTTTTTGTGACTAAATGCCAAACATTGAACATTTGAAAACATCTAGCAGTTTATTATAATGCTTACTTTTCCCTTAGATTTTTTTATTGTAATTCAAAATAATAATAGTGTAATGGGAATAGCACACTAGTGGAAGGCAGCTTTCATTCCAGTACTAGTTCTGCTAAGGTATATGGGACTTTTTGAGCAAGTCTCTTATTTTCTTTGACCTCAGTCTCCTCATCTGTGAAATGAGATGATTGAACAAAACAATTTCAAGAGTCCTTCAAGCTTAGGATTCTGGGACTTCAATACTGAATATTATTGCAATTTTTGAAGACATAAGGAACTGTTAGCCTAGAATATTCTAATGAGCATATTTGGATCCAAGATTATTCTGGTATAAAGACCTAACACCTGTAAAGCATCAGAACAATTTAGAGGGCAATTTAGTCTAAAGATGCTATAGCAGCTGTCTGAATAGATGTCTTTCCCAAGAGATAAATAATGTCACAGTGCATGGCACTGGTCAGATCACATCTTGAGCTGTGTGTCTTGTTCAGAGGGCCATACTTTCATGGAACCATTAAAACATCAGAAATGTCATTATGAGAAACGATTGAGTGAACTGGGCTGTTTATCTTGGAGCAGAAAAGATTTAATAGGATGAAGACATAACAGTTCTTTAAAATATTTAAAATTTTGTTTTATTCAGTTGGAACATAATAGGTTTGCTGAGCTTTCTCCAGATGGAAAAAGTATAACCAGTTGGGTAGAGGTTATGACAGGAATATAAGAAAGAAATTTTATTCAACCACAGCTGTGGTAGCTGCTCTTGCCAGCTCCTCTGTCAGGTACCTCATCATTGTGCCTCTGTGATGTCAGAAAACTATTCAAGAATCAAGCTTTTTGCTAAGGTCTCAGTGCAATAGATCAGGTCCTGTTCTTTATGTAGATGTTTTCAGATCACTGTACCCTAAATGTTAATGTGTGTAAAAATCACGGGTATATTGGAGAATTCAGTTTTGGATTCACTAGGTCTGAAGAAGGACCTGAGATTTTGCATTTTTCAACCAGCTCCCAGATCTTTCATGTACACATAATCAATCACCTGTCCAATCAGATGATCAGCGTGTCCAATCAGATGTTCAATCAGATGTCTAATCCAGCATGATCAGAAGATACCATTTTGTATGTTACAGTTAACACCCGTGTGAAAGGAGGTGAAAACATATTTTGCAGCTCCAGCAGCTTCATCTTAAGAGGTTTAAATGTTTTCCTGTTTCTCATCTTGACAAGGTTCTGTGTTTTCAGACTTTTCACTAGTTTTGACCACTTCGCCTCATGGCACTGGCATGCCTCTGTCTGATGCTCACCTGTATACTTTCAAGAAACCAGGGAATGTTTCCCCCAGAACACACTGGGTTTTGCTTATTTTAGGTCATTACTTCAGTCGACTACAACCATTTCGGGTGGGCCACACAGACACGCATACCCAAACACACATACCGTTTTACGGTGCTTTTCAGTACTTTCATCCACAGGCATAATGGTCTTGGGTCAGAGGCCTGCGTATGTACAAGGACACTGTGCTCTGCTTCCATTCGGCCCCCCTTTACTCTTGGCCTCTTCCATCTCCAAGCAGGCAGCTCACTACAGTGAGAACGGGGTACTGTATCCAGGGTCTTCTCACAGTCATTGCCTTGAGGAAACTTTATCTCACCCAGCTAGGGTACCAGTTTTAACCCTCAAGGGTGTATGGACTATTTCCTTCTTACATAAAATCCATTCTAATATTTATATAAAGTCATCATGATCTCCTCAAGTCTTTACTTTCCAAGCCAAATATCCCTAGTTCCTTCTATGATTATTCATCTGAAATGGTTCTGAATTCCTCTACCATACCAGTGGCTTTAAAAACTGCATAGTTTTTAAGAGGCTCAGTGGAAGTGGGAATTCTGTGGCTCCCTAGGTAGATTTCTGGCATCACAACAGCACCAATCAGCTGTTAGAATCTCCATGATTTATAGATGACCATATGGCATTCTGTTTGGAAAAAAAGTTTTTGCTACACCAACTCCGACTTACAGGGTTTGTCTGGCTTTTCAGGGTGGTTCCTATGTATGAGCAGGGACTTTGGGGACTTGTATATGCAACTGCAATGCAAACTCTCCTGCGTGGCTCAGGTTCACCCCATTTCAAAGCTGCTGGCAGAGTTCTGTGGGTTTCTCTTTAATGAAATGGGGCTAAGCAAACTTCACCTATCTATATGAGCTCATTATTTTTCACCTGTACAATTTTTAATGGTCATTGTCTAAAAATAATAAAGATGATCAATCTAGTGAAATCTCACATGGAGAGTGATAATGGTCATTTATCTAATGGAATTTTAATAGGAGAAGTAGTATATCAGTACTAATACAGATCAGTCAAAAATGATGGCATGGCATCCAAAGCACAAGCCACAAAATGAAAAATAAACAAGTGGGACTACATCAGACTAGAAAAGCCTCTGCACACACAGCAAAAGAGACCATCAACAGAGCGAAAAGAAAATCTATGTAATTGGAAAAAAAATATTTGCAAACTATACGTGATAAAGGGTTAATATTCAAAATATATAAAGAACTTATGCAACTCAATAGCAAAAAACCCCAAATAGCCCAATTAAAAAATGGGGAAAGGACCTGAGTAGACATTTCTCCAGAAAAGGTATAGGAATGCCTGCAGGTATATGAAAATATGCTCAACAACACTAGGTAGTAGGGAAAAGCAAATTAAAACCATAATGAGCTATCATCTCATACTTGTTAGAATGGTCATCATCCAAAAACAAGAAATAACAAATGTTAATGTGAATGTGGAGAAAAGGGAGCTGTTGTACACTGTTGGGGGATTGGAAATCAGTATAATAACTATGGAAAACAATATGGAGGACCTTTAAAATGTAAAAGTAGAACTACCATAGGAGAAGGCAATGGCAACCCACTCCAGTACTGTCACCTGGAAAATCCCATGGACGGAGGAGCCTGGTAGGCTGCAGTCCATGAGGTTGCTAAGAGTAGGATACGACTGAGCATCTTCACTTTCACTTTTAACTTTCATGCATTGGAGAAGGAAATGGCAACCCACCCCAGTGTTCTTGCCTGGAGAATCCCAGGGACGGGAGAGCCTGGTGGACTGCCATCTATGGGGTTGCACAGAGTCAGACACGACTGAAGTGACTTAGCAGCAGCAGCAGCAGCAGAACTACCATATGACCCAGCAATTCCATTTTTGGGAATACATCCAAAGGAAACAAAATCACTAACTCAAAAAATATCAGCATCCCCACGTTCAAAGGAGCACTATTTACAACTGCTGAGACATGAAAATACCTGAAGTGTCTATTGGTAGATAAATGGTTAAAGAAGTTGTGGTATACACACACACACATATATAAAATGGATTATTAGTCATAAAAATGAGGAAATTGTATCATTTGCAACAACATGGATGGACTCTGGAGGCATTATGCTAAGTTAAATAAGTCACTCAGAGAAAGAAAAACACTATGATCTCACTTATATGTGGAAACTAAGAACAAACAAACTCAGACTTGTGGTTACCAGAGGCAGAGAGGAGGGGAGAGGGAACTGGAAGAAGGTAGTCAAAAGGCACAAACTTGCAGTTATAAGATAAATACTAGGGATGTAATGCACAACATGAGGATTATAGCTAACATTGCTGTATGACATAGAGGAAAGTTGTTAGAGTGAATCTTAAGAACTCTCATCACAAGAAAGAAATTTTTTCCTTTTCCCTTCTTTCTTTTTATTGTATCCTCACAAGAAAATGGATGGTAACTGAACCTATTGTGTCACAATATAAGTAAATCAAACCATCATATTGTATGCTTTAAACTTATATAGTGTCGTACGTCAATTATTTCTCAATAAAATTGGGAAAAAAACAGACAATATACAAACAAATGGTTATTAAACACTGGGAAAAAAAGCCTCACAGGGTCGGATCCTTGAGAGATGGAAAACAAAGTGAGTCCTGTAATTGCCCTAGCCTACTGCCAGCAAAGAGTTTTCCAGACATAAGGTAGGAAGCAAGAACCCCCCAAAACTCTTATACTCGCAATAAGCTGAGGAGACAGAGTGGAGGGTTAAGGAGGCCCAGGTGTTAGAATACACAGGGCAGAGTAGGGAGAAGTCTGAACAGAGGGAGAGTGCTGGAGAAATGCAGGGGCTTCCTCCTCTAGTCTTCCACTGAGTTCTGACCATGTATGTGAGGAAATGACCCTTACACCATCAGAAAGGAGCAGGCAGAGAAATTCTTAGAGCTCACATGGGATTATAAAGAGTCCACATTCCCAAAGCCAAGTCAAGAAATCTTCGGATAAGTAGGACGTCAGATAAAGTACTCAAAAGGATAGTACCACAGTAAACAGGACAATCAGCCCTAGACCAAAATACTTTGGGCTTCTGGTATCATGTAAGAACTCTTAAAAGCAAACCTTGAAATGATCAAGCTGTTCCCGAGTATACTAACTGTATCCAAACATAAAACTTAAAAAAAAAAAAAAAAAAGAAAAAAAAATCCAGCACCTAACAATGTAAAACTCACAATGTCTGGCATCCAATCAAAATGTACCAGGCATACAAAGAAACAGAAAAACACAGCTCATAATGAAGATAAAAATCAATCAATAAAAACAGTCCACAAAATGACACAGATAATAGAGTAAACAAGGAAATTAAAATAGCTACTGGTAAATGTTTTTTAACATGTTCACTGCCTACCTGCAAAGTCATAAATATATTCTCTTATTTTAACCTACTTGAGATGGACTTTTGTGTACATGCAAAATAGAAGTCAAGATTTACTTTTTTAAAAAAAATATAGATATCCAATTAGCCAAGAATCATTAATTGACAAAGAACATTTTCCTCTTATAATGCAGGTATCCCCTATGTCACAAATAACATATTTATACATGAAATATGACATTATAAGACAATACTGACAGTGTGCTGTGTTAGATCTTGGGCTCTGAACAATTAGTAATGGTTGTGATAACCAACCAATAGGGTATTAGCTATCTCCCTGTTCATATTCTGTATAACATAATCATATATAAGATATAAAGATATTTCTTAACAGGCTGGGGAAAAAGTCTTCTGTTTGGTATTCCTAGGGATGGCATAGGTGAGAAGGGGTGAGAAGTGGGTGGGTGAGGTGAAGATGAAGGAAGGGGTCTCTGAAAGAGATGTAACCCCCAATTCATAGCATCTGCTCTCTGATCCATGGGTTACAGGCTAAAGATGACTTTTCCCTTCCACGAAATCTGAATCATAAAAAGGTTTCATTTTTCAGAAAGCTTGGCTATTCTATGTTCTTTACTGGTGGATTTGAAATGACATCATGTTTAGATGTCTCCAAACACCCAGATTGGACTTAGGTACCACAAGGAGACATTAGGCTGGAGTGTACCTTCACTAAGTGCAGCAAATGCATACCAGTTATTCTATCAAAATATCAAGAAGTGAATTCTAGAATATAAAGTCTTTACACAGCTCCAGCTTATGCCTGTGTTGGAAACATGAGATCTCAATGAAAAGTGTAAAAAAGCAGCCTGCCAGATGTTTTGACTACATGGCACATCACATCTCAGTGTTTCTGAGGTTGGCAGTGGGAATACTAGAGACTCGGGCTTTTAAAATTAACAAGTTCTGTTTTAACCTTTTTCTTATTCTTTACTTTAAAAATGTTTTTAGAGTCAAAACATTTGTGTGCTGGAATTTTTTCCTTCAAACACATGTTTTTAGGAAGAATGTTTATAAACTATAAACAAAATCTAGGAAGAACATATTGTGTTTCTTACGGTAAATCTATAAAGGAAACTGTTGGCCAGTATAGCTGGGGAATGAGAGTTTCAGGTTAATCAAATATTCAGCAATATTATGCCATGAGTATTATCATTTTCCTAAATGTTAGGAGCATAATATTAGTCTCGTAACAAGCATGATTTGCTTATAAATATACTGGAAGCACTTGGGAATCTTGCGGGAGCTTGTGTCATAATTTTGAGCATCAGTTTCACCGTACATGAATTTTCTTCAATAGAATTCTAGTTAATTTTGGACAATAAATTTATGTCTGAAGTAAATTCACTCAAGGAGTATTAATACTGATTATTTGAGGCGGAACGGCAGGTACTATTTGAGCTGAGGGGAGAGAAAAGGTGAGGGCAGCAGCTTGTTGTTCAGTCACTAAGTCGAGTCTGACTCTTTGCAACCCCACGGACTGCAGCACACCAGATTTCCCTGTCCTTCACTATCTCACAGAGTTTGCTCAAATTCATGTCCATCCATAACCAAATTAACACAATCAACCCCAGCCTTAAGCCAGCATTACCTCATTCTCCTCACAAATTCTGTCCCTCCCCCCAAAAAATACCTCCTGATTTTCACAGATTTCCCTCTAAAAATGTAAATATCCATATAGGGTTTGCACATGTGTGGCATATTGGCATTAATTATGTTTTTGTCAGCAAAGGGTTGATAAAGAAATGACACAGGATAGAAAATGGTGGCATCAGGAGGGAAAAAATGGATCTTTTAAAAAACTGGAAATATCCATGACAAATATTACCTACTTCACAGTTTTGCTTTAGGTATCACTAATGAAAAACTGCTGTTATAGATGCTGAGAACATTCTATGACCTTATGTTGGACTGGCTTCTTATGTTAGTTGTTTCTAGTGAGTCAAATGAGTCTCCAGTGGCCAGATCTAATGTATTAACATAAGTTGTTATCCAAACTTCATGAAAAAATTTTTAAAAAGCTTAAGTAAACTTAAGACAAACACAAAACCCTTTTGGGGGAAGATAAATAAATAGCTACTCTTTGAGCTGTTAATAATCTTGTAATTTTTGTCATTTAAATTTTCTTTAGTTAATGTCCTGTGAAGCCAGAGGGTATGGAATTTTTCCTTGGCAGGTTTGAATAAGTCAAAAAAGCTTGTTTCCAATGTCTATCATAGAGATCAGTTACAATTATGAACAGATTTTTTTGTCTTCTGAAAAAACTGTTTTTTCTTTTCCAATTTATTCAGAAAAAAATTCATGTGTAATAAATACACTCAGTTTTAGTTGAAATAACTTTTGTAACAAAAATTCTACTGGGGATCCTTTATTAAAAATTAAAAAATTAATTCAAAATTGAAATTATATTGCTTTGTCTTTATACCATTTCAGAAAAAGGTTTGGTTAAGGGAACATTCAGAGACATGTAATTATTTTGCTCTAATTGGCAGTGTTAACTCATATGCACATACACAAATAAGCATCGCACTGCAGAGCACACAGAGATATTGGAGGGTTTAAGATCACAGGTCATCTATTAGGAATTGAGAGTTGGTCAGAACTGATGTTAAAGTGTATTTAAACACCATTGATTCCCTTGGTCAAAAGGGAAAAACAAGGAAATCTAAAACAGTTGCTAAAGAAACAACCTTTGCTTAAGTTGCTGGGGTGATGAATTCCCCTTGGAAATAATTGGTGATGCACCTGGAAAAATGGCACAACTCTTGGGCCTGCTCCTAAGAAATATACCTGTGGCATTCACTTTGAAACCAAGAAATCTATACCACTATGCTGTGCTATCTATCTGTAATAGTTGTCATTTGTCAACTTTTATCTTCTAATGAACTACCAGAGTAAATCAAATTTGTGTTTTTAAAAGTTTGTGGCTTCTAAAATGAATGCAGTTTCTATGGTAAACTGGATGAATTAGACATATGTATCAAAATTAATAGATTTTATTTACAAAGTTGCAAAACCTAAGGTACCACAGGAGTTTTAGACAATTTTTGAAAACTTCATGTGAATACCTCCCCTCCTTCAGGCTGTTTATTTAAAAAGCAATTTATTTGAAAATCTTTTGGATTTGGAAAAGACAAGTATTAGAAGGCACAGTTAATGATTGCAAATATTTTCTGTTGCATTCCCGTTTTAAGGTATCAGCCAAGTAACACCAGTGTTCAAATAAACTCCAAAGTTGGCAAAAAATGTTAGTAAATCTGCTCATCCCTGGTCCACTTTACCAAATATGTATTCTGATTTTAAATTACAAATATTTTGGAGTGTTTGGGCTATGCTTCTTCTCCCTTGTGATTAGAGTCAGGTATGCACAGGAAGATGATGCTGTTTCTGATAAGGAAAGATTCTTTATTTAATCTAAAGGTATCAACACAATGGGGATTTTGTACATAGGCTAAATACTATTTTCTGGGAAAGAGACTGGGGTTTTAAAATGTCAGCAAATAACTATATTACAAATCAGGTTGTAAAAAGTGTTTTAGTTTGGGGAGGGAGTATTCGCAACCAGAAGATAATATCATTTAATAGCTACTAAACTAGTAAAGCCTTAGAAGTTAGTATCAATGGTCAATAGCAAATAGGAAAAAAGTATTGTGCTCTGAAATTTTGGCAAGCATATTGATTACAGTCTTTATTTAGTAATGTTTCCAAGTTAAGCTTGGCAGCAAAGATTTGTGAGTTTTACTGCAAGCCATCATATTCGTTGTTACAGCAGTGCACAAGCAAAAAACATTATGGCAAAAACATATACAGAGCCTTACATTCTGTCTATTCTCTCAAAGTGAAATGAAACCATCAGACATTATTCTGGGCAATTCAAGTTTCAGTAATGCCTTTCCTTTAAATATCCAGAAAATTGAGTTTAAATTATTTTGGGGGTACCTGAGTTTATCAGATTGTTGCTTGCATTATTCATTCACAAAAACATATTTTCAAACAAAAAATAATGTGGAAAGTTTCATTAAATTGCCCAAGTAGTCAATTCTGAATTTTGTGTGAATGAGCAATTTTCTGAGGACTGACTCCATTTATTAAAATCTTCCTATTTTTATTCCTGTGGAGAAACTGTTTGGGGATAATAAATAGATCATACATAAAATTAAAAGTACCATTCTTGGGAGTGAAGATGAAGCATAAAACTATGGTAAAAACCCTTTGTTAATTTTTGAGCTGTCATTGTTTGAATGGTTGTTACTTAACTTCTCAATTAGTGTAGCTTTAATAAGAAACATGCAGATCGTATTTATTGTATGTATTTAGAAATATACTTCAGGTACTAATTATTGTCTAACAATTGTGATATAACTCTATTAATAATTTTCAAAACAAGATGATATCAGTAGTATGGGAAATGCTTTTAGAATTCTGATAGTGCTGATTCAGAATTCTTATAAAACTTTGGAATATGATACAATACCATTTTATATAAAACTAAATTATAATCCAAAAGAATTTCTCCACAGGCTTAGAAATTAAATATTGGGTAATACTAAGTCATAAATTCAATAACTGTCAATTTATCTGTTTTTCAATTGTCCTAAAGATACAGAAGTAACATCCTTGTAACATTCATGCACATTACACACTAGAGTGAAATTATCACATATGATAAAACTGTAGTTGATCATCTTTGTAATGGAAAGGAAGCCCAAACATCAAGTCCATGACTAAAACATTTAGGAACAGTAAAAAAATAAATAAATAAAATAAAATCTCAGTTTATACTCTAGGAAGCTGAGTTGGTATTTCATTTTTTTCCACCCAAAGCATGCACCTGCCTTTATAAGGAAGAACCAACTATGTGAATGAAAACTGGAGTCAAGGTTAAAGTAATCTTGCCCAAGAGAGTGGAGAACATCAGAGAGAAGCAGTGGCTCAGCTCAGATGAGCTTTAATAGCCAGAGACAGCACCTCCTCTGAAAAACATTAGAGCCTCTTGGACATATGTTTGAAATTCATCCTAAGTCATCCTGTGACTATAAGGATAGGTGACAGTGTCCCATCATCTAAGTGGGAAAAATACAGCACAAACCATTTTTAAAATGATCACTTTAAAAAATAATACGAAAGTGGCAAAGTGTTCCAAACGTCAAAAACCTTCGCAGACGATAAGAGAAAAGCTTTGTCTTTCCTATGATTGTTTGCCCTTCAGTTGACATACATGCTGAGTTGCATCAATAGGGATACAACGGAAACACGGTCATCTCCAGGTTTCCTCCTTTTGGATTCCTTGATCTTGTTTAAAGAAACAGGCTCAGGGAATACACATAAAACAAACTTCCCAATCGAAGTTCTGAGGTCTTTCCTCCCCTTTTCCCACCCTCAGAAACCCGTCTAGTTTTACCTACAGCCCTGGACTGAAATGTCATGGTCATGTTGCACCACTTCACTTGTTGAATTGTATGGAGGCAGTACTTGACCACAGTTACTTGGTGAACCGCCTTGCTCTTATATTAGTCCCCAAGATTCCTATCCAATTCGATGGAAATGTCTTACCTGCATGTGTCCCTGGTACATTCTGCTTCGGCTTCTTCAGGACTCCCTGAGGTTGCCGGATGCTTCTCCTCGTGTTCACTTGCACGGCAACAGAGAAGGTGGGTTCTCAGAGGGTGCCCCTAAGCCTGGCGGAAGGCTCCAGGTAGCCCGGCCGCCAGCGGCCCCTTGAAGCTCTGCGGGCTGCGGGGAACTGTTCTCCGCTCGGGGTGCTGAAAGGGGACACTGGAGAGCGCGCGGATGAAGCGAGGAGCCCAGGCGGCCACGCTCTCCCTCAGGCACGGTCCTGCTTGCCGGGCGTCTTTAAAACTCACTCTTTCTCCGAACACTTTCTCGTTTCCTGCCTGGCTGCCTCATGTCTCTCTCACTCTCTTCACAGCGAACCCCTTCCTCCTCCCAGCCCTGACGTGAGCGCCCACACCAGCCGCCGCAGCTGCCGAGCTGGGCGCGCGCCGCCCTCCCGGCCGCGTCCCTGCCGAGAGCCCGCGGGGCCGGGCACGCGCGTACGCGTCCCCGGCTGGCCCTGGGCTCGGCCGAAGGAGGCGCGCGCCCCCCTGCGCGCGTGCTCGGGAATGCGCACACGTGGAGGCCAAGTGCCCGGGTGGTGGTGGTCAGGTGGGGCAACGGCTTCTAGGGGAGGTTCCAGAGGAGCTGGAGGCTAGTTGCAAGAAAAAGTAGGAGGAATATGCATTGTCTGTTCAGGAGCCATCAATACCGAGTAAGCCCATCATCCTAGAGATTGAATAAACCGAGCGTGGGGTTTCCGAAGAGTTTATTTCTATTCTGATTCAGCTCTCACAAGTTACCTCCGTGTCACTCCGTGCCTCTCCCCACTCAACCCACCCCCAATTCACCCCACCTCCAATTCATTGCTGTCTACCCTAAAACAGCAAACTCCAGTCTCCAAGGGCCTTCCATGATTTGTTTTTCTCCCTAGCACTTAACATCACATAACATCCTGTATATTTTATACATTTATTTTATTTATTGTCTATCTCAATATATACAGTGTTATTTCCATGAGATCAGGGATATTTGGGGGAAGGAGTGTACCTATTTTTGCGTGGGTGTATCACAAGCACAGTACCTCTTGGCACATAGTAGCACCCTATAAATATTTGCTGAATGAATGGGTGTTTAATATATAGGTAGAGTGCATTTCAATATGTTTTAAGTTTAAGAGACTGGATAGTCTGATGCAATGTTTACATTATAAATATATATACACAAAACAATGGGCTGGTGTATGTGTGTATACTGTGATTACCTACTTTTGTTGGTAAAAAGATCTCCAATTGCACAACATCCCCCAAATTATATAAGGCATGATATAATCCCCCAAATCTTGCATATAGCATAATATACTTTTCATAAAGTTAAAAAAAACTCCTTAGGAATATAAATATATTTGTATGTAACTATATGAAAAGAAAAACAATAAAACAATTAATATCATATTTAAAATGGTGACACTGGGTGAGGGGAGGTAGGGGAAAGGGATGGGGAGGTATTGTACGTGAAGGCGAATTGTCATATCTCAGCTATTATGTTGGGTGGTGATTCACAGACATGTATTACTCTATACAAATCACTATGTAACCAAATAAAACCATGCATGAACTAGTGAGGACAGAGTGAAATGAACCACAAAAACAATTAATCCAATTCAGTGCACCTGAGGCCCTAGAACAATCAACCAACTGAACACAAAATGACTAAGACTTGCAGGCAGGAGACTTGGATTCCTATTAGATTCCCCCAGTGGTTAACCTTGGACAATTTCCTTTACCCTCTATAAACTTCAGCTTTTTAATGTCTAAACGCTGCATGAAAACTCATGGTTTTATTTTGAAAATTGATACATGTTCATAAGCACTGTAAACTGTAAAGTACCATCCAATTCTTGTTTTATTGTCCTTTATAGGACAGAGCACTGAAACAGGAGTCAGTAGGTAGAAGTGCTACTTCTATGACACTACCTAACTTCTCTCTCAGGCAAGAAATTCTCTATTTCCTCACTTTTGAAGTAAGGCAAGTATCTGCCTAGCCTACTGCACAGGGCTGCTGAGAACTAATGTATGCAAAGGGAGTTGTCAATTTTAAACCATCATATATGAGTATGCAAACTGTTTTTTTTCTAGTTCAGAAAATGGGGCTTCCCAGGTGGCTCAGTGGTAAAGAATCCACTTGTTAATGTTGGAGGTGCAAGAGACATGGGTTTGATCCCTAGGTCAGGAAGATCCCCTGGAGTAGGAAATGGCAACCCACTCCAGTATTCTTGCCTGGAGAATTCCATAGACAGAGAAGCCTGGCCGGCTACAGTCCGCAGGGTCACAAAGAGTGGGACACCACCGAGCAAACTGAGCACACACAGTCCAGAAAATATGAGTGATGATTTCCTGAGACCTTGAGCTCTACAAACTTAAATGGGGGAAATTATTATTCTTTTAGTATGAATTTTATTTTTAATTAAAGGATAATTGCTTTACAGTATTGTGTTGGTTTCTACCAAACATCAACATAAATCAGCCATAGGTTTACCCATGTCCTCTCCCACTTGAACATCACTCCCACTTCCCTTCCTATCCCACCCCTATAGGTTATTACCAAGCCCTGGTGTGAGTTACCTGAGTCATACAGCAAATTCCCTTTGGCTATCTATTTTACATATGGTAATGTATGTTTCCATGTTACTCTTGGGAAAATTATTTATTATAAAATGTTTGCATGTTAGTATAGAAATCTTGGGGAAATTGTAGAATTTGATTTGAAAGCACTACAAATCTGTGAAGTAACACTGGAGCTAAAGTTTTCCAATCCATTATATGCTTATTTTCATCTAATGGCAAAGTCAAAGAGCCATCAACCATAAAAACATTTGAACCTCTATGGCAAGTACCTAGAGTTGAAGACAAAAGTCAATATATCCTCTTTTTAAAACTTCAGCAACTCATTTAGCTACTCCCTACATTCGCAGAATCTCAGAAATACAAGTGTATCTATGAAGGCATGCCTCTCTTTATTCATTCATTTTTATTGAAGACTTAGTATGTGGGAACGCTGTGCCAAGTGCTGAAATACACTGATGAGACAGACATGGTTTCTATCTCCATGGAACTCATAGTCCAGCTTCCTGACAGGAGTACATATTACCATCCCAGAAAGAAAAATCTGTCTAGACTTTTCTTAAAACAATAGTTCTACAGAGATCCCATAATTTCTCCATTTCTCCTAAGAGTTCATATCTTTTAGTTAAATAGTCCACCTTGTCATGGATTTTGATTATTTCTGTGGCACAAATATTTCCTTCAAAGGCTATAAATATAAACATCATGAGCGAAGGTACTTGGCTGACTACTGATTCAAGTATCAGCGTCTTGAGATATTCTTGATTCACAGAACCATCTAGTAATTGATATATCTCATTTGGCTAGGCCCAAAATGTTGATCCAGATCTAGTGTATTAGCTCAAGTATTATGATATTTTGGCACAAAAAGAAGCTTTTTATGTAAACGTAGACATACCAGTAGAAAATCGATAAGATAAAACAGGTGTGAATTTTTTGACACACATAAAACGTTGAATCATAATATATTTGTGGAAGTATTTTTTGCAAATCAAATTGTCTTTAAAAGATCTTGAAAGGAGAAAACATGCAGAATTTTATCCTGAGAGTGAAAGTGAAAGTGAAGTTGCTTAGTTGTGTCCTACTCTTTGTGACCCCATGGACTGTAGCCCACCAGGCTCCTCTGTTCATGGAATTCTCCAGGCAAGAACACTGGAGTGGGTTGCCATTTCCTTCTCCAAACTTTATCCTCTGACTGCAGTAATGGTGAGAAATGTATCTCTTTGTGATCTCTGGTCCCCCCAGGGAATCATTAAGGTAAACTGGCAGAAGGCAAACAAACAAACAAACAAACCAGAAATGCAACTGTTTAGAAAAGGTGTGGGTTTTTTTGTTTTTTCTTTTTTTTTTTTTTTAGGAAAAAAGGCAAGTGGCAACAGCTGTGTGTCTGCTTCTCTAACAAAGGAAATATCTGAATACAAATGGAAGAAAGTGAAAGTGAAGTCGCTCAGTTGTGTCTGACTTTTTGTGACCCCATAGACTGTAGTCTATCAGGCTCCTCTGTCCATGGGATTTTCCAGGCAAGAATACTGGAGTGGGGTGCCATTTCCTTCTCCAGGAGATCTTCCTGACCCAGGGATTGAACCCAGGTCTCCCGCATTGTAAGCAGACACTTTACCGTCTGAGCCACCAGGGAAGTCCAAAAAAAATGGAAATCTCTGCCAAACATCTATATGCTTTGACTTTTCAGAGGACTTCCTAGTTTTCATATTAATAACTGGAATCATGGACAAACAACTTTGAAGATGAATTTGTGATATGTGTCAAACTCAATTATATCTATGATATGAAGCAAAAGAAGAATGTCTCTGTAAGCACTGTGGAAGGGACAGTTACTAATGAATCTTTTCTAACCTGCATGCATACAGGTATATATTTCATTGGTGGTAATGCTGTCAGCAGCAGCAGTTTAACTTATAAGTGGCTGGGCCATGATTGCCCAGCTAAACCCAGTATAATTCATGTTATGAAGGCACACTTTGTTTCTGAGGAAAATAAAGATGATCTGTGTTTCATTCCCATCGCATGGTTGTTTTACAACCTACCATCAGCATGACTTAATACCAAACCCAAGGTCCAGAAAATATTTCTTATTTTAAATTCAAAGACCCTTGTTACTCAAAGTGTGGTCTGTTGACCAGCAACATCAGATTCTCCTGGGAGCTTGATACAACTGCAGACTCTTGGGTCCCATCCCGGACCAACTGAATCAGAATCTGCATGTTAACAAGATCTCCAAGTGCTTTGTATGCACCATCACATCTGAGCAGTACTGTGGCCTAGACGGTTGTAAATATGTACAAAGCTAACTCTTGCCTTTTGCAATGACAGCACATGAGCAACATCAGTGCCAAGAGAAAAGCACCACACATATCATTCTCTGTTTATAAGATAATCTCACTGCATTCTGAGTGGCCAAAGGACTTGGCATAAAATCATAGCACGCACAGCTTTCTTATAGCAAGAAATGTGCTAATATCGCCTGGAATTTTAAGCACTATAATAAAATTAAAGAGTTGAGTGGTAGTAGAATATATTTTGTATTGATCAAATTAAGTTTTGTTTATTAGTAAGTGAATCCTATGGCATATTAAATGGATATTGAAAATTCAGCATTTATTAAATCTTTTAGAAAGCTGAGTAATAATGGTGTTGTCAGTAGGCTTGTGGACTTAAGAAAATTAAAGATAATAGTCTTTTGGTGATTCAACCACTCTTTTATAATCTGCAATTCAAGCCCTGCTGCTCAAAGATGGTGTAGGAGAGAACAAAAGTCAAAATAACCAGAGACCTAAATTAAAATGACTAATTAGTTTTTATTGTTCAATCAGAGGCAGGAATGTTTTGTTAAAGTTTGCCCTTTTTGTCTCTTTGACACATTGAATGGGATTAGCTGGGGCTCAGGGCATTAAATCTGGAAAGAATTTAAATAGTCCACACGGCAGACCCCAAGATGGTGGGGGAATTATGACTGAAGCAAAGTATATAGACTTCGATGACTAGGAGAGGGCAGCTATGTTCTTCCAAATGAACACACGAGGTGGATGCTTCAGGGCTGGGCCACTTATTAAACCACTTTGAGAAATCACACTAAAATAATTTGCACCTTACACTTTTCTTTTTCCCTTTATGACAATCTTCTTTCAGCAAACTAATATTGCTTTGAATATTAAATGTATTTTCTAGAGTTTCTTAGTCTTGGTGAGGCAACATTTGCAACAAAAATATCTCTTGCTTTTGACTCCTCCTTTCATCATCATCCAAGCACAGACTCCCTAAACCTCTTAGCAATTTCAAAGCTAGTTTTATCACCTTCATCCATCCCCAATCCAAACTATCATCTATACTGCAGCCAGATTAACTTCACAAAGGCCAGCCTTCATCATATTACTGCCCAGTTCAAATGCCATGTTCTAGTCTCTCAGTTGTGTCTGATGCTTTGTGACCCTTTGGACTGTAGAACACCAGACTCCTCTGTCCATGGGATTTTTCAGACAAGAATACAAGAGTGGGTCGCCATTTCCTCCTCCATGGGATCTTCCCAACTTGAGAATCAAACCCGTGTCTCCTGTGTCCCATGCATTGCAGGCAGATTCTTTACCCACAGAGCCATAGGGGAAGCCCAAATGCTATACTGGCTTCCTACTGCAAACTAACGTTCAAAAACTTTAAGCTTTTTATTCACAGTCACAGAATACAGTCTGCCACACAGAGCCATATCTTCTGTGGTAGGAAGAACTGTATTTTCACTTTGAGGAAACATCTCTTCCCCACTCTGGCCCATTTGTATGGTGGAAAATATTTTACTATTTGGCTTTTGAGGTGAAACATATGATCCAGGCTGAACCAACCAGTACATTCAATCTCCAGTGGTCACACATATGACTCAAGCCAACTAACCAGGGCAAATGGACTCTGCTCTAGGACTATGTGGCAGCAGACTGATTCTTCATTAGACCGAGTGTTCTAATGATGCAAGCTGAGAGCTGCCAGTATCTAGCATTTCCAACTGGAGGAAGAAGAGTCTAGGCAAGCTCCTGGGGACAATATTTGAGCCTTTAAATAAACCACATGTAAAGTTACGTGTGGTTTATTTAAAGGCTCAAATATTGTACTAGCTATGTACTTTTAGTTATTTTAGTTAGGACATTCCCTTTTCTAGTTGAGTTGTATTTTCTGTCACTTGCAACCAAAAGAACACTTAATACAATGTTCTTCTATGAACTGACCCCTGTGTCTTTTTTCAATTCTGTACATTCCCTAACCTTTGTCATTATTTTTATATCATTCCCCAAAGATGGTACAAGTTACACTTCTGCTCTTTCCATTGTTTGGAATGTATTCGCTCTCCCTACTCATTTGGAATGAATGTTTATTCATTTAAGGAAAGATACACCCATCTGAATGCAGAGTTCCAAACAATACCAAGGAGAGATAAGAAAGTTTTCCTCAGTGATCACTGCAAAGAAATAAAGGAAAACAATACAATGGGAAAGACTAGAGATCTCTTCAAGAAAATTAGAGATATCAAGGCAACATTTCAAGCAAAAACGGGCACAATAAAAAACAGAAATAGTATGGACCTAACAGAAGCAGAAGATATTAAGAAGAGGTGGGAAGAATACACAGAAGAACTATACAAAAAAGATCTTAGTGACCCAGACAACCATGATGATGTGATCACTCACCTGGAGCCAGACATCCTGAAGTCTGAAGTCAGGTGGGTCTCAGGAAGCATCACTACCAACAAAGCTAGTGGAGGTGTTGGAATTCCAGCTGAGTTATTTCAAGTTCTAAAAGATGATGCCATTAAAGTGCTGCACTCAATATGTCAGGAAATTTGGAAAACAGCAGGATCACAGGACTGGAAAAGGTCAGTTTTCATTCCAATCCCAAAGAAAGGCAATGCCAAGAATGTACAAACTACAGCACAATTGCACTCATCTCACTAGCCAGCAAAGTAATGCTCAAAATTCTCCAAGTGAGGCTAAAACAATACATGAACTGAGAACTTCCAGATGTTCAAGCTGGATTTAGAAAAGGCAGAGGAACCAGAGATCAAATTGCCAGCATCAGGTGAATTATAGAAAAAGCAAGGGAGTTCCAGAAAAACATCTACTTCTGCTTTATTGACTATGCCAAAGCCTTTGACTGTGTGGATCACAATAAACTGTGGAAAATTCTTAAAGAGATGGGAATACTAGACCACTTCACCTGCCTCCTGAAAATCTGTATGCAGGTCAAGAAACAGCAGTTAGAACTGGACATGGAATAATGGATAGGTTCCAAATTGGGAAGGGAGTATGTCAAGGCTGTATATTGTCACCTGTTTATTTAACTTATATGCAGAGTACATCATGGAAAATACTGGGCTGGATGAAGCACAAGCTGGAATCAAGATTTCCAGGAGAAATATCAATAACCTCAGGTATGCAGATGACACCACCCTTATGGCAGAAAGTGAAGAAGAACTAAAGAGCCTTGTGATGAAAGTAAAAGAGGAGAATGAAAAAGTTGGCTTAAAATTAAACATTCAAAAAACTAAGATCATGGCATCTGGTTCCATCACTTTATGGAAAATAGATGGGGAAAGAATGGAAACAGAGACAAACTTTATTTTCTTGGGCTCCAAAATCACTGCAGATGGTGACTGCAGCCATGAAACTAAATGGCACTTGCTCCTTGGAAGAAAAGTTATGACCAACCTAAACAGCGAATTAGAGACATTACGTGGCAACAAAGGTCCATCTAGTCAAAGCTATGGTTTTTCCAGTAGTCATGTATGGATATGAGAGTTGGACCATAAACAAAGCTGAGTACCAAAGAACTGATGCTTTTGAATTGTGGTTTGGAGAAGACTCTTGAGAGTCCCTTGGACTGCAAGGAGATACAACCAGTCCATCCTAAAGGAAAGCAATCCTGAATATTCATTGGAAGGACTGATGCTGAAGCTGAAACTCCAATACTTTGGCCACCTGATGCAAAGAATTGACTCACTGGAAAAGACCCTGATGCTGGGAAAGATTGAAGGCGGGAGGAGAAGGGCATGACAGAGGATGAGATGGCTGGATGGTATCACTGACTTGATGGACATAGGTTTGCACAAGCTCGGGGAGTTGGTGATGGACAGGGAAGCCTGGCATGCTGCAGTTCATAGGGTTGCAAAAAGTCAGACATGAATGAGTGACTGAACTGAGCTGAAGTTTGGTCTCAAGTTCTATTACCTTCATGAAGTCTTTATGGACTCTCTAGTCTCACACATCCCTTTGCTAGGAACTCCTTATGTTAGAAAATTTTCTTAATCATAAAGTTTTTCTTTTGTTTAATTATTTCCATGCTTTTTTAAACTCTTTATTAGATGTAGGCAGGTGGAGACAAGAACCTTGTTTTAATTCTTTGTTTTGGTTAAATAACTTACAGCATCTTGAATGGAAAATTCTCAATAATAATTCAAGAACATTAATTATTTTGCATGTATTTGGAACATTATAAAAGCCTTGAAATTAAATAATCTAAAAATAATTTACTCACATTTCTGATATAGTTCTTTTAAATAAAATATTACTGAAAATGCTGATATTATGTATAATCATACAATGCTAAGGTTGGAAAAAAGCCTGTAGCTCTTGTGGCCTGACTACCTCCTTTTTCAAATGGAGAATGTAAGGACCAATGAAGTCAAACAATTATTCTTGACAAGTTTTGACAGATGTGAAACAATTTTATTTATAATTGAATAAAGGAATTTGGGAATATTATTAATTCAAAAGTATACTGGTGGTTATAGTGTTCAGTTTATGTCACAACAATGCTGATATCTGAACTTTTTTTTTGATGAATTAGTACTCTAAGGGAAGAAATGCAATGGATAAATTGTTAGACTTAGGGAAAACTGCAAATCCTCATAAAAGATTTGCACAGGCATTTTATGAATGTGATAGAATCAAGATTTACCTCATATCAATGAAAATGATCTTGGTTTTGCTACACACAAGAGGAGATGTGATTTTTTAAAGCATTCTTGTTAAAGGGAGAGAGAAGCAATATTATATCAATTATAGAGATGATATAATCTACAAAGAATTCAGAATTATTTCTCAAGGTAAATCCATGGTCTTTAATCCTGGTTCAGATAATTCTCTTTTCTTTGTTGTTTTTGTTGTTATTTAGTCACTAAGTCCTATCCAAGTGTTTTGTGACTCTATGCACTGTAGCCCACCAGTCTCCTCTGTCCATAGGAATTCCTAGGCAAGAACTGGAGTTGGTTGCCATCTCCTTCTCCAGGGGATCTTCCACACCAAGGGCTCAAACTTGCATCTCCTGCATTGCAGGTGAATTTTTACCCCTGAGCCACCTGTAAGCCCTTCTCTTTTCTTAGGTTATCCTGTTCCCATTTACCTACTGCTAAAATAGACAGTTATATGTGGGAAAATGAAAATTTAAAGCTTTTTTTTAAAGAAGAAATAAGATTTTGATGTGGTATACAATGCCTGTGGGTAAATGCTTATAAAATTATAACTTTTTAGAAGTGAAATAATCTTGATATTTATTAAAGCTTAGGCAATTTTGTAGATCAGTGGTAGAGACAAATTTTTAATTTTGCAAAGAATGAATCACTAGATTCATTAGAATCTTGTATAGAAAATTAGAGATACCAAAGGAACATTTCAAGCAAAGATGGGCACAATAAAAAACAGAAATGGTATGGACCTAACAGAAGCAGAAGATATTAAGAAGAGGTGGGAAGAATACACAGAAGAACTATACAAAAAAGATCTTAGTGACCCAGACAACCATGATGATGTGATCACTCACCTGGAGCCAGACATCCTGAAGTCTGAAGTCAGGTGGGTCTCAGGAAGCATCACTACCAACAAAGCTAGTGGAGGTGTTGGAATTCCAGCTGAGTTATTTCAAGTTCTAAAAGATGATGCCATTAAAGTGCTGCACTCAATATGTCAGGAAATTTGGAAAACAGCAGGATCACAGGACTGGAAAAGGTCAGTTTTCATTCCAATCCCAAAGAAAGGCAATGCCAAGAATATTCAAACTACAGCACAATTGCACTCATCTTACTCGCCAGCAAAGTAATGCTCAAAATTCTCCAAGTAAGGCTAAAACAATACATGAACTGAGAACTTCCAGATGTTCAAGCTGGATTTAGAAAAGGCAGAGGAACCAGAGATCAAATTGCCAGCATCAGCTGGATTATAGAAAAAGCAAGAGAACTCCAGAAAAAAAATCTACTTCTGCTTCATTGACTATGCTAAAGTTTTTGACTGTGTGGATCACAATAAACTGTGGAAAATTCTGAAAGAGATGGGAATACCAGACCACCTGACCTGCCTCCTGAGAAGCCTGTGTGCAGGTCAAGAAGCAAGAGTTAGAACCAGACATGGAACAATGGATTGGTTCCAAATTGGGAAAGGAGTATGACAAGGCTGTATATTGTCACCCTGCTTATTTACCTTATATGCAGAGTATATCATGGGAAATGGATGAAGCCCAAGCTGGAATCAATATTGCCAGGAGAAATATCAATAACCTCAGATATGCAGATGACACTACCCTTATGGCAGAAAGCTATGAGGAGTTTCTTGATGAAAGTGAAAGGGGACAGTGAAAAGGCTGGCTTAAAACTCAATATTCAAAAAATGAAGATCATGGCATCTGGTCCCATTACTTCATGGCAAATAGATAGTGAAACAATGGAAACAGAGACAGACTTTATTTTCTTGGGCTCCAAAATCATTGCAGATGATGACTGCAGCCATGAAACTAAAAGACACTTGCTCCTTGGGAGAAAAGCTATGACCAACCTAGACAGCATATTAAAAAGCAGAGACATTACTTTGCCAACAAAAGTCAATCTAGTCAAAGCTATGGTTTTTCCAGTAGTCATGTATGGATGTGAGAGTTGGACCATAAAGAAGGCAGAGCACCAAAGAATTGATTTTTTTGAATTGTGTTGTTGGAGAAGACTCTTGAGAGTCCCTTGGACTGCAAGGAGATCCAATCAGTCAACTGTAAAGGAAATCAGTCCTGAATATTCATTGGAAGGACTGATGCTGAAGCTGAAACCCCAATACTTTGGCCACCTGATGCTAAAAACTGACTCATTAGAAAAGACTGATGCTGGGAAAGATTGAAGGCGGGAGGAGAAGGGGATGACAGAGGATGAGATGGTTGGATGTCATCATCAACTCAATTGACATGAGTTTGAGGAAGCTCTGGGAGATGGTGAAGGACAGGGAAGCCTGGTGTGCTGCAGTCCATGGGGTTGCAAAGAGTCAGACATGACTGAGCTATTGAACAACAACACTTGTAATACACATCCATAGTGCCTGAGTTTATACTCCTAATATTTCTTTTTTGGACTAACTTATAAGAGTCTTCTAAATTTCACCCTCCCTTTTCTCTTTATTCTAATAATTTCTCTATATGAAAGAGAGAGTCAACATTCAAAAATAAATGTAAAATAACTAAAATATCCTTCAACTTTTTACATTAATTAGAAGATGAAATCCACATTATTTTCAAGACAAGTAAGTTCTTTGCTATTTTTTCCTTTCAAGCTTCTTTTCTTACAAGATCCTAATGCAATCCAGGATTATCCAGCTGCTGGCTGTCCCTGGAAAACGCTGCACTGGATCACACCTCCGTGTCTTCACCCATGCTGTTCCCTTCATTTGCGTCTCTTTCCCTCTCTTTTTCTCCTTCACGTGCTGGGGAAGCCACACATTTGTTTCAGGCCATTGCTCAAGTGTCAGCCTCACTGTGAAGTTTTCCGTTGCTCCTTCATGCCTTGATTTACGCATCTGCCTCCTCACTAGATTGTGAGGTCCTCGCAGCAGTCATTGTGCTTACAAATCACCGTGTCCTCAGGCCTGAGCACAGTGCCTGGCACACCATGAGTGCTTATTCAACATTTGTTGAATGAATAAACTTCCCTCTTTCCATTAATAATGCGCCTTGAGTTCTCTGAAGTGATGCATCAGTTTTTAGTGAGTAAATATGCAAAAGTAAATGTCAATGCTAATGAGGGAAAAGAAATTGTGCGTTTTATCTATTAGTCAAAATAAGGAATTGGGCATTTGAAACAAATCGAATCTTGTTAAGCCGCTAATGAAGAGTTATTTTTAGACATATGCAGTATTAACTAAATTAAGATCCACAGAAGGGTAGAGCTGAAAAATATGCTGAAAACTGCCTGGATTATGTAATTAAATTTACAGTGAAGAATCTGTGGCCTAGACAAGTTAAGGGACTAACTTGATCAAGGCCTCAGTCCTGGCTAACCTCTACGCCCAGCTCAAAAGCACTGTAATCCCAGGGCTTGAGCTCTTCAAGGAAAGAAGTATAAAAACTACCTGACCAGCCAGTTGAACAGTCCTGAAAACCAGAATATATAAGTCAGGGGAGGTCAGTGTTGAAGATCAGTGTTGAAGCTGTGCTTCTTCCACTCAACGTGAAAAAGAAAAGCTTTTGAGGTGAAGTAGGGTAGGTAGGAAATGTGATAGATTCTCTGCTGGAATGAGCTGATAAGGCTCATTTATACCTGCAAGTACTCCTAAGAGGATTGATTCAGTTCGGTAAATGGGAATACAACCCAAGCTTTGGAACTTCTCAGGCTCTGAGAAGAAAAAATATTCACAACATAAAAGACTGACAATGGGCAATTATACTTAATATACAAAACTTTTATGGATATAGTTTTTAAAGTAAATAATCCAATAGGAACATCAGCAAAGCCTGAATTAAAAAATTCATAAAATAAAGAAGTATAAATGATCAGTAAATATAAATGATAAACAAGAAGTTAGCAAAAGTAGCAATGAAAGAAATGGTTATTTGAACATAGGTGCATCGTTGCACTTAAGCTGGCAGCTTTTTAAAAGAAAATGTTCAGTATTCAGAGACATTTTAAATGAATATTTTCTTACACTACAGGGGGGTACTGTCATTAGTACGACTTTTCCAGAGGACAGTTTCACAATATGGATCAAGAGCTTCAAAATGCTTATGCCTGGTGACTTAGTATTTTCACTTTCAAGAATTTAAAAATCATCACAAATTTACATGAAGATTTATATATGGAGCACTGCTTGTTATAATGAATAATTAAAATAATGGCCAACAATAAGAAAATGATAATTTATTAATTTAGATATGATGGAACACTATACATCTTTAAAAATAATGATTTGGAATCTAAAGCATGAAAAAGTGTGAGTAAAATATTAATGAAAAAAGTGGTCTCTGTCTTAATATTAACATAGTGTGTGTGCACACACACATTATATATGCTGCTGCTGCTGCTAAGTCGCTTCAGTCGTGTTCGACTCTGTGCGACCCCAGAGACAGCAGCCCACCAGGCTCCCCTGTCCCTGGGATTCTCCAGGCAGGAACACTGGAGTGGATTGCCATTTCCTTCTTCAATGCATGAGAGTGAAAAGTGAAAGTGAAGTTGCTCAGTCGTGTCTGACTCTTTGCGACCCCATGAACTGCAGCCCACCAGGCTCCTCTGCCCATGGGATTTTCCAGGCAAGAGTACAGGAGTAGGGTGCCATTGCCTTCTCTCACACTATATATATATATATATATATATATATATATATATATATATATATAATTCCTTGTTACAGTGAGCGACACTTACTGTAGGAACATTCATTGTAATCACTTGTAAAAAAAAATTACCCTGAATTGACTAACTAAATTCATTATCACTATCACTAAATTCATACTATCCAAATTCATTATCTAAATTAAAAACAAAACTATAAAGGATTTGCAATAGTGTTTAGGGAAGACTTTTCAGTTGCCCCTGAGGCTTGGCAAGAAGGTGTACAGATTGCTGCAGGCTCACTGCACCTGTTACCTAAAGAAGTGTTGTAAACAAGCCATGCATTATCACTACTATCTTCCCCACCCCCCCTCTCTCTGATGGTCTAGACATTCAACACTACCAGAGATCACTTCTGTGAGGCATCTAAGCGTTCTACCAGTCCAGGTCCAACTGAGCTCTTATTTTTATCTAACTCATTAGTTAATCATTTATGTTATAATACATATTTCCTATAGTATAGAGGGAAGACAAAATTTGTATTTGCTAATGTACAAGTCTCTATGTGTACTGCATAGAAACATACCTATTAATGAGTTCATTAAGAGTTTAGTAATTATGTGATTGGTGTTTTATATGTTTTATCAGTTCAGTTCAGTTGCTCAGTAATTCTTGGTGAATTGTTACATTCATGTATGAGTATTTTAATGACTTTTGAGGAAATTATCTGGAAGATTTTGATGGGCTGAGAACTTTTTGTATCTAGAGTACTAAACTATGACTACTGTTAATTGAATATCCAACATTTTTTGAGAAGCAGATTACATTCAGATAATGAAGGTAGTGAGAGATTTTTGAGAGTAGTTTTGATTTTTTAAACTGGAATTAAATGCCCCTGAAATATTGGTAGTATCTTCGCTGTGATACTGTGAGTTTATGTTGTTTTACACTATATTTCCATGTTTTCTGAATTTTGTAAAATAAGGTTTTGCCATTAAGCTTTTCCAGTAAAGAAAAAGAAAAATAAAGGAGGATGTCTCAAGACTTTACTTCAGTAATATCAGTGAAGCTGAATCACATTTGCATTAGGGGTGTGGGAAGAATGTGCTTTTGCATAAAGTTATCATGGTTAAAAACCCAACTTTATGACATGGGTTCTGAGAAAAGAGTTTATGATTAATTACTTCACCAGATTCTCTTTTTTTTTCTTTTGCATCTTAAGAATTCATGTCACTTTGTGTCTCTTGAGTGGTATCGTGAGCCAGCAACTAGAATCACAAATTCTAGGCATCTAATATTAGTACAAATTGCATTTATATTATTCATAAATAAGGAACAAGAATATTTATAAATATTGTTAAAACTGTGTTTCTGTAACTTAGTTTCTGTAACTCGGCTGTCCTCAGTTTCTCCAGTCTTGGGTAAGAGCAGTGGAAGTTCTTTGTAGCACTTGATTCTCAGGAATTTCTGTTTATTCTTACTTCCTCTTTTTAAAACTTCCTAGGGCATACTCATAGGTCTCCTGTTCACCTGGATTGCTTCTTTGGGTTTCTTGCTTTCTCATAACTATTCTCCCAGCAAATCACACAACTTAGTCCCATGTGCGAACACAGGACCCAACTGAAATTCCCCAAACTTGTAAGACCAGACTGTGATTTTAAATAAAATTTTATAGAAAGCTTGACGTTAAACAGAACAGAGTTTATAATGTAGAAAATACAACTTGGGGGTAGATACTGCTACTTCTAACTGGTCATTCTCCCATTTCCCTTGGCTACTGCCATATTAGAGTGGCTCTTCTTTCTCATTTAGGATTGATTTTGAGCAAGTACTCTCAGTTCTTAAGTACCTGGACTCAAGAACTTGGACATTTCTGAATTCCAGAAGTGATTCTCAGTGAAGAGGGCCTTTTATTTATTATGCAGAGTAATGTTACTCCTCAGTGTCCATTTGAAATCAGGACCTTGCTCTTTCAGTTGCCTTCCAGAGGCCCTTTATTTTGCAAATAAGAGAGTTCTGAGTGTAAAAGGTGAAGCCAAGCCCCTCTCATGAATACCAGAAAGAAGTACAGAAATTTTGCAATTGAAGGATATCTCAAAAAGTTTCAAAGCTCTTAGCATCAATTCTTTGGTCTTAGCTCAACTCAAAGAATTTTATCTCTCTCTCCATTATCTGACTGCCCCCCTCTCCCCCTCTTCGCCAATGTCTGCTATTCTCTCAAAAGTCTTTGCAAACAAAAAAGTTTTCCAAGTATTTGCATTAGTATGTCAAGGCAACCCTAATACTGTTGGTTGGGAGTATGTGTGAGGGTGTTTTCCAGAACAGACTTTAGCAGTCATGCTTTCTTTTATCCCTGTTACCTTTCCAATGAGCCAGGGATGGGAAATTAAAATGACTCTACTGAAGTCATTATTATCAATTTAAGATATGCAAGATGTCATTGAATTCCAGGTCAGATGCACACCAGACATTTGCAGCTTTTGTAAATCACTGAATATTATTAGGCTTTAGTTTCATCACCTGTAAAATGAGAATAACAATACCTATTCTTAAGATATGTTCCAAAGATTGTAAATAAATTCCATAGAGCACTGGGCATGCTGTCTTACACATCATAGGTAACTAATAAATTTTGACTACTGTGAGTATAATTATAAAGTTTACATCCACTCCTTTACTCCTAGTTCCCTTTGTCAATCACCTGTCAAAAACCTAATTCTGATTAAATCCAATCATCTGCTATTTTGATACCAGCTACAAATTGCTGGTCTCATCTTAAAATTCAGGACCAAATTTTAAATCAAGTCTTTGGGTTGCCCAGCAACCTTTCCACATTTTCTTAGTCTATCTACTGTCTCATGTTTCTGATCCTCAATGCCTCTTTCCCTCAACTCTCAGTTGACTACTTCAGTTTCTCATGTCACTGGGTAAATAGGAAAAACCTAGAAGATAATTTCCACACTCTCCTACCACCTCATCTATTAATTTACCTGCATCTGTGCCTGAATGCTTTACCTTCCTTCTGTTTCAAAAGACAAAAGCTCTGCTCCTGGGGCCAACTCTTTCCCTTGTGAACGGGATCCCATTCTCTCTTCTGTCCTCAAGAACTTCATGCTTGCGATTTTCTATTTCTCTCTTACATATAAACTGTCCCCACTTTACTGCTTATTTCCATTAGCCTAAAACATGGATATCTCCCACTTAAAGCCACATATTCCTGACTCCGCTTTCCCTCCCAGCTATCAATCTTTTCTCTGTTCCTTGATAGATAAACTCTTTAAGAGATTTGACTATTCTAGATGTTTTTGCTTCTCCTTTTCTAATTTCTTAGGAATGCAATCCCTTTGGCCTTTTGACTATCCTGCATCACCAAAACTGCTTTGTTCAGGTCAATGATGACCTAGTTGTCAATTCTCAGTCACCATCTTATCTGACCTGCTGGCAGCATCTGATACTTCCTAGGACACCACTTTCTTTTGGTTTCCTTTGACCTCACTGCTGCTTCTTCCTCTCCATGGCTGGTTCCTTCTCAGGCGTGCATTAGGGCTCGGTCCTTGGGCCCAGTCTTCATCTCAATTCATTCTTTGGGTGATCTCATTCAGTCCCAGAACTTCTTTGTATGTACAATTCAACACTTTTGTCTCCAGCCCCATTCTTGCCCCTGAACTCCAGACTCAGATTTCCAACTGCTTATTTGATATTTCCACTTAAATGACTAATAAACATTTCAAACTTAATAGTCCCCCAAATAAAAGTCTTATTTCCCACTTCCCTCTAAATCTGTTCTTTGCATAGCTTTCCCATTTTTTCTAGTTGCTGGCTTCAGGCACATTAGCTTCCCTACTCTTCCTCTACCACCCCAAGGATACTTCAACTTTGGAAATCTGTAAATAGAAGGTTCTTCCTCCAGTTACCTATAGTGCTCATCTTCTCACTTCCTTCAAGCCTTTACTCAAAAGTCATTATCAAATATGCCTCTCATCATTCTATTTGAAATAGTTTATTTGACTGTAGTCCCAGTTTCTAGTTCAGAGCGCCTAAAACCACTGGATTTCCAGTGAGGAAAGTGACACGGGTGCCTTTTATTATGTTAATGAGGTGACTTTTGATTGTACCTCAGTATGGGGGCTGGTTACCAGAAGAGTCAACCAGGTGATCAGAGAAGTAGAACTTTGAGTCTTCCCTCACCTTCAGCTTCTGGGGAGAGGGGAGGGACTGATGTTTCTGTTCAGGTGACAATTGCCAATGACTTAATCAATCATGCCTACATAATGAAACCTCCATTAAAAACATTAAAGGACAAAGTTCAGAGAGCTTCTGGGTTGGTGAACCAGTGGAGATTCAGGAGGAGTGGCCTTGAGGGCAGGGAAGCTCTGCGCCCCATCTCCATACCTTGCCCTATACATCTTTTCCATCTGGCCATTCCTGAGTCATACCTTTTTATAATAAACCAGTGTTCTATTAGGTTGGTGCCAAAGGAATTGCGGTTTTGCACTTTTGAAATTTGCCATTTGATATTGGAATACATTCTTAAACAAATGTAGTTATGTTATGCATCATTTTAATGTGCATTTCTCACTTTATTTTTTTTTGCTAGTAACTTATTACTTGCTGTTATTTTATATTTATTTTAGACTATAGAAATAGTGTTAGACAAAAAGCAAATTTGAGCAACTTTTTTGAGTTCAAATGGGTCATAAATCAATGGAGACAACTCACAACATCAACAACACATTTGGCCCAGGAACTGCTAATGAACATACAGTGTAGTGATGGTTCAAGCAGTTTTGTAAAAGAGATAGAGCCTTGAAGATGAGGAACATAGTGGCTGCCTATTTGAAATTGACAATGACCAATCGAGAGGATCATTAAAGTTTATCCTCTTACAACTACACAAGTTACTGCAGAACTCAATGTTGACCATTCCATGGTCATTCAGCATTTGAAGCAAATTGGAAAGATGAAAAAGCTTGATAAGTGGGTGCCTCATGAGCTGACTGAAAAGAAAAAAAAAAAAAGGTCGTTTTGAAGTGTTGTCTTCTCTTATTCTATGCAACAACAAAACATTTCTTGATCAGACTGTGATGTGTGACAAAAAGTGGATTTTACATGACAATCAGTGATGACCAGTTCAGTGGTTGGACCAAGAGGAAGCTCCAAAGCACTTCCCAAAGCCAAACTTGCACCAAAAAAGGTCTTGGTCACTTTTTTATTTGGTGGTCTGCTGCCCATCTGATTCGCTACAGCTTTCTGAATCCTGGCAAAATCATTATATCTGAGAAGTATGCTCAGCAAATTGATGAGAAACACCAAAAACTGCAACACCTGCAGCTGGCCTCCATCAACAGAAAGGGTCCAATTCTTCTTCTTGACAATGCCTGACCGCACATTGCACAGATAACGCTTCAAAAGTTGAATGAATTGGGCTATGAAGTTTTGCCACATCCACCATACTTACCTGACCTCTTGACAATTGACTATCAGTTCTTCGAACATCTCGACAACTTTTTGCAGGGAAAATGCTTCCACAACCACCAGGAGGCAGAAAAAGCTTTCCAAGAGTTCATCAAATCCTGAAGCATGGATTTTTATGCTACAGGAATAAATAAACTTATTTCTCATTGGCAAAAATGTGTTGGTTGTAATGGTTCTTATTTTGATTAATAAAGATGTATTTGAGTCCAGTTAAAATGACTTAAAATTCATAGTCCAAAACCACAATTACTTTTGTACCAAACTAATAGTAAGTAAAATACTTCACTGAGTTCTATGAGCTGCACAAGCAAATTAATTGAACCCAAGGAAGGTGGCCCTGGAATCTATAGCTGGTCAGTCAGAAGCTCAGGTGGAACCTGGTTTTGCAATTGGCATTTGAAGTGAAGGACAGTCTTGTGAGACTGAGTCCTTAACCTTTTGAATTTGATGCTTACTTCAGGTAGATAGTGTCAAAATTGAGTTACATGGTAGGATACCCAGCTGGTGTTTGAGAATTGCTGGTATGTGGGGGAAGCCCTACATTCCCCCCAAAACACATTAAAATTGGTGTTTAAAATCCTTAGTCCCATTAACTGAAATACTGGTTCTACGAAAGAAAGACTGACTGATTATTGCTATATCCATGTAAATACATACACATATACAAGCACACAAATACATACATGCATATGCACACATGTTACATATAATGTACACACATACATGACTGTATATTTGCATTTCATGCCTGTGTTACAACTCTGATGAACAGACTACAGTCTTAAGGCCCTTCAACTATATTTGAACATTTACATAGGGCAGTATTCAGAGTCTGGATTCCTTCTCTGTGAAGTACTTTCTCTACTTTACCTCTTGTTCTGCTTGCTTTGAAGCGTGTTTGTCTCATTTTCTCACTCAATTTTAACTTCTGCTGATACAAACCTATATTTTTGTCTCATATCCTATCTAACACAACAAATGACTTCAACTGTTATGCTTGACTCACTTTAAATAGCCACGTCTAGCCTGACCAGTGATTTGCCCTGACAGATCAATTTCCTTACTCTGTTTTTCACCCGCTGCGTGGTGGCATAGCCATGTACCATAACTTCCTGCCTGCTGCTAAGTCACTTCAGTCGTGTCCGACTCTGTGCGACTCCATAGACGGCAGCTCACCAGGCTCCCCTGTCCCTGGGATTCTCCAGGCAAGAACACTGGAGTGGGTTGCCATTTCCTTCTCCAATGCATGAAAGTGAAAAGTGAAAGGGAAGTCGCTCAGTCGTGTTCGACTCTCAGCGACCCCATGGACTGCAGCCTACCAGGCTCCTCCGCCCATGGGATTTTCCAGGCAAGAGTACTGGAGTGGGGTGCCCTTGCCTTCTCCAACTTCCTTCCTAGTGCTTCACTATTATACTGTACTCTAAGTGCCTTCTGGATGGAAAGAAAAAAGAAAGTAACTCAAATACATCCCATCAAGTAGCTGCAAGGGCACTTGGACAGCTTTCAATGAAGACACGGGGATACACACTTTTCAAACAGTAAAATGTCTTATATGGCACCAGATTTGACGAAAGGTACTCAGCCACTATTAGAGTTTTAAACAAGTCTTTGAATCCCATGGTTTCTTATCTACTGACTCTTTGGTTTCTGGAGAAGTCATCATTTCTCAATAGTCATTAAATGGCAGAAACAATTTTTTCTTCCCATGAAGCAGCTACTGGGAGCACAAAAATCTACCTAACAACGTTTATAGGTTCTTAGTGGGAGTGAGCAATGTTATAATCTTCTATAAAATAACCTAGAAAAATGTGTTACATTACAAAAGGTGTAAATTTGTTGGCCCAAAATTTTACTGCAAGAAATTTACCATAGGAGTATACTCATTAAAGTTTATCATGATAAACATTCAAGGCTGTTCATTGCAGCACTCTGAAATAGAAAACTTTTGGAAACCATCTAAAGCCAGCAGGGTCTTGTTTAAAATGGACTTTGGGAAATGAATTTTTATGTAATCATTACAAAAGACAAGATGATTTTTATTATGTGTTTAAGTGGAGAAATGGTTAGGACATATTAAGATTTTAAAAACATACTATAGAACACTATATAAAATATGAACACATTAACTCAAAATATGTTTGTGCATAGAAATCAGGCTATGTTAAAACTTAACAGTGGATACTGCTAGGGATTGGAAATACAGGAGGGGTGTGTGTGTGTATGTGTGTTGCAGGGCTGGGGAGGAGAGTGTGTGGAGATGAAGGGGAACTCTCTTGGGCCACTTTCTTTACTACTTGATATTTAGAGAGAAAATTATAAAATCGTTTTATAATAAAAACTATTGAGTATTTTAATTTTGAAAAAATTTTTCTGAGAGGATTTGAAATTTCTAGTACAATAACATCTCCTGGGATTATTGTTGTTACTATGCCAATCTTGGGAGAAGGAAATGGCAACCAATTCCAGTATTCTTACCTAGAGAATCCCATGGACAGAGGAGCCTGATGGGCTGCTGTCTATAGGGTCGCACAGAGTCGGACACGACTGAAGAGACTTAGCATGCATGCATTGGAGAAGGAAATGGCAACCCACTCCAGTATTCTTGCCTGGAGAATCCCAGGGACAGATGAACCTGGTGGGCTGCCGTTTATTGGGTCTCAGAGAGTCAGACATGACTGAAGCTACTTAGCAGCAGTAGCAGCAGCAGCATGCCAATCTTCTGTCACTTTATGTCTCCAGCACCAAGTCACTTTTGGGGTGATGGGCCCATCATTTCCTTACCCTTTCACTACAGTGAAACTAGTATTTACCCTCAGCAATGCCTTCATGTAATTGAGTTTTCATAAAATATTTAATAGTGTTAGACATTTTAAATCCCCTCTCTCTTATCTATCTACCTACATACCCATCTAAATTTATGTACTGCAAAGTAGCCCCAGTGTTTTTAATATAGAAATGCAGCTATTGGATTTGTTGATGAAACATCTACCACTGGGGTCTCTTGACAGTGACTAAAAGCATGAGCCATGTTCTCAGGCTCCATGGCTGCAGCAGTGGTCTCTGAGGGTCTAAATATTGCTTATTTTTTCCTCAGGCACCCCAAAGCTACCTCATCACTGTGAAGTGTTCTTCAGATACAGATGGAATAAGCCTAGTAATAACATCTCAGAAGCTTGGTGGCAAATACTTGCTGCAAAATAAAACACAAATTATATCTGGTGATGTGCTTTTCTTTTGTAAAAAGTATAAAAGGCCAGAGAAACTGGTGGTTCCTATGCTTCTTAATTTTGCTAAGCAAGTTCCTTGGATTGGAAAGAGATTGCCTCCTTTCATGCTGAGGGAAGCAGAAATGGAAATTATTCCCCTTGTCGCTTAGCTCAAACAGTTGGGAATTTATTGGCAGTTCAGCAAGAATAGCTAAAGAAAAGGAGAAAAGGCTAAGCAATCTGTATTTGGGCAAGTTTTTCTTTTGCAGATACAATCCCGTGAGGTCAGGTGTCCTTTGAGGCCATTAAAAAGGACTCGTGGAAAAGGAATAAGCTATTCAGAATTAACCTCTTAAAGAAATGTGAGAAACAGCTGTTTTCTTTTGGGGACTCCTTCCCCAGTTTGCAATCCCTGCTCTTCCTCACCCAGAAAACCATCCAGCCTGCCTGTTCATTCATCCCTTGCCCACCCTGATGCTGCAAAACAAAGTTTTCCTGACCCATGTTCCATTCTCATGGGGCCCAGAAGTTAGGCAGGTATGTAATGGAAAAAAAACCCTGGTTAGTCTTCTGATGCGTTGGCTTTTAGAGTTTCTTTATAACAGATTGAAAGTGAAAGTGAAAGTTGCTCAGTCATATCTGACTCTTTGCAACCCCATGGACTATATAGTCCATGGAATTCTCCAGGCCAGAATACTGGAGTCGGTAGCCTTTCCCTTTTCCAGGGAATCTTCCCAGCCCAGGGATTGAACCCAGATGAGTCTGAGTGAACTCCGGGAGTTGGTGATGGATAGGGAGGCCTGGCGTGCTGCGATTCATGGGGTCGCAAAGAGTCGGACACGACTGAGCAACTGATCTGATCTGATCTGATCTTCTGCATTGCAAGCAGATTCTTTACCAGCTGAGCCACAAGGGAAGCCCATAATATAAGAATTTATGAGGATCAAGTGGCATATAATGAGTGTAAGAGCTTTATGGCTTGTCAAACATTATATAAAGTTGCTATGATCACTTTATGTCCCTAATACTCAAAACTCTGTGAGCTTATGCAGGTCACTTCACCTCCCTGAGCTTTGGTTTCCTTTGCTATAGATAGGATGAAGACAGCAAATTCCTCCCCAGCATTAAAGTCCTGTGGGTTATCAAAGTCCATAGATGTTACATGGCATTTTAACACAGGTCTTTCTAAAGCACCTCTTCAGTGCAAGGAAGTGATTAATAGCCTCAAGGTGATAACAGAAGAACTATTTTGGGCAAGAAGAGCAATGAGAATACCTTTGGTGGTTTCCTTGGTGTTTCTGTTGAACTGAGCTGGGATGGTGTGCCCAGCATTCTAGGAGGAACGGTAAGGTAGGGAATCAGTCTTGGGTACACATGCCTTAGGCTAACAACTTGATATGGGAAGTTTCAAAGATTTTCTTTTGTTAATGAACAAAGTACAATACCATTAGAATTTTTTTTAATGCTTTTTTTCCCCTTTTATGAACTAGCTACTTTTCAAAATTTATAATAGTATTCTTTCTCCCTAAAACATTGAGAGTCTTTCCAATCTTGAGAGCTATCATTAATATAAATTAGGTTCATGGGTCACTTGCTGAAAAAACCAAGCCAATTATACTGGTCCAAAGACCTAAGGCAGAATTTGGTATCCTAGAAATAAGTTCAGCTTGAAATAAGTGTCTTATCTATCAGTTGCTTTTAACATTCAAGGTTCTTTTGTTTTCCCAAGGAGTACCTGTGAGGATCTAACTGTCTGATTTACATA
Source organism: Bubalus bubalis (assembly GCF_019923935.1). Taxonomy (NCBI): domain Eukaryota; kingdom Metazoa; phylum Chordata; class Mammalia; order Artiodactyla; family Bovidae; genus Bubalus; species Bubalus bubalis. The sequence continues at coordinate 132,401,155 of NC_059157.1, read as the reverse complement.
TGCCATGTATACCTTTCCCCTGGTTTATGGGATTGTCTGCAGCAGGGATTAGAGGTAGGGGACATAGTTAAGGGAGATTTTGATAGGACTGGCACTCTAGACCCTAATAGGCCATTAATGTTATCTCTACTTATGCATACATTATCTCACTCCATCGTCCCATGAACCCGCTAAAGAGACAGAGTGGAAGATGGCCACCATTTTTTAGACTCTCATCCTAGTGAGAGACTGGATCTGTGTTCCCTGTTCATGAATCTGGGTTTGCCCTGCAACTATGTAACCAGGAGAATATGGAGGAGGCATTATTGAGTCTATTCCTGGGTCCAAGCCTTAAGAGACCAGTGATTTCAACTTTTGCCTCGTAGAACAAACTCTCCAAGAGCCCTGAGCTGCCTTGTTAGAAGACTAATTTCTTTGAGACTGTCCTACTGGAGAGACCACATGTAGGTACCTTGGGCCACAGTCCCACTGAGCCTGGCCTTCCACAGAATCCTGCAAAGGCACAGATACGAGAGTAAGAGCATCTTGGACCTTCAGAACAGTCCATACTTAAGCTGAATGAAGTGACCTCAGTCGATGCTGGAAGAAGCAGATACATTACCTGCTCAATTTTCTGATCCAAGAATCATAAGCTAAAACAAAATGGCTGTCATTTTAAGCCACTAATTTGTAGGATAACTTGTTACACAGCCATAGTTAGACAACTAGAACAGATTATAATAATCCCATTTTATAGATGATCTCTGAAAAGAGGTCTAGAATGCTATTGTGACTATTACTAATTTTCTAACCTATCTGATCTCTTTTGCCTTAAACTGATAGAAATCTTTTTTGGACAAAAGTGAAACATTTATAAATTCAATAAAACACTCATCATTGCCACACTCAACTGATGGCCCTGTTTTAGAGTTGCCAAATAACATGCAGTATTTGAGTATCTAAAATGTATTCATTGTGTATCAATGAAATTCAAATTGGGCATCCTACATTTTTGTTTCCTAGATCTGGGAACATTACCCCCTGTGAACTGTTTCCTATCTACTGACTTTGCTACTCATTTGATTCAGGGGGATCTCAATAGACAGCTGTAGTCCAAACCTATCTGGGTAGGAAACGGTAAACAGGTAACCAGAGTTCAAAAAGTTTTATGTGAAGCCTGAGGGAATGTCTTTACCAAACATCAGCTCCACACAGAACTCCAGCCAAAAAAAAAAAAAGTTGATTTATTTCCTGCTTCCACTCTCCAGCCTCCCTGCCTATCTCTTTTTCCAATCCTGGCATCCATTCCCATGAGGCCCTGCTCAAACTAGCTCTTATTGTCTAATCATCTGTATATTAAATATGTCTTCAGAATCCACCATGTGTCAGGCACAGTCAGCAGTGGCTACTGAGGACTGAATCTATAAAAGAAGGCCTCAGGGCAGAAGAGGAAAGAATTACCACACACTCAGAAGCAACACAATGCATTTCATATTTCAGCGTGTGCCAGCAGGTCCTGTGAGAAGGGCTTATGAAGAAGGTTCTGTTTGAGTTGAGGGCTGACAGAGAAGTAGGAGTTGTCAAAGTTCCCGGTGAAGGGATCTGGTGTGTGAAGAACATTTCGGTAAGGAGCACAGGTGAAATCTCCTGGAATATCCGATGTGGCTGCAGTGGGGAGGTGGTAATACAAGGCTGGAAAGGAAGTTACACTTTGAGAATCTTCATGGTTAGCTAAGGTAACAGGATATTTTTTCAAATGGACACTGTCAGAAATGAAGATTTTTAAGTCAACAAGTTATATAACAAGATTCAATTTTTAGAATATTTCTAGGAGCAGTGTGGAGGACTGACCAGAGTAGGAAGACAAAATGGTGGACTGTTCTGCAAATTCTGGGGTGACAATGAGATGTTAAACCGGTTAGGGGCATTGGAACTGGAGAGGAGGGGCAGAACTCAAAAGAGAATTCTACAAGAGAATGATGAGTGCCATGACAACTTGCTACAAGTAGTTTTATAGATGGTCTTTGATTATTAGAAGTCATCAATATACACATAAATACATTTTTAGTGGAAAATTCCAGAATCTATGACAATGGCTGTTTAAATATCTTCAAAACAAATTAGGGAGATGATTCTCTATTTTGTCCTGTCTTAAGAATTTTCTGATTGCAACCTTTATGAAAATACTTCTGAAAGTAAATTCCAAACAAATTTGTTTTACTAGTCCTAAATTAGGTTTAGAAAGTCAAAGCAAAATGGATGGCTGGAATAATATCCAGATAATTTGGACAAATTTCCTGCTGAGCTAAGTTCATACCTTTCCATTTATTAGCTGTATGATGATGGCCAGTGCTCTTAGACTTTATATTTTGTGCCCTCAGCTGTAAAATGAGGAAAACAATGCTTGCCAGCCTACCTAACAAAATTATCATAGAGATCAATTATGAAAACTATTATATAATATGCAACCATTGCTATTAACATCTTACACTAGTAATGTAATAATAATATGAACATTTGCTGAGCGCTTACAATGTATTAGACTGCTAAGGGAGTTAATTGTAATTCTCTTATTAATTTTTACAATGACTTATGAGACAGATACAGTTATGATCCCCACTTTACAGATGAGGTAACTGAGTCAGAGAGATATTAAATTAAATGCCCAACATCACATAGGTAGTATGTGATGGAACTGGAATTCTAATGCAGGTTGTCTTGGTCTCCCATCCATCTTCATTCTGACTACACAGTACTGCACCCTTGCATCCTTCTGTGTAGCTCTTTATAATTTACACACTGATCTCACACACACGTTTTTATGTAAAGAATTAATGAATGAATCTTGTTGAGTACCTACTATATCTCAAAAATTGTGTTTGGCACTCATTTAGACCTCACACCTGTGAAGTAATTATTATGAATCCCTGATTATCTGGTGAGGAAATTGAGGTTAAAATTTAAACAATTTCCCCAAGATCACATAGATAAGCCTCAGGACTGGATGGAGTAAGGTGTCAATAATCTAACTAATGGTAACTACTGGAGCTTGGATTTAAAGTCAGGTCTCCTAATTTCACATGATTTTTCATTGCTTAATGGTGCATTACATGCTCATAGGTGCATATTCCTCCATGTGCACTTTCAGATGGGAATCTGTGCCATAAAGGAACCTGTGACTTGCCAACTGGAATCCACTGCTTTCACCATCAGGGCCTGCTGTTTGTAGCCATCACTTCTCCCTATGTACCTTCTGATTAGAGGTGTGATGACAGAGAACAGCTTGGCCTGAAGAATGTTATAGAAAAATTTCCTGATCTGTGTTCATGATGCCCCCTGCTTTTTATGATAGCAGGTCAGGTGCTGTCTAAAGCCCAGTGTCTTTCAGTTAACTCTATGATAAACTACGGTTGTAACGTTGTAGCAGAGATACTCAAACTGAATCATGAGTAAGAATCATCCTGGGAACTTAATAGAAATCTAAGTTTATCAACTTAGTCCCCAGAGATTTTGGTTTTGAGGCTCTAGGTGTGGCATTTTCCAGTAAGTATTCCAGGTGCTTCTGATGCAGGAAATTCTTGAATGATATTTTGAGAAACACTGGGATGTACACTTTTCTGTTCTCTATTACCATGACAATCCATGTTCTACTGCATTCGTTTTTGGAAGGGTTGGAATAAGCAAGATTGTAAATGTGATCCTTGCCATGAATTGAGAAACGTTTGTATTTGGGATTTTGGTCTGGTAATCTTACCTTTATTATTATTATTTTTTTACTGTGAGTTCTGAATTACTTGACATATAGCACTAGCTCTGGAAATGTCCCTGAATGCTTCCAACATCTCAGCACCAAATGGCTGAGATGTATATTCAGTAAATGAATTGAACCAAAACTACATAGAAGTCAACAAATAAAGAGGAGAGAAGGAAAAGCTAGCAGTGCTCTCTATCTGCAAAATGAAAGTTATTACTGAATGTAAGGAAGTGCCGTGTTAGTGTAACTGTAGAAACCACATAAACAAAGGGGAAAGGAATACAAGCCATGAAGGTTTGAAACATGTGCTGAATTAAGACTTGTCCTCCTTAAGCAGGTTCTCAGTATAGCTCAAATTAATTTTTTAATGTTCACATTTTAAAGCCTAACCACTGACAGAAAATAAGCCATTAATCTCTTACCAATTAAATGAAATGTTTATCATTTAACCTACTTTGAGAAGTTCACTGAATACGGTTTATACTTAATGAATAATCACTCTTTTCCTTCCACATCTTCTCTTGAAAGACCTCCCCAACCTTGCCTTTTATGTTATTCTACCATATAGATAGTTGCTGTACCTGGTTACTGAGTCAGCTGTGGCTAACTAGAGTGAATAAATTATATCCCAACATGCTGGGATATTACTGAGAATCTGATGCTAATAACTGCTCTGAAAAAATGAGTTCACTAAATCAGTTCTATGAGGGAGTTTGTAAGATTTCTACTTATTGGGTGAATATTGGGCCTTCCCTAGTGTCAGAGGTTAAAGCGTCTGCCTCCAATGCGGGAGACCTGGGTTCAATCCCTGGGTTGGGAAGATCCCCTGGAGAAGGAAATGGTAACCTACTCCAGTAATCTTGCTTGGAGAATCCCATGGACAGAGGAGCCTGGTGGGTTACAGTCCATGGGGTCGCAAAGAGTAGGATACGACTGAGCGACTTCACTAGGATACGACTGAGCGACTTCACTTCACTTCATTTACAAATTGAAACTAGCCTCTAGCTAATAGCAATATTCTTATTTAAAAAAACAGACTCTTTCATATATATTCCAATGGGGAAAATTTATGATCAACTCTATATTTCTCTTCTTGGAAATTCATCTTCATGGTATCTATACAGAGCCTGAAATTTTGAACACTGCAATGACAGAACATCACAGGTTAGACTTTACTTGTGGATGGTCATTGTGCTTTTGATTTTGAGCAAATATATTGATTGAGAGCCTCGTATTTACAAGATGTGTACATGCTGAGTCACTTTAGTCGTGTCCAAGTCTTTGTGACCCCACGGACTGCAGACTGCCAGGCTCCTTTGTCCATGGGGTTTTCCAGGCAAGAATACTGGAGTGGGTTGCCATTTCCTTCTCCAGGGGAACCTCTTGACCCAGGGTCTAAACCTGCATCTCTTGTGTTTCCTACATTGGCAGGTGATTCTTTGTCACTGAGCCACCTGGGAAGCCCATTGGAGAACCATTTATTTATTTTTAATGAGAAAAGTCAGAATGATATTCTAAAAATAATATTTCTGAAGAATATTTGTGAACATGGAAAATTCTCTTGATGCAATTTTAGGTGTTCACATAATTATATATGCAATACAATCTTAATTTTAAATATCATATGTACATATTCTGACACACAGAAAAAAAAACATTGGAAAGAAAGAAATACATCAAAATGCCAATGATAGGATTTCAACTTCATTAGTCACTAGGAAAATATAAATTAAAACCACAATATGACAACATTTTATCCACCAAAATTGCTGAAATGAAAAAGCAAGAAAACACCAAGTTATGGTGAAGATGTGGAGCAACTAGAAGTCTCATGCTTTGCTAGTAGGAGCGTAAATTGGTACAACCACTTTGAAAAATCATTTGGCGGCAAAAACTTAACTGAACATATATATTCTGTACATATCCTATGACTCAGCAAATCTACTCAACTAAATACATAACATAAGTGCAGATATATGTTTACCACAAAACATACAGAAATGTTCATATTGGAAATATTTGTAATTGCTCCAAACTGGTGGTATATTCACAGCTATGAGAATGAATGAGCTATAGCTACACAAAATGATATGTATAAATTTTACAAATCTGTTTTCTTAATGTTGAGAGAAAGATGTTTTATAGATGAAAAGCACACAAAGCTCACTTATGGTAATAGACATCAGGATAAGGGTATTTGTCTTCGGTGGAGGGTTGTGACAAAAAGGGAGCATGAAATAGGCAGGATTCTGAGATACTTGTAATATTATATTTCTTGATTTGGGAGTTGGAAGTTGATTACACAGCTGTATTTGTGAAAACTTACTTATCTAAAAACAAATGCCTTTTGAAATTTTCTTAAGAGTTTTTAAGAGACAATTTAAAATCTCCAAAAAATAAAGAAAAATTAATGGCTTTTATTCTCAATAGTGGGATATGGGAAAATTTTTAGATTATCATTTATACCTTCCATTACTTTCCAAATTTTTTGTATATGAATACATAGTACTCATAATTAGAAAAAAATGTATTCAAAGGAATCCTTTCCTATGTGGTTTCTTGAGAGGTGTTAATTATTATGATAATATCTTAAATTCTATGAAAAAAATTTCAAATTAAAAATAAATCTTTCATATCTACTCTCCTACAGTCCTACCAGGTGCTCAGGGCAACCTGTATTATTTGCTGCTTTAATTAGAATCTCTGGGTCTGATTCAGGAACTGAATATTTTTCAACATTCCCAGGTTATTCTTATTCACAATTGATTTTGAGAAATAGGTAGTTCATACTGTTGCAAAGAGTGGTGTCTTACAAAAGAAGAGCAATGTGGGGAGAAATTTATTCTTACTGCTGCTCAAAGTCATTTCCCTGGCCAAAGAAATCATTATGTAAAAACTTAAAAATATTTTTACTTCTGCATTGCATAAGCAAATTATGAGGTGTTAGAGGAAACTATGCTCTAACAAAGGGCTGCTCTATTCTTATCTAGTGAGACTTCATAATAATACTGAAAATGGTAAATGGTGATGCAAGCCAATTGTCCAAACTTGCCCAGTTTGTGATTTATGTGAAGTTATGTCAAGGTAATCCTAGTTACTGCATTGACCTTAAAGAGTATTCATATAAAACATTTGTTTTAATTGGGATTCTCATTAAAGACACTATTGAACAATATTTATTGAGTATTCATCATATACTAGATATTGAGAAATAGAGCAAATGTCAAATAACATGGCTATTTCCCTTTACTGAACTCCACTGCGTGGAAGATAGTATGGTTTGTGATGGCAGAGAAAGTCAGAGGCAAGTATGTCTAACCACGGGTTCTTGTGGAAAGGAAAATGTAATTAGGTTGATATTTTTCATCTTAAATAGTTCATAATTATAAAGCTTAGCAAAATTTGCATTACTCTCACATCATAGTTTCCAGAATAATCCATAGTACATAATTGTGAAATCACTTTCAAATGAGAATCTTTACTGTTTTCTTTTAATCAATGCCACCTGCCTTCCTATTAATAACCATAGCTGTTTATACTATAATTTTTTCCACTTTGTGCTTATGTAAAAAGGCTTTCATTTCAGAGATAGGTGAAAACACTTTGAAAGGGTTTTTAAGAGTCTTCATAAGGTACTTTCTGAACTTAAACAATGTTATAGCAAACTGTTCCCCAAACAATATTAATCATAACTATCTTGAATCTATTTTTGAATAAAATATGGTTCTGCTTCAAAATCCAAACAGAAATCACAAAAAAGATAAAAATTTCATCTAATTCCAATTATGAAATCTTTTCTTCTAGGTCCTGCTTGAAGAATCTTGAACATGTTCAATTAAGGTTTCCCAATTATTTTTATGCGTGTTGATTGTGATGTCAGAGATACCAAAACTGAAGAAAGTAGCTAGGTAGGCAGAGATTAAAATATATTTTCTGTAGGTAGGCAACTTCACGTACAGAGAAGTCATCTTTTTACTGTGTGCACAAATAAGTACAGCATGGAGTAACCCTAGAAAATAAAGAATTTCACTGTCTTATTTGATAGCTGCAGGAAATGAACCCTAGAGATGATAGAGGCCATATATTTATGTATCTATCAAGTAGAGATAACCATTTAGCAGCAGTTGTTTCTGTTAAAAAAGATGAAAAAGAAAAAAGGTTCTAGCAGAGTACATCATGAGAACTCTGGGCTGGAGGAAGCACAAGCTGAAATCAAGATTGCTGGGAGAAATATCAATAACCTCAGGTATGCAGATGACACCACCCTTATGGCAGAAAGTGAAAAAGAGCTAAAGAGCCTCTTGATGAAAGTGAAAGAAGAGAGTGAAAAAGTTGGCTTAAAGCTCAATATTCAGAAATCTAAGATCATGGCATCTGGTCCCATCACTTCATGGCAAATAGATGGGGAAACAGTTGAAACAGTGGCTGACTTTATTTTTCTGGGCTCTAAAATCACTGTGGATGGTGATTGCAGCCATGAAATTAAAAGACTCTTGCTCCTTGGAAGGAAAGTTATGACCAACCTAGACAGCATATTAAAAAGCAGAGACATTACTTTGTCAACAAAGGTCCGTCTAGTTAAGGCTATGGTTTTTCCAGTAGTCATGTATGGATGTGAGATTTGGACAATAAAGAAAGCTGAGCATCAAGGAATTGATGCTTTTGAACTGTGGTGTTGGAGAAGACTCTTGAGAGTCCCTTGGACTGCAAGGAGATACAACCAGTCCATCCTAAAGGAGATCAGTCCTGGGTGTTCATTGGAAGGACTGATGTTGAAGCTGAAACTGCAATACTTTGGCCACCTGATGCAGAGAGCTGACTCATTTGAAAAGACCCTGATGCTGGGAAAGATTGAGGGCAGGAGGAGAAGGGGACGACAGAGGATGAGATGGTTGGATGGCATCACCAACTCAATGGACATGGGTTTGGCTGGCCTCTGGGAGTTGGTGATGGACAGGGAGGCCTGGCATGCTGCAGTTCATGGGGTTGCAAAGAGTCGGACACGACTTGAGTGACTGAATGGAACTGAATTGAATCCTAGTCTGTTGCTTTTATAATCCCACAGAAGAGCTTCAACTTTGTCAAACACATTGTCCTATGATAATACAAGAAACAATAACATTTATTTTAATATTTATCATTTTTATCTGTAAAACCTTCTGATAAGAATCCAAGAAGTAAATATGGCTTCCTTAGATGTAAGTTATGTTTTAGCTAAACTGAACTTCTAGCAGCCCTCCTCAGTGTCTTTGATTATGCTTTATACTATCTCCATTTTTCATCTGGATACCTACTGGTTCTCACTTTTTATTATAAACCATTAAGTTAAAGCCTACTTTATTGTTACATTTATGGGACAGAGTATAGAGTCAGGGCATGTTTGCATAATATATGCCTTTGCCTAATATTTACAGAGATGAATGACAAAGACATCAAGAACAAAAACGGAGATAAAACTTTATCTTTAGGAATCCAAGGGGCCTGACCACAAAGTCTAATTACAAGTTCACCAGAGGTAATACATTTGGGTGAAGACAAATGAGGACACTAAGGTTTGAATCAGTGAGTGAGTCAGTTCCAGTGATGAAAGAGAGCCATGGGAGGAAAAGAAAGAAATGGCCCATTTGAGACTCATTCTTTCTCCATAGAACTAGAGAGAAGCAGGTCTAATGGAAAAATCACATTACACTACAATTTTAACCCCTAGACGGATTTTAAACAGGAATATTGTGCATGGCTGGAGGCTAAGGTAAGCCTAAAGAGAGCTTATAAATAATTCTTGGTGGTGGTGGTAGGCTTGCAGCTACTTGGTGAAATCTATAAAAGACTAGTTGGGAGATTAACCTGGGGAGCAAGTAAATACTAGATGCATGCACGCTCAATTGTGTCTGACTCTTTGTGATCCCATGAACTGTAGCTCACCAGGCTCCTCTGTTCATGAGATTATCCCAGCAAGAATACTGGAATGGGTTGCCGTTTCCTCCTCCAGGGGATCTTCCTGACCCAGGGATGAAACCTGCATCTCCTTCATTTGTAGGTGGGTTCTTTACCACTGAACCACCAGGGAAGCCCCTAAATACTAGGTACTCTTTCCCTAAAAATAATGGAAAGCTCCCAGAGAAAACTACTTTAAATTTCATAGAAGTAGGCAAATACAACCCACCTGGATTGGCTACCAGTTTCTCTAGTCTACTTGTCATGCAGCCCCTAATAACTGAATTACTAGTTAAAAGCTATTGGCTTATTCACTAGGCTTTCAGTTCAAAGTCTAAGGGAATAAATAAGCCATACTCAGGTAAACTAGGACTAGAATCTTATGGAAGTTCAATTGACAGAACAACAGCACATCTATCAAGGGGTAAAATATCAGTATGGCCTCAGACTTACTAGCTTCATTAGAAGTAAAAAATTATGGAATAACAGTGAAAAGTTTTGAGGAAAATGAGTACTGTTAATCTTCAAGGAAGGAGTTCAAAGCTTCTCTTCATTACTTTTTCCACTACAGGAAAGAGAATTGATCCCAGTTAGATCCTGCAGCAACACATAGCCTAGGCTTGCTAACAGGGAGAGTTCTTGTGTATGAAAATTAAGAGATCATTGCAAGTGGATATGCTTCTCTCTTCTGTATTTCTCCTTCATAATGCTGCAGCGTTAAGGACCAAGAACCTTGACTCAACATTATGGAAGGCAAATAATCCTAGCTCAGCATTCAGAATTAAGGAAAACTCATTATTTGTATTTCTTGTTTACACTGCACCTGGTGCTGATATGTGTATATTTTATCAACCTGGAGAGAAGAAGTAGGGCCTACATTAGCCTGATTTTGTTAAAAACTATTTAAGCCTAATTTATTTATAGCCTAGGAATAGTTCACATGATAAGAACAAGATAATCAGAAAGAAGAGGTAAACTGAGTTTAGAATTCTCATCAGCAGCAAATTATCATTAGACAAAGGAAGAATGTCTTCAAAGAGCTGAGGGAAATTAAGCTAGAATTCCACACTCAATTAAAAGAATCATTCCAGAGTAAGTGCTAAATAAATCATTGTTTTCAAACACAGAGCCTTCTCGAAAGTCTGTGACTCAGAGTCTTACATAAAAACATACTAAAATTGAACCTAAAGAGAAGCAGTAGGACCTACAGTGAATTCAGAAATTGATAATACATATTAGAATAAGCAATTACATAGGATCTTAGCTCCCTAGCGAGGGATAGAATCTGCACCCTGTGCATTGGAAGTCGAGGTCCTAACCAGTGGACTGCTAGAGAAGTCCCTATGTGGGCATTTTTAAAGAATCTATTTAATAAAACCAAGAAACTTTGGTAAATGAGGATAAAATTTACTAAGGACTTACTTGAGACGATAGGAAAACTGAATAATTTTATAGTTTGCTATAGGAATTTATAGATAAATATATATAAAACAGTCAAAAACCAAATGAAGGCAGTAATATTAATATCAAACAAAAGTGATTTATAGGCAGTAAAAATGAAAAATTATTAATGTCATAAATATATCACAAATTTAAAATCAAGAAAAAATGAGACCCACAATGAGAAAACAAATCAATAGGCCAATTGAACAATGGTCATAGAAAGTAATTAATAGAAGAATACAAATGACCAAGAAACATGAAAATACACCTAATTGCATTAATAATTAGATAAGTGAAAATAATAGACTATGAAATATATTTTAACTTTGGATTGAAAGTGAAAGTCTTTTAGTCGTGTCTGACTCTGCGACCCTGTGGATGGTAGCCTGTCCATGGAATTCTCCATGCCAGAAGACTGAGTGGGTAGCCATTCCCTGCTCCAGGGGATCTTCCCAACCCAGGGATTGAACCCAGGTCTCCCATACTGCAGGCAGATTCTTTTTTTTTTTTTTTTTTTAATATAAATTTATTTATTTTAATTGGAGGCTAATTACTTTACAGTATTGTATTGGGTTTTGCCATACATTGACATGAATCTGCCACCAGTGTACATGTGTTCCCCATCCTGAACCCCACTCCCACCTCCCTCCCCATCCCATCCCTTTGGGTCATTCCAGTTCACCAGCCCCGAGCATCCTGTATCATGCATCGAACCTGGACTGGCGATTCGTTTCACATATGATATTTTACATGTTTCAATGTCATTCTCCCAAATCATCCCACCCTTGCCCTCTCCCACAGAGTCCAAATGACAGTTCTATACATCTGTGTCTCTTTTGTTGTCTCACATACAGGGTTATCGTTACCATCTTTCTAAATTCCATATATATGTGTTATTATACTGTATTGGTGTTTTTCTTTCTGGCTTACTTCACTTTGTATAATAGGCTCCAGTTTCATCCATCTCATTAGAACTGATTCAAATGTATTCTTTTTAATGGCTGAGTAATACTCCATTGTGTATATGTACCACAACTTTCTTATCCATTTATATGCTGATGGATATATTTTTACTTTGGAAGCAACCTAGATTGCTTCCATGCTTCCATGGAAGCTTCCATGTCCTGGGTATTATAAACAGTGCTGCGATGAACACTGGGGTACACGTGTCTCTTTCAATTCTGGTTTCCTCAGTGTGTATGCCCAGCAGTAGGATTGCTGGGTCATATGGCAGTTCCATTTCCAGTTTTTTAAGGAATCTCCACACTGTTCTCCATAGTGGCTGTACTAGTTTGCATTCCCACCAACAGTGTAAGAGGGTTCCCTTTTCTCCACACCCTCTCCAGCATTTATTGTTTGTAGACTTTTGGATAGCAGCCATTCTGACTTGCATGAAATCATACCTCATTGTGGTTTTGATTTGCATTTCTCTGATAATGAGTGATGTCGAGCATCTTTTCATGTGTTTGTTAGCCATCTGTATGTCTTCTTTGGAGAAATGTCTATTTAGTTCTTTGGCCCATTTTTTTTGATTGGGTCATTTATTTTCCTGGAATTGAGCTGCAGGAGTTGCTTGTATATTTTTGAGATTAATTCTTTGTCAGTTGCTTCATTTGCTATTATTTTCTCCCATTCTGAAGGCTGTCTTTTCACCGTGCTTACAGTTTCCTTTGTTGTGCAGAAGCTTTTAATTTTAATTAGGTCCCATTTGTTTATTTTTGCTTTTATTTCCAATCTTCTGGGAGGTGGGTCATAGAGGATCCTGCTGTGATTTATGTCGGAGAGTGTTTTGCCTATGTTCTCCTCTAGGAGTTTAATAGTTTCTGGTCTTATGTTTAGATCTCTAATCCATTTTGAGTTTATTTTTGTGTGTGGTGTTAGTGTTCTAGTTTCATTCTTTTACAAGTGGTTGACCAGTTTTCCCAGCACGACTTGTTAAAGAGATTGTCTTTTCTCCATTGTATATTCTTGCCTCCTTTGTTAAAGATAAGGTGTCCATAGGTACGTGGATTTATCTCTGGGCTTTCTATTTAGTTCCATTGATCTATATTTCTGTCTTTGTGCCAGTACCATGCTGTCTTGATGACTGTAGCTTTGTAGGAGAGCCTGAAGTCAGGCAGGTTGATTCCTCCAGTTCCATTCTTCTTTTTCAAGATAGCTTTGGCTATTCAAGGTTTTTTTGTATTTCCATACAAATTGTGAAATTATTTGTTGCAGCTCTGTGAAAAATACCGTTGGTAGCTTGATAAGAATTGCACTGAATCTATAAATTGCTTTGGGTAGTATACTCATTTTCACTATATTGATTCTTCTGATCCGTGAACATGGTATATTTCTCCATCTATTAGTGCCCTCTTTGATTTCTTTCCCCAGTGTTTTATAGTTTTCTATATATAGGTCTTTAGTTTCTTTAGGTAGATATATTACTAAGTATATTATTCTTTTCATTGCAATGGTGAATGGAATTGTTTCCTTAATTTCTCTTTCTGTTTTCTCATTATTAGCGTATAGGAATGCAAGGGATGTCTGTGTGTTGATTTTATATCCTGAAACTTTACTATATTCATTGATTAACTCTAGTTATTTTCTGGTGGAGTCTTTAGGGTTTTCTATGTAGAGGATCATGTCATCTGCAGGCAGATTCTTTACTGTCTGAGCCATTTTGGATTAGTATAGATTAAAATACTACAGATAAAATCCATTATTAATGAACATGTAGGAAACAATCACTCCCATGTTTTACTGGTGGGAGTTGGTTACTTAGGTAGTTCTTTTTGTAAGTAATCTGGTATTTATTAATATAAAAAATTGTACATTGAACAAATTATTTGATCCAGGGTATAACAACACTTCTAGAAGTTTAATCTAAGGAGACAATTAAAAATATATTCTTCACATTGTTTATGATGCCACTTTGAGAATGCAAAGCAATAATTTTAAAGATGACAAGGCAGGACAGAAACAGGGATACTCTTTGGCATCCTTTGCTGTTTTTTTTTTTTTTTTTTTTATCTGAGAGACTTTTTAAACCACTTTAGCCACTGAACTATAGAACATAGAAACAAACTTTTCCTTTTAAATTGAGAACATAATTTTATTGTCATAAATTAGGAGTGACCTCAATAAACAGGCAACCAGACATACTACCTAATAATTGTCAGAAGGTTGGACCTGAAATCAGTTGCCCTAGCCAAAGCCATCCTTCTTGACAGACATTCTCCATTACATCAACATATTAAGATACCTGCGGTTAATTTATTTTGAAGAATTTCATTAGATAGCTATGGTTTTAACACCTTCCCTGAAAGTGCCTAGGCTATATAGTCACTGGGCCTTGTTCTATGGTAGAGTCACAAAAGCAGATGTCTGCAAATGCTGGAGAGGTAAAGTAATTTAGTAGAGTAGTTTGGGTGAGAAATGTAGTCAGCTGGGGAGCATAGGCTACTTTGAGGATAATCTCAATTTTTAGCAGATAGGCAATTTGGTGGATGTTTTCAATGGTTTCACTCAATGAGTAGGTTCAATCTTTGCAGGGATCCTATGGCAGTGGACAGTGAAAGCTATTAAACTGGGACATTCCATTTAATTTTTTATATCACCAGGTCTCTTGCTCATTTCTATGAGAGCAGTTATTTTTTCAGAAATACTGTATCAGGTTTTGCAGAAATGCTGTTATCAACTGAGATTGGCTTGCAATCCTCTAGGACCTCTCTCTCAATTATTTCCCCACAAAACTAGTACTGTATTTTATGTACCTAGGCTACCATATAGGATTTTACTGACTAGCCCAGAATAGTACTTTCCCCCACAGGATCTGTTTGAGTCTGTGAGGTGCGTTCCATCATCTTTTTCAAGAATCAATATTATTCAGGGTGAGTAATCTCCATTTCCTGTCATCACCTTTTCAGTAATCGAAGGGCATTTTGACTGAATTGGTGGAGAAAGATAAAACAGAATATACTGTAGTTCAAAGGTGCTGATTTGTGGGACAGATGAGAGCTGTATAAGAATTGAAATAGTCCCAGAAGATATTCCAAACAACAGCAACAAAGGTGTCTCTTTGGACTTGAATGAACTCAACTTATCTAACCTCAAAGTTGCTTCTCTCTTCATGTTTCATATCCCAGTGAGTAGGATTAACACCTATCCAGTTTTTCAAGCCAGGACACAAGCATGTCCTTGATTTCTATTCCTTCCCAACTACTTTTAACAGCTCCCACCTTGTCCTGTCAATTTTATCTCAACTGACTCTAATTCATCTACTGCCTTGATACTAGTATTTTAAAAGGCCCCTAATTATTCTCCTTTGATCCATTCTTGTCCCCTGTAATTTGCTTCCTACACTGAAGCCAAAGTGACCTTTTCAAGATGCAAATCTGATTACCTTGCTTGACCACTTAAATCTTTTCAGTTGTCTTCAGGTAAAGGTTTCATGGCTTAATATGGAAGTATTAAGGCTTATAAAGCTCATTAGGATGATGTCTACCTACCTTTCAATTTCATATTTTGCCACTACTCTTTGGTCCATTCTGAACTATATTCAGTTTTTCCAATGATGCCTTTCTCTTTCCCTAACCTTTAGTTCTTTGAACAAATTCTTCCCTCTGGAATCCTTTTCCACCTGCTCTTTACCTGGCTAATTTATGAAAACATTTCAGGTCTTATTGGGGTATCAGTTTGTGTAGTGTGACTTCTCCAATCTCTAATCCTAGTTCTGATGCCCCCTCTGTTGTATTAACTCCATAGTACTTATACAAAACCGTACAGGTGGCACTAGTGGTAAAGAACCTGCCTGCCAATGCAGGAGACATAAGACATGGGTTCCCTGGGTCAGGAAGATCCCCTGGAGAAGGGCATGGCAACCCACTCCAGTATTCTTGCCTGGAGAATCCCATGGACAGAGGACCCTGGTGAGCTACAGTCTATAGTGTTGCAAAGAGTTGGACAAGATGAAGCAACTTAACATGGACGCACAGGCCAAATTCCAGTGCATTAGATGATAAATTCCTGAAGACTGATTTATTTGTTTATATATTTAATACAAGGATAGGTAAATAATATGCCTAAATATTCACTAAATGCTAAACAGTCACTAACTGATGAACTAGAATAGATCTTGGCTAGATATATTTACTATGAGTCTAGTCTAGCTAGGACCAGACTATACCAAACTGAGGCTGTTATTAGCTAATATTAATATAAACAACTTTTTACATGTATTAAGAGATTAGAATGCTTTCAGCAGTTAGCACTGCTAAATATATATTTGAACAAATACCAAATAAGCATTAACAGCAAAGTTCCTTTCAGTAAACAGATGCCATTCATATTGTTATGAACACTTACCAAGTGCCAGCAATGTGTGAACCTCTAGGCAGAATGTTGTGTTAGACGAAATTTCTGCTTGGGAACTAAATTTGACAGACAGACAGTGTGCAAATATAGTACAGGCCTAGGTTATGCTCAACAGAAGGAGGAGTGATAAGACTCTTCAATCTGCATTTAAGCTTTTTTCCCAATAGGATATGACATTCAATATTTTAGAGAAGAAGGTTTAGAAATCTGACTCACTTAGAATTTGAGGGTTACCACCCTGGGCTATTGATGCAGACAGGTTTAAGTCCAAAACTGACTCTTCCATTTACCACTTAGAAGAGGTCCTTAGTGGTACTGAACCTCAGTTTTAAGTATTTATAAGATACTGCTAAGTCACTTCAGTCGTGTCCAGCTCTGTGCAACCCCATAGATTGCAGCCCACCAGGCTCTGCCGTCCCTGGGATTCTCCAGGCAAGAACACTGGAGTGGGTTGCCATTTCCTTCTCCAGTGCATGAAAGTGAAAATTAAAAGTGAAGTCGCTCAGTCATGTCTGACTCTTTGCGACCCCAAGGTCTGAAGCCTACCAGGCTCCTCCGTCCATGGGATTTTCCAGGCAAGAGTACTGGAGTGGGTTGCCATTGCCTTCTCCTATTTATAAGATAACAACAATAATAATATCTACCTCTGTGATGACTACTTTTCTTTGTCAACTTGACTGGGTTAAGGGATGTTCAGATAGTTGGTCATTATGTCTGGTTAGGTATGTGGGAGTGTTTCTGGATGAATTAGCATTTGAATCAGTAGACTGAGTAAAGCAGATTGCCTTCTCCAATGTGAGTGAGCATTACCTGATCCACTGAGGGCCTGAAAAGAACAAAAAGGAGGAGGAAGGGCTAATGTGCTCTTTTTTCTTGATTTGAGATACCCATATTCTCCTTCTTTCGGACATTGAAATTTCTGGTTCTTGGGCATTTGAGCTCCAGGACTTACATCAGCAATTCCTCTGGCCTTGGCTGGATTATACCACCAGCTTTCCTGGTTCTCCAGCTTGAAGATGGCATACTGCAGAACTTCTCAGCCCCCATAATTATATGAGCAAATTCTCATTAAAGATCTCCTCTCACATATCCATATTGGATATGTTGGTTCCGTTTCTCTGGAGAACCCTGACAAATAGTCTCATAGATTTATTATTGTGAAGATTAACCAATATTGATTATTTAAAATTTTTGGCATAGTACCTGGTACATAGAAAGTACTCTCAGTAAATGTTAGATACTAAAATTCTTTAGTCTAACATTATTATTTCACTGATGTTGAAACCAAGGCACAAAAGATGTTAAATGAAATCACCTATGGGTTCACAGCTAGTTAGTAAAAGGCACCCAAAACTACAATTAAGATCTTCTGATTCCCCATCATCTCCCCTATACCTGGTGCCCTTTACCTGATTGCTTGAATACAGTACATGAATACAAATTGAGGAAGCATTATAATCCATGGTGTGCCATGGTCAATATTCTTATAGAATATAAATATTGTTTAATTTATTGTCACTTGGCCCACCTTCTATGTTCATTATGATTATAATAAGGAGAAAATAACATGGAAAATTATATGAGCAAAGAAAATGTCATGATCGGAAGAAAAAAAAATGTTAAGGTTAGAAAGAATGTTAGCTATGTAGACTTGTTATTTTGTGCTATAAATGTAGTACCAAAGTGGTAATTATGTATTTGATTAAATGTAGTGATAAGTATATCTTTGATATCAGAGGAGGCAATTTGAGGGTCAAAAGGGACATTGTCCATTAATTTTATCAGCTAGTAGAGATTCATGAAAAATTTGAATACTTAATCTTTTGATTTTCTAAGGCTTTTCTACTTTAAAGTATGTTTTGAAAATGTAAATACCATATATTAATAGCGATTGGGATTGGGATCTAAAAACATTTTTCCTTCTTTTTAAATTGAAGTTTAGCTGTATACAATTAAAAACGTTTCTAGCAAATGGGACACATGATAGATGGATGAGTTTGTGTAAGGAGTTGTCAATAGGATAAAGATGATTAGCAAAGCATACTTTGAAAATAATAGTTCTTGATTCTGCCAACATTCATTTATTTCTTCATTTCCCCCACAATTTATAGAACTGATAAGGACAGATACTACACTTGATCTTTAGCCCAAAGCTCAAGAAGTGATAAATTTTCATGACCAACTATGATTAAGATACTCATTTTAAATTTATTTTCCTGACATAAGCAACTATAAAACTATAAAAATGAATAAGGTTAATGTTTTCAACATTCGCTGGATCATCGAAAAAGCAAGAGAGTTCCAGAAAAACATCTATTTCTGCTTTATTGACTATGCCAAAGCCTTTGACTGTGGGGATCACAATAAACTGTGGACAATTCTGAAAGAGATGGGAACACCAGACCACCTGACCTGCCTCTTGAGAAACCTGTATTCAGGTCAGGAAGCAACAGTTAGAACTGGACATGGAACAACAGACTGGTTCCAAATTGGGAAAGGAGTACATCAAGGCTGTATATTGTCACCCTGCTTCTTTAACTTATATGGAGAAGTACATCATGAGAAAGGCTGGGCTGGAAGAAGCACAAGCTGGAATCAAGATTGCCAGGAGAAATATCAATAACCTCAGATATGCAGATGACACCACCCTTATGACAGAAAGCGAAGAAGAACTAAAGAGCCTCTTGATGAAGGTGAAAGAGGAGAGTGAAAAAGTTGGCTTAAAGCTCAACATTCAGAAAACGAAGATCATGGCATCTGGTCCCATCACTTCATGGCAAATAGATGGGGAAACAGTGGAAAGAGTGGCTGACTTTATTTTTCTGGGCTCCAAAATCACTGCAGATGGTGATTGCAGCCATGAAATTAAAAGACCCTTAACCCTTGGAAGGAAAGTTATAACCAACCTAGATAGCATATTAAAAAGCAGATACATTATTTTGTCAACAAAGGTCCATCTAGTCAAGGCTATGGTTTTTCCAGTGGTCATGATGGATATGAGAGTTGGACTGTGAAGAAAGCTGAGCACCGAAGAATTGATGCTTTTGAACTGTGGTGTTGGAGAAGATTCTTGAGAGTCCCTTGGACTGCAACAAGATCCAACCAGTCCATCCTAGTCAAAATCAGTCCTGGGTGTTCATTGAAAGGACTGATGTTGAAGCTGAAACTCCAATATTTTGGCCACCTGATGCAAAGAGCTGACTCATTTGAAAAGACCCTGTTGTTGGGAAAGATTGAAGGCAGGAAGAGAAGGGGATGACAGAGGATTTGATGGTTGGATGGCAACACCGACTCAATGGACATGAGTTTGGGTAAATTCCGGGAGTTGGTGATGGACAGGGAGGCCTGGCATGCTGCGGTTCATGGGGTCGCAAAGAGTCAGACATAACTGAGCGACTGAACTGAAGTGAACTGAATGTTTTCAAGAACTGGTAAACAGGCAGTGAAGGACCATGACCCTTGGGAGAAGGGAAAACATATGTAATGAGCTTCTTGTTTACCCCAGATTTCTGTCCTGTCCAGGCATTTTCCTGACTGTGGTACGGGTAGGTTGAACACCAGCAGAAACCAGAAGTCTGTCTCTAATGAGGCAGAGATCAGAGTTAAGGGCTGCAGAAATGGCTGGAATTTGTGTAGCAGAGATTGGAAACAAGGGAGGTGAGTGTATGAGGAGTACCCATATGTCAGCAGGTGAATTTTGGTCATGTCTTTGAATAAGCAGATCTTGTACTGGGTGAAAACCCTCAAGGGCCAGCAACTTGTGCAAAGAGTTAAGAAATGAACTGTTGAAAAAAGGTCACAGAGTTCTGGGAGGTAGAGCTTACCCCATCCAGAGTGAAGAGAACTTCCTATCCAACTCACGAATCCAGTGAGAAGTAGAGTAAGGCATTCTTTAACAGAATTTAACAGAAAAAAAGAATTTAACAGAAAGAATCCCATACCCTAAAGTGAGTGCCATGCACTAGGACCAGGGATAAAACTCATATGATTCATTCTAACAAAGTATAAATCAATAGAAATTGATTCCAAACTAAAGCTATGAAAGAAAAAATGATTTTTAATAAATGTACAGAGACCTAATAACTTGTGAAACAACATCAAGTAACATGTCAAGTTACTTATAACACATATGTGATCAGAGAGTCAGTTGGAGAGGAGATGGAGAACTGAGCAAAAACATATTTTAAGAAATAAAAGCCTAAATTTTCCTAAACTCGTCAAGAACATCAACCTAAGAATCTAGGAAGTTCAGTGAATCCCAAGGAAGGTTAATACAAGGAAAGCCACACTAGTCACATAGCTTTCAGCTTTGCTGAAAATCAAAGATAAATTAACTAATAAAAAGAATTGTCCAGGGTCTTCTAAAACTTTAGTTGATTTTGACTATTAAAAATGTATATATATATATATATATATATATATTCTTCATAATTTTTATTTGAACAACAACAGTTTCAGGAGCTGTTAAAGCAGCATGATTGAAGTTAGTTACTATATCTCTTCTGATGGTTGAGTGTTTTTGTTTATTCCAGCCTTCAAAATAGCCCATGTGCTACCACAAGAAAAAAATAGCTATAAATATAGGTAGAGATACTGATACAAATTGAGACATTAGGACAACCATCTAAATGAGAAGATGGGAAATCACAACAAAACCAGAGTCTGAAAACAGTACACATCTCTCAAATTTATGCTTAAAACTGCTTTTTATATTCCATTACTTCAGGTTATAATGCAGAGCAACCTCTTGGACACTTGGAACAGGTCTGCTTTATCTAATTTTAAGATCCAATATTCTATCAGGATTATTTTTCTTCATGTGAGGACTGCCCTGTTGCTCTTATTATCATGATTATCTGGAAACAAGACTAGATCAGTGCATGGAAGCTCTCAGTGGAAACCAAAGTTTCCATTTAATACTGGGTCTTGCCCTTTAATGAGAAGGAAATGGCAACCCACTCCAGTATTCTTGCCTGGAGAATCCCAGGGACAGAGGACCCTGGTGGGCTGCCGTATATGGGGTCGCACAGAGTCGGACCCGACCAAAGTGTCTTAGCAGCAGCAACAGCTTGCCCTTTAAAAACTTACATAACTCATAGTGGAACATTTGGACTTGCATAATCTCTCAAAGTCCTGCAACAAAGTTTGAGCATTTCCTAAAAAAAAAAGCACTTACATTACCTTGTTTCTGTGCCTGAAACCAGTGTCAATTTTAAATAAAAAATAAAACAATAAAACTATGGTATTGGTGTGTTGCAATGTTGGTGTAATTAACACAGATAGATCATATGAACAGCATAAATAGTCCAGGAAAAACCCACATGTGTAAAATAATTAATTTTCACAAAAAGGAGCCAAAACAATTCAACGGTGAAAGGATGATGCTGGCATTGTATAAAATAGCTGTTCTCAACCACAGGTAATTTTGCCCTCCACCCCCAACATTCTACAATGCCTGCAGACATTTTTATTGTCACAGTGGAGTAGGGGCACTATTGGCATCTAGTGGGTAGAGACCAGGAATTCTGCCATATATCCTGCAATGAAGAGGACAGCCTCCTATGCAAAGTATTTTCTGACCTCAAATGTCAGAGATATCCTGAAATAAAGGTATGAAAAGAAAAATAAGCTTCCATTCCTATCTTGAACTGCGTATAAAAATAATCTGAAAAGACTCATAGGCCTAAATGTGATGGCTATATTAAAAACCATATGGAATAACACATAGGAGACTATCTCATGACATTAGTACAGGCAGATTTTTCAGGATAAAAAAAGCATTAATCATTTAAAAGAAAAATCTTTGACTTAGTTTTCATGAAAATTTAAAAATTCTCCCCATCCAAAGATATTAGTAAGAAGATGAAGGCACAGATTGTGAGAAAATATTTGCGACACATATGTATAACAAGGCATAAGCGCAGATAAAAGTCAATAATGATGATAACCCGATAAAAGTGCTCAAGAACTTAAAAAAAAACTTGACAAAAGAACATACTGAAAGGACAAGAAGCATATAAAAGGTGCTTAACATAATCATCATCAGGGAAATGCAAATTAAAACCACAATGAGATATCACCACACAACCACCTAAATAGTTAAAATTAAAAACTGATAGTATCATGACAAAGATGTCATGTTCCATAACAAATGGAATAACTGACATTACTGGTGGGAGTGTAAAATGGCATAATCACTTGAAGATATTATTCAGTGGTATAGCACTCATTAATAAGTAATGAACTTCTGATTGTACACAAAAATAGGGATATATTTTATATTGAGTAAAAGATTATAGAAAATTACATACTGTGTAATTCCAATTACATAGTTTAAGAAAGTTCAATGTGGATAGAAATAAGAACAGTGGTTGCGAATGTGAGAGTGGGTAATGACTTGAAGTAGGAGTGACGAAATTTCTGGATTTCTGGTGGCTCAGCTGGTAAAGAATCTGCCTGCAATGCAGGAGACCTGGCTTCAACCTCTGGGTTCGGAAAATCCCCTGGGGAAGGAAATCCAATGTAGCAATGGGTAATGCTTTGAAGGAGTGAAGAAATTTCTAGAGTCATGTAAGTGCTCTGTATCTTAGTTTTTGTTGTCCTTTACATTTCTCTTTCTTTTCCTTGATTGTATTACCTCATTCCTTCAGTAACAAGTTATTAAAGTTGTATTTAACAAAGAAAATTCTCTCCCCTTGCTTTTGATAAGTTCAAATGTATAACTCTGGATATATATAAAAGTGATGTAACATGTGGCAAAGATTGCATTGAGGGTTGCCAGACAACCTTTGCAAATGCCACTACATTATGGTGGAGATACAGGAAGGAGATTCCTTCCACCTGATTCTCAACCACAAGTTCCTGATTCCTATTAAGATGTATCTCATCTAGGTTGGTCAAGTATTAGAGTATCTATTCATCCTGAACCACGCAGGCTGTATGTGCATTAAAAAGGGCCAACGTTTTTACAGAGTTTATGACATGCTGGGAAGAGAGAACCTCTTTCCTTCTGAGATCACATGCAACGATGACATGAGCCTGGAGCTTGGTAGAGGCAGTCATTTGAGCCTGTGGTGAATAAAGCTAACACAGAGAAACATATTGCTGAGAGAATGAGAGAGATATTTGATGACATTTTACATTGTAGACTTTTTTGTTATGTGAACTATTAAATAGTGCCTACTCTTTAATTTTTTTTTTTTTTTTTGCATTAGCTAATGTGAGGGGCTTCTTCCATTTGCAACCAAAGGAAACCTGACTAATATAACAGGCTGCTGTTTTAAGAAGCTTCCCAACTGGAAATCTGAAAGGAGCCTGCAGGAGGTATTCAGTGACCTTACAAAGCAGTAGGAGTTTGATTGACTTTTTGGAAGAATGAAAAAACTGAACATACTCAACTCATCTTCAAATCTATTGGAGAAAAGCAGATGGATCCAGCAATATCCTATAATTGCTTACTTGGCTAAATCACTCAGGACTACAGGGATTTGCTATTTTATGAAATTAAAAGAAGGAACAACAGGAGCTATTATCTAACTTTTGAAAAAGAAAAATGCCTGCAGGTTCTTAGTGCCCAGCAGGAAAGAGGTCATACTCAGTCTATTAGTCTTGCAGTAGTTAAAAGTTGGATGCTTTGTGCATTGCTAGGGTTAGCATCAGCTATTTTCTAGCTTCCACACAAGGAGATTTCCCACATTATCTGGGAAAAGAGTTTAGGATCCCAAATGCTCATCTTTTAATTTAGGCCTCCTAATGGGAAAAATAGCTATTTCATAACAGAGATTCCAAAGAAATGTGGATCTAAAACCTCTGATTAGAGAGGTCTGAAAGACTCTAACCTATGACAAAGGGCAGAGGCATAGAAAACCTCATGTTAGGCCATCCTATTTTTTAGTTTTAATGAGGCAGCACTCTGGTTGATGCAGGCTGCACAATGACTCAGTGGCATACTAAGTCTGAAAGGGAGATTTCAGGAGGTTGAGGGTATTGAAAGGCTCCATGGTGGGCAATCCACTAGGGTTTCCTATCCCACCATTTGCTGGATGTCCCTCAAATATCAATAACCCCCAAATATGAGAAAAAATTGGAAAATAAAGAAAAAAAAGATACTCATGAATTATTGAACCACTATTGGCCACATTTTGTCATATTTCCTTCTGGCAATTTCATCTTAATATATGTTCTTCATGTAATTGTAATTACAGTATGCATACAGATTTGCATTTACTTTTTTTTAACATTATAAATATTTTCCCACTTAAAAATAATATTTGTAATAAGCATTTTTAATGCAGATTTTATTTTCTTGGGCTTCAAAATCATTGCAAATGGTGACTGCAGCCAAGGAAGAAAAGCTAGACCAACCTAGACAGCATATTAAAAAGCAGAGACATTACTTTGCCAACAAGGTCCTTTTAGTCCAAGCTATGGTTTTTCCAATAGTCATGTATGGATGTGAGAGTTGAACTGTAAAGAAGGCTGAGTGCTGAAGAATTGATGCTTTTGCACTGTGGTGTTGGAGAAGACTCTTGAGAGTCCCTTGGACTGCAAGGAGATGAAACCAGTCAATCCTAAAGGAAATCAATCCTGAATATTTATTGGAAGAACTGATGCTGAAGCTCTAAAACTTTGGCCACCTGATGCGAAGAACTGACACACAGCATTCATTTAATAAATATTTATCAACTACCTGCTAGTAAAATGTTGTGTGTGTGTGTATGTTTGCTAGAGTGATTAAAAAAATGACTAGGTATAAATCTAATGTATCAATAGTCTAGGTGTTAGTAATGACTGCATGGCTGAGTGAGGACACTTGGAGATGCTACAGAAGTTGGCCTAAGGAAAGGTTATATACAGCAAGAACAACAAAGCATTTGTTACAATAACAAAGCATTTGTCAAACTGAAATCATGCTCAAGACAAAAGCATGCTTGAGTGATGGATGACAGCCTATCAATCAAACTAAGTCCAATGGCCAGGGTAGGACAGAGAGAGACTTTCAGTCCTTTCTCTCCACATCAGACCCTCCTCTACTATCCACCCTCTTCTTAGCTCATCTACCTACTTGCTCTCTAAAAATGAAGAGTTGCAGCCTAATTCATGATGGTCTTTTAAGGAATGAACCTATGTTCTACATCCTGTTTCTTGTTTTAAAGTGATAACAGGTCTAAACAGAGCCTGGCTAGGCAAACTAAACTCTCATTTCTACCTCTTCTGCACATGCAACTATTTGGATAAGTAAGCCTGGGTTTGATTTGCAGACCTACTCATTTCTTTTCCCTTCAGCCCTCAACCTCCTTCGTTTTTATGGTCAGCTAGAAGTGGTGAGGAGCCTGGTGGGCCGCAGTCCATGGGGTCGCTAAGAGTCAGACACGACTGAGCGACTTCACTTTCACTTTTCACTTTCATGCATTGGGGAAGGAAATGGCAACCCACTCCAGTGTTCTTGCCTGGAGAATCCCAGGGATGGGGCAGCCTGGTGGGCTGCCAGGGGCTACCCCTGGTGGGCTGGGGTCACAGAGAGTTGGACACGACTGAAGCGACTTAGCAGCAGCAGCAGCAGCAGAAGTGATGAGATCCCAAGATTTAGATTTAGGGGAACTAGAACCTTGCAGTTTTTAAGCCTAAGTAGTGTGGATTCCACGTTTTACCATTGCTGCATAAATTCAGATGTGTGGTGTAATAGGTAAGCTTCTAACAGCTAGAATCAAATGTCAAAATGCTCTTAGTTACATAATATCTAGTTTATAAAAATCCTGAGTTAGGAGCAGGAAATATAGTATACATTGATTGGCAGAGTGTTTGAGTTGGAAAAGTCCTTGGATATCACTGAGTCCATTGTTCTTCACCCCTTTGGGCCTTGAAACTTTTGAAAATTTCATGAAGGCTATGTCAAAATTTTTCAGACCATATCAGGGTATTCCTATATCCACCATATATCCATGAACATACCTCCTAATCTAGTCCAATCCCACCATTTCATGAATCTTGACACCAAGTCCAGATTTGTTCATCCACAAATGTTTATTGATCACCATCCATGTGCCAACTATTTTGCTAATTGCAGGGAATATCAGGATAAATAATTTCTACTTTATTTTCTCAGGAAATCTGGAGTTGGAATGAACTGCCTAAGGTGATAAAGATAAGTGGCAATGTGGGGTCTTTAAATTTCAAATCCAATCTCTGAGGAAAACAAGGCTGGTAATCAGAAGAGTTCCAGTAAATAGTATTTTACTAGATATAGTAAAATGTTGGTAGAAAACTAGTAAAGACATTTAAGTCTGCATATATGGGAGAATGTCTGTGGGGAGCATGGAAACATCAAAAGCAAACTCCTCAACATGGGAGATGAAAATGCTTTAAAACTGACTTATGGTGGTGGTGGTGTTCAGTCACTCAGTTTTGTCCAGCTCATTGTGACCCCATGGACTATAGCACTCCAGGCTTCCCTGTCCTTCACATCTCCTGGAGTTTGCTCAAAATCATGTCCAATGTTGGTGATGTAATCCAACCATCTCATCCTCTTGCCCCCTTCTCTTCCTGCCCTCCATGTTTTCTCAATCATGGTCTTTTCCAAAGAGGGCTTTTCACATCAGGCAATGATTGCCTTACTCAGTAAAGTTGCTAGAAATCACTTATTTGTACACTTAAAATACATAAATTTTATAATATGTAAACTATAACTCATAAAGTTGTTAAAATATATTTTGTGAATTCTGACATGTAAAAAGCTTGGAAATTTCCACTCCAATTCTCACAAGAAAAACACTGAACAAGTTGGAAAAACAATGACATTTTTTAGATCCACCAAATAATTGAAATTATAGAGCAAACTGTCTTCCCCAAATCCAGAGAACTGGTGAATACAGAGAACCAGAGCTGAGATCAATTTACCTGAAACAGAAGCCACTGAAGCCTTAAATGGGTAAGAACATACACATGGTAATTTTGTTGAATTTCTGGTGACTGGGTCTGGACTAGCTTGAGAGTTAAAAACTCCTAAGAGCCTGATCTTAGACTGCCACACTTTCATCAACTATATCTCTAGGACTCTCACCAGGTTCTTGTCTAAAAGATGAGAGCAAAACTCCCTTCTCCCTTAAGAGCAGGAGGAAGGGAAATGTAACCATTTTGAAATATGCTCAGAATGCCTACATTACAAAATCTGCCCTTCAAGGGAAATTATGTAACCAGAGTCTTATGTGACCCAGGGGCAACTAGCCATATCCAGCATCTTCTAACTTTCCTATCACAAGTAAAAGTGCTCAGCTGCTTCAGACTCTATGACTCCATAGACTGTAGCCCGCCAGGCTCCTCTGTCCATGGGATTTTCCAGGCAAGAATACCTATGGTTGATTCTTGTTGATGTTTGACAGAAAACAACAAAATTCTGTGAAGCAATTATCCTTCAATTAAAAAATAAATTAACTAAAAAAGAAGCACCTAAAAATGAAAGAAAAACCACTTCCTCAATGAATCTAAACCTGAAGAAAAACAAAACTGAATAAACATGCTGAAAATAGCAGATGTAAAGAAAGAGGAAAAAATTAGAGAAAAAGATAAAAATAATTCTAGAGAATAAATTTTCTAGAATTCTATTGTTATAAAGTTTGCAACCAGGCAAATAGTAATGCATGATATTAAAAGCCACAGTTTTTTTCTGTTGGAGAAGAAGGAAAGAATAATGAGGTGTTAGTAATACTGTACTTTTAACCCATTTATGTTCACTTTGTGATAATTTATTGACACACTAATCATGATTTGTACACTTTTTGTTGTGTTTTGTTTCCATAAAAAAGTGAACATAATATACTGTTATTTCATGAATACATTTTAAATAAGGATATTAATGTTAATATTTTCTGTTCAATGCATTTCCTGTTTTTTTTTTTTTTCCCCTGCGAGTTTTTGTTCTTATGCTTTGATCAGTTCAGTTCAGTTCAGTCGCTCAGTTGTGTCCAACTCTTTGCGACCCCATGAATCACAGCATGCCAGGCCTCCCTGTCCATCACCAACTCCCAGAGTTCACTCAGACTCACGTCCATCGAGTCAGTGATGCCATCCAGCCATCTCATCCTCTGTCGTCCCCTTCTCCTCCTGCCCCCAATCCCTCCCAGCATCAGAGTCTTTTCCAATGAGTCAACTCTTCTCATGAGGTGGCCAGAGTACTGGAGTTTCAGCTTCAGCATCATTCCTTCTAAAGAAATCCCAGGGCTGATCTCCTTCGGAATGGACTGGTTGGATCTCCTTGCAGTCCAAGGGACTCTCAGGAGTCTTCTCCAGCACCACAGTTCAAAAGCATCAATTCTTTGGTGCTCAGCCTTCTTCACAGTCCAACTCTCACATCCATACATGACCACTGGAAAAACCATAGCCTTGACTAGACGAAACTTTGTTGGCAAAGTAATGTCTCTGCTTTTCAGTATGCTGTCTAGGTTGGTCATAACTTTCCTTCCAAGGAGTAAGCGTCTTTTAATTTCATGGCTGCAGTCACCATCTGCAGTGATTTTGGAGCCCCCTAAAATAAAGTCTGACACTGTTTTCACTGTTTCCCCATCTATTTCCCATGAAGTGATGAGACCAGATGCCATGATCTTTGTTTTCTGAATGTTGGGCTTTAAGCCAACTTTTTCACTCTCCTCTTTCACTTTCATCAAGAGGCTTTTTAGTTCCTCTTCACTTTCTGCCATAAGGGTGGTGTCATCTGCATATCTGAGGTTATTGATATTTCTCCCGGCAATCTTGATTCCAGCTTGTGTTTCTTCCAGTCCAGCGTTTCTCATGATGTACTCTGCATATAAGTTAAAGAAGCAGGGTGACAATATACAGCCTTGATGTACTCCTTTTCCTATTTGGAACCAGTCTGTTGTTCCATGTCCAGTTCTAACTGTTGCTTCCTGACCTGCATACAGATTTCTCAAGAGGCAGATCAGGTGGTCTGGTATTCCCATCTCTTTCAGAATTTTCCACATTTATTGTGATCCACACAGTCAAAGGCTTTGGCATAGTCAATAAAGCAGAATTAGATGTTTTTCTGGAACTCTCTTGCTTTTTCCGTGATCCAGCAGATGTTGGCAATTTGATCTCTGGTTCCTCTGCCTTTTCTAAAACCAGCTTGAACATCAGGAATTTCACGGTTCACATATTGCTGAAGCCTGGCTTGGAGAATTTTGAGCATTACTTTACAGCGTGTGAGATGAGTGCAATTGTGTGGTAGTTTGAGCATTCTTTGGCATTGCCTTCCTCTGGGATTGGAATGAACACTGACCTTTTCCAGTTCTGTGGCCACTGCTGAGTTTTCCAAGTTTGCTGGCATATTGAGTGCAGCACTTTCACAGCATCATCTTTCAGGATTTGAAATAGCTCAACTGGAATTCCATCACCTCCACTAGCTTTGTTCATAGTGATGCTTTCTAAGGCCCACTTGACTTCCCATTCCGGGATGTCTGGCTCTAGGTCAGTGATCACACCATCGTTATTATCTGGGTCGTGAAGATCTTTTTTGTACAGTTCTTATGTGTATTCTTGCCACCGCTTCTTGATATCTTCTGCTTCTGTTAGGTCCATACCATTTCTGTCCTTTATCGAGCCCATCTTTGCATGAAATGTTCCCTTGGTATCTCTAATTTTCTTGAAGAGATCTCTAGTCTTTCCCATTCTGTTGTTTTCCTCTATTTCTTTGCATTGATCACTGAGGAAGGCTTTCTTATCTCTTCTTGCTATTCTTTGGAACTCTGCATTCAGATGCTTTTATCAAGATGCTTATATTCAGATGCTTTGATCAAGTCTTCTTCAAATGTCTGGCATCTCTTGGTTGTTCACATGCATTCCAGACTATGGCAACAAAAAGTGTGGTTAGAAAAAAAAAGAAAAAAGAATACTGGAGTTGCCATGCCCTTCTCCAGGGAATCTTCCCCATCAAGAGATGGAACCCTCTGTCTCCTGCATTTCAGGCGGATTCTTTACTGGTGAGTCACAATGGAAGCCAATCACAATAAGGGGAAAAGGGAAAAAAAACAAACAACTAAGAAAATTAAGATGCACTACTGAAGCCCAGGGACTTACAGACACTAAAAAAAATTAGATTTAGTATAAGATTATAGAAAAGTGTCTACAATATACCTTACCATCATGTCAGTAGGATTCTGGTATAATATCAGTGGATTACAACTGAGAAAACTATAAGACAGAGATGCAATTTATTTATTTATATTATTTTTTAAATTAATTAATTTATTTTACTTTACAATATTGTATTGGTTTTGCCATACATTGACTTGAACCTGCCATGAGTGTACATGTGTTCCCCATCCTGAACCCTCCACCCACCTCCCTCCCCATCCCATCCCTCTGGGTCATCTCAGAGTACCAGCCCCGAGCATCCTGTATCATGCCTCAAACCTGGACTGGCGATTCATTTCACATATGATATTTTACATGTTTCAGTGCCATTCTCCCATATCATCCCACACTCTCCCTCTCCCACAGAGTCCAAAAGACTGTTCAATACATCTGTGTCTCTTCTGCTGTCTCGCATATGGAGTTATCATTACCTTCTTTCCAAATTCCATATATATACGTTGGTATACTGTATTGGTGTTTTTCTTTCTGGCTTACTTCACTTTGTATAATAGACTCCAGTTTCATCCACCTCATTAGAACTGATTCAAATGTATTCTTTTTAATGGCTGAATAATACTCCATTGTGTATATGTGCCACAGCTTTCTTATCCATTCATCTGCTGATGGACATCTAGGTTGCTTCCATGTCCTGGCTATTATAAACAGTGCTGCGATGAACACTGGGGTACACGTGTCTCTTTCAATTCTGGTTTCCTCAGTGTGTATGCCCAGCAGTGGGATTGCTGGGTCATACGGCAGTTCTATTTCCAGTTTTTTAAGGAATCTCCACACTGTTCTCCATAGTGACTGTACTAGTTTGCATTCCCACCAACAGTGTAAGAGGGTTCCCTTTTCTCCACACCCTCTCCAGCATTTATTGCTTGTAGACTTCTTTTGGATAGCAGCCATTCTGACTGGCGTGAGATGGTACCTCATTGTGGTTTTGATTTGCATTTCTCTGATAATGAGTGACGTTGAGCATCTTTTCATGTGTTTGTTAGCCATCTGTATGTCTTCTTTGGAGAAACGTCTGTTTAGTTCTTTGGCCCACTTTTTGATTGGGTCATTTATTTTTCTGGAATTGAGCTGCAGGAGTTGCTTGTATATTTTTGAAATTAATTCTTTGTCCACTGCTTCATTTGCTATTATTTTCTCCCATTCTGAAGGCTGTCTTTTCACCTTGCTAACAGTTTCCTTTGTTGTGCAGAAGCTTTTAATTTTAACTAGGTCCCATTTGTTTATTTTTGCTTTTATTTCCATTCTTCTGGGAGGTGGGTTATAGAGGATCTTGCTGTGATGTATGTCAGAGAGTGTTTTGCCTATGTTTTCCTCTAGGAGTTTAATAGTTTCTGGTCTTATGTTTAGATCTCTAATCCATTTTGAGTTTATTTTTGTGTGTGGTGTTAGAAAGTGTTCTAGTTTCATTTTTTTACAAGTGGTTGACCAGTTTTCCCAGCACCACTTGTTAAAGAGATTGTCTTTTCTCCATTGTATATTCTTGCCTCCTTTGTCAAAGATAAGTTGTCCATAGGTGCATGGATTTATCTCTGGGCTTTCTATTTTGTTCCATTGATCTATATTTCTGTCTTTGTGCCAGTACCATACTGTCTTGATGACTGTGGCTTTGTAGTAGAGCCTGAAGTCAGGCAGGTTGATTCCTCCAGTTCCATTCTTCTTTCTCAAGATTGCTTTGGCTATTCAAGGTTTTTTGTATTTCCATACAAATTGTGAAATTATTTGTTGTAGCTATGTGAAAAATACCGTTGGTAGCTTGATAGGGATTACATTGAATCTATAGATTGCTTTGGGTAGTATACTCATTTTTACTATATTTGATTCTTCTGATCCATGAACATGGTATACTTCTTCATCTATTTGTGTCCTTTTTGATTTCTTTCCCCAGTGTTTTATAGTTTTCTATATATAGGTCTTTTGTTTCTTTAGGTAGATATATTCCTAAGTATTTTATTCTTTTTGTTGCAATGGTGAATGGAATTATTTCCTTAAGTTCTCTTTCTGTTTTATCATTGTTAGTGTATAGGAATGCAAGGATTTCTCTGTGTTAATTTTATATCCTGAAACTTTACTATATTCATTGATTAGCTCTAGTAATTTTCTGGTGGAGTTGTTAGGGTTTTCTATGTAGAGGATCATGTCATCTGAAAACAGTGAGAGTTTTACTTCTTCTTTTCCAATCTGTATTCCTTTTATTTCTTTTTCTGCTCTGACTGTTGTGGTTAAAACTTCCAAAACTATGTTGAATACTAGTGGTGAGAGTTGGCACCCTTGTCTTCAGAGATGCATTCAAAAAGAGTTTTAAGTCTTAGTTAAGCACAAGGACAAATGGGTATTTTTAAAAAAAAAAATATACACACACATGAAAACTAGAGGAAACTGAAGCCTCTGGCACCTACAGCTACAGCAAACATTAAACACAGCCTACCTGCTAGGCAGATTATTATAAATCTCACACCCAAAGCCTAATCACGTCTGTTCCTATTAGTTAATACATCATGTCAGGCTTTCACCAAAAAATTACTGGGCATACTAAAAGACAAAGAAAAGCATATTCTGAGGAGATAAAGCAAACATCAGAACCAGACTCATATATGGCATAGGTTTTGGA